>NC_138204.1:156045733-156220733 GCF_964194415.1 Vipera berus
TAAGGTTAAAGCTTTCAACAGAGCAGCACAGTCTCATCTCTCAAAGCCACCAGCCTTTCCTCCTCCTCCTCCCACCCCACCTCCTACTGAAACAGTGTGTGAATATTTTCCATCTCTGGTGCTATTGGTTAAGGAATCAACTCCTACCATGAACATGGATGTTTCTTTCCTAAACTTTTTTTTTAAGTGAGGGGAAGGAGAAGAAGGGAGATAATTAAGTGGCAAAGAAAAAACGAGAAAAGATGCAGTGCCCGTCTTTAGCTTAGTCCTGCCCTCTAGGAAAGACTGGCAGCCTCCCCCTCCAATCATCAGCTCTTACCTCTTACTGTGTTTGCATTGCAACTCCCAACATTTCAGCCTGGAAGAGCTCTTCCCTTGTGTTTTCTACATGTTTCTGCCTTTGTTGGGCTCAGCGCCAGAATCTAGATAGGTAACCGATACCTTCGCCCACCCGCACCACCCATCTGCTGTCAACCAAAATTCAGTCCTGAAACCAGAACTCTAATCGTGAATAGAATTGTCATAAGGTGGTGGTTTCAAGTATCAAGCTGAGATCTGTGGAAGGCGAGGAAGTATAGAATGATCTATTGGTGTGTTTGAACAATGTGGCAGACTTGCTTATCTGGAGGGGGGCAGAAGTGGAGAGTGTCCAAAAAATACACCCATTGTGACTTCAAGAATGTGATTATTTATATCCATTTAAGAGTCATTGCTATAAAAGGACTTTTTAATGTGTTGCAGGATCACACTGAATCTATAACACAATAGGGGGTTGAGTTCTTCATGGTTTTCAAAGGAAACTACTGTGTAACAATCCCCCCCTCCCTCTATAGCCCACTGGATAATGCAGCATCCTGTTGATTCTTTTTTTGCACTGATTAGATTTTTTAAATTATCACAAACTTTAGGCAGAAAAAAATACTTAAAAGTTCATTTCAGAAAATGTCAGACCTAACTGTCCTGGCACAAAAGAACAACTAGTGGCCAACATATTCCATGAATGCTATGAATAATGATCATTTCTTTTACCACACAATAAGCACATTCAGTAACTGAAGAGCTGGAAAGCGCTCTGCCTGTCATGGATCTGGCCCTGTTCTTTTACTTAAGAAATTCCTTCCTTTGTCATTCCATCCGTTTTCCCCAATATCAATATTATAACAAGTTTCTGGCTTTAGATCATGAACTTATTGTCTGATAGTATGTACTGTAGTATAGAGGGTTTGGGGGAAAAGTGATTGCAGTGTTTTTAAGGTGAAATGCTTGATTTTTTGCTAGCTTTTATCTTCTATGTTGGGATAAAGGGGTGGGATGGACAATTCAAGAACTAAATGCAACCTTTTGTGTTGAAGCCAACTGCCCACTTCACTCTGGAGATGATCAGAACTATTTCTTGTTAGAGAGAAATCTGAGCATGTTCAAAGAGAGTCCTTTATGCTCTGGCCATGTGCCACATACTTTAATTCATAGCTGATGCACTAAATGAGTTAACTAGGAAAGAGTTTTTCATTAACTCATTTGGCAGCCATATATTTAACTTTTAAGAGGACAGAATACCTCAGTAGGAACATTTAGCTATTCAGTTACATAGTTTTAGAATTAGATTTGTTTTTAAGCTATTTCCTCATACGCCTTTTCTTTAATTTCAGGCAAATGTGCAATGGGTGAGGCAGTGTACCAGTATTATTGTTCAGCAGCTTTTTCTATGTGCAACAATAATTTAATATAAGACTTGTTCCTTGAACTTCTGGATTGCTAGTCCCCTTTGTTTACTAGCACTGGATTACATTTACGATTACATATTATGGAATTAGTAAAAGTATTTTAGAAAAAGTAATGTCGACCTTAGGGTAAAGCCTTCATATTTGGTTGCCTTCATATTTGACAGCATAGCTCGCTTTGTATGTTTATTTGTAAATCAGTTGTGGTTGTGCTCTGGAAAGGAAATCATCTGAAATTGGTGGTACAGACTTCTGAGTATATATTGAGTAAGCTTGCATAAATTGATTCCTTTTGTGATGCAAAAGGAAACTTGTCATGACTGTCCACGCATCTGAAAAATCTCTCTTTTGTTTTTGCTCAAAAGTGAGCAAAAGAGTTAGATGGGTTCAAAGGTCTATTCACAGCATGTTTAACTTGAAATAATTCCCTCTTGCCTTCTTTTCAAAGTTATATGCATAGAATTGGCAGCTGAAAGTATAGTCAATTCTCTTGACTACTCAATAGAATAGAATAGAATAGAATAGAATAGAATAGAATAGAATAGAATAGAATGGAATTCTTTATTTGGCAACTGTGATTGGACACAAGGAATTTTTCTCCTGTGCATAAGCTCATAGTGTACATATAAACAGCAAGTGGTAGGTAATAATAAAGTAATAGGTATAAGCTCTATTGAGTTGGAGGGATCTTACTCCCAGATAACTGCATTTATTCTCAAATACATTGGATGAAAGACCTAAATATCAGTCCTCTATATCCTTACCTGGGAGTAATTCTTTAAGCACAACAGGTCTTATTCAGGACAGATAATTGTATGAAATTGTATTGTCCCTTATTATTTCAGACAAATTACAAGGTGGTCAAAGTCAAAATGACCTTTGGGATGAGTGGTGGCAAACAACCTTTTGCTTTGCTAGTATTGCAACTGGAAAACTAAAGCATGTCTGGAGTGATACTCTGGGGGGGGTATCGGTTGCAGTATTGTGTTTGTGTCAGTTTTTAATTTATGCCAAGACGACCATGAGTACATTCTGGAAAAAGCCCAAAGAAATCAGGCTAATCAGGCAGAAGATGGTTACGGAAGAGCTATTTTGAGCTGGGCTTATAGCTGTAAGGGCCACCCGTACCTGTGAAGGAAAGAAGGCCACCCCTTGTTTTTGTCTCTTCCCCCCCCCTCCACAACCTTTCCAACCGCTTGTTGCTGTATGTGTTAGTCGACAAAAGGGAGGAGGCAGCAGTGAGGCAAAGAGAGGAGGAGTCTCCCTGGCCAGGCGTCCCTTCTACTCAGTTGTTTTCTTCCCTTTTTCATCTCACCAGACGTCACACAGCCGTGTAACTGTAATACAAGAAGTGAAAGAGGCTGAGAGAACAGGCTCAACTTCTAACCCTGAACAAAGGCAAAAAGGATTTGTCAAGGCGCTACCTCTCTCCCTCTTTCCCCCGCCCCCCCAAAAAGAAGTGGAGGTGAAGAAAAGCTGACCAGGCTCACTTTCTGTGGGAGGAGAAGCAGCTCTCGAGGTTACAGGGCTGTCCTGTTGGATTATGTGGGGCTCTGCCTGGAGAAGTACTGACTCCGAAGGTAATTGCTTTTCTGTGTTCAACTTTGGTTCGTTATTGTTGAAGGCAAGGCAGAGAGGGAGCGTGGTAAAGGGTGGTGGCATTCCAGGATCTAGGGGAAGGAGAAATATGTGTCATATGTTTGTGTGTGTGTGTATCTGTAAATCTCCATGCGAATTATGGGATTGTCTCATCACTCCAGTGCAACTGGAAGGCTTTCCTTCTGTTGTGGGAAAGGGTTTTTAAAAAAGAAGACCATCTCAGATCTTCAAGAAATATAACTTCAGCAGAAATACAGATGTGTTTCTTGGGTATGAGATTCAGGCAGCCCAGCCCTAGCTTACTTAACAAAAGAGGCAGGGATGCAACCTGAATTCCAGTTCTCATTTAATTTCTTGTTTTTAGTTTAAGGCAGGCGGGAGCATTTCTGCATTTCAACACCGCTTTGAATTGGAGAAATATCACTAATGACCTGCTGTCCCTTAGAAATTTTGATGGAATTGGGGGTTTTGCACGCTAGTTGTCAGGATTTTATGGCCCTTAAGAGTTTAAAAGTTGAAATCTGGCTTTAACATTCAGTATTCAAGCAGAGTAAACAAGAACTCCACTGAAAGCTACAACAGATAAAGCAAAATAAAGGTAATATAAATCAGGCTAAATACCATTCTGAAATATAAGCTTTTTGTTGTATATGCAAGGCATTATTTTTTCATTGTCTGTGCATTTATGGGAGGAGGGGAAAAAGCCTGTTTAGCAAGGTTTACTTCCTTTTCTGTCAATAGGACATTTAATTGAATTATATCAAAATCAGAAAGGTGTCCTGTTGAAACTTGTATATATGTAATTGAATGCTTTTCATCAGATTGCTGAGAGAAATGATATTTATGTTTGGCTTTTCTAATAAATTAGAAAACAGGGCTGCATAGGAACACTTGTTGTATACCGGTAATTAGAATTACAGCCCAGTTACTTAAGAAGACATATTTAGTTTTAAAAGAGTAACTGCCATAGTCATCTTGAGTAAGCTGTGAGTAATAAAAGTATTCTTTGGTTTTGTTTGTTTTACTTTGAGTCATTAGATTGGGCATAACTTTATTTAGGCATAGGCAACATGAAAGCTCCACCTAGTAAATCTGCTTATTCATTTGCAGAATTTTAATTGTTGAATTTGTTAGCTCAGTTTTCTCCTAACTGGCACCTCCACATATGTTGGATTTTGGCTAGGAATGCTTTGAAATGAAGTCCAACTCATCTGGATAGAGAATGGATTGACTATTCTGCATCGAAATGTTTTTGTTTTTTTCAGTCAGAATCTGAATATTTTGTCTGAGTATATTTAAAATATAACTTCACAAGTTTAAATAAATCTTAAATGCAAATTGACAATAGAAGATCAAGGATATTTAGAATTGTCTTGGGGATGCCCATGCCCATACACATGTATAAGAAGTCTTCTGGATCAAATCAAAAGTCTAGTCTAGCATCTAGTCTGGATCAAATCAAAAGTCTAGTCTAGAGCTGTGGTGGCACAGTGGTTAGAATGCAGTACTGTAGGCTAATTCTGCTGACTGCCGGTTGCCAGCATTTTGGCAGTTCGATTCTCACTGGCTCAAGGTTGACTCAGCCTTCCATCCTTCCGAGGTTGGTAAAATGAGGGCACAGATTGTTGGGAGAAATACGCTGACTCTAAACTGCTTAGAGAGGCTATAAAGCACTGTGAAGCAATGTATAAGTCTAAGTGCTATTGCTATCCTTTTTCTCATGGTGGCCAACTACATGATTCTGTGTGTGCCCCATGAAAATGCTGAATGCTTAAAATAACAGCTTGCATTATGTTTTAATATACTGCATTTGAATATGGAGGTTCTGTAACCAGGGTAGGCCATGCATGCACATCAACATCATTGTACCTGAATACTGCTCTGTGCTGTGCCATCTTGACATTTACATTATTAAAAATACTTTAATTTTTAAAATTAAAACAAATGATTGGGAGTTCTTATGAAAACTTCTTCTGCCATTGATTTCTTCCAGAATGCTCTTGTGCCTCTTGAGAAGTAGATGGGCAACACAGATGGTCAGCCATTAGGCCTGCTTTCATATTCAGCATATCCAACCACACAAAATGAAAACGTAAGGAAGAGGGAGGGTGCACCGTATTATTTCTAAATTTTTAGAGAAAATTTATAGTAGGAATTGAGTAATTGGAGCAGTGTTTCTCAACTGTGGTAACTTTAAGATAAGTGGGCTTCAACTCCCAGAATTCTGACAGCTGAAGTCCATCAATCTAAAAGTTGCCCAAATTGGGAAACACTGAATTGGGATGATCCAGAAGAAAACTTTGCAAGATTCAGGGAATAAAAAGAGGAAGCAGTGACATCAGATCTGGGCAGGTTTACAGTGGGGAAAAGGGAAAGCCAATATCTAGAAGGGACATTGGAATGAGTGATCTTGAAGCAGAGAGAAAAAATATGTGACTAAATTAATAGAATGTGCCAGGACTATGGGATCTGAGAGTTTGTGAAAGCATTCTTGAATATGACAACTGTGGAACCAATAGTAAGCAGAGGCAGAAACTTACAGTTTCAATATTATTTTAATTTTGTCTAGGATTCTTTTGCTCATTTCTGAAAATAATTTCATCACTATGGATAGTATAATAACACGTCTAGGTTGGGGACATAAAGTCTTAGTGGCTCTTATGCTCAATGTAATTGTTAAAGCATTTTAAGAAAACAGGAAAAAAATAAAAACGCAAGATTATCGACTTATCAAGATAAGCAGATTGATAGGTTGTCTGTCATTTTTATAGGCAGCGTGCCCTTGCTCAAAGCAGAAATTCCACAGTTGTAGCCACATTTAAGTAGATGCGAACCCCTACCTTGGCATGAAAACATTTAGAATTGTGCCTATTCAGAGGAAATTCTTAAACTGATTTAACATTTCTTGTTTGGAAAGTTTTACTGCAAAAGATAACCGACAAAAGCAAGAATTTGTTTGCATTAAAGACCAGCCAATTTTAATATCTCAGAGGGTAATCTTTTAGAGTCTGAGTTTTATGTATAGGTATCTGTAGGATTAAAGGTCAATTATTCAGTACTACTGATGAAGGGGACATTTTTGCCTGATAATGCTGATTGGAGAGCAGGAACCAGATGTTCTTTTTCAACTCCTACACTACTCTGGTGAGCCTCTGACTCGTTCTGCTCTATTGCAAGAAGTAGTGAAGATTTCTGCATCTCTTGTCACCAGAAGTATGAGGAAACTATGTTCTCCAGATAATTCTGACATACAAGAAATTCCAGGAAGTTTTAGATCACCCTTACTTTTAAGTATCATTAGCTTTACCTGATACATAAGGATTCTTGATTCATAAGCATTCTTGATTCCCTGAATATTTTTCCAAGTAGAACTAGTTTCGTATATTGAAATATTCTCTGCCAATTGCATACAGTTCACTGTTTGTGTTTATAATAAAGCTGATACCCTGAAAAGAATTGTAGGATTTTTTTATTACCTTTTTATTAAGAATGTTTGAAAAATTAAAGAGAAAAGGAAAAAAGAAAATAAAAATATAACAGGAAATGAATAAATGGGGAATTTACAAGCATCATAGAATTTACTGTAGCTTAAATAAAGATTTCAGTATTCCTTGGTCTCTTGCTGAAATTCGGAGAGGAGAAGGGAGGGGGAAAAGAATTTTAAGCCTGTGTCAATCACAAATGAATACTATAAATGCACTCTTAACAACCTGCTACTGTTGGCCAGATCTAGGTTTCTAGGCAGTTGCTATAATAAGTGCCTTGATATTAAACATGCTAAGTGGCTGGGTTTGCTGATTGTATTAAGCTACAGGTTTTCTAATCATTTTGGGATTGGTGGGTACATTTAAATTTTGGAAAACATTGTGAATGCTGTGGTGGAGCAACTTGCCCATTGATACAATAGTTACCATAGGACATAGTTTCAAAAAAGCTCATTTTCTGGAATCTTAAAAGTTTTGTAGCAGGGCGCTTCTGATCTCCCTGGTTTTGAGGAGCAATACTATACAAACCAAATGTTTGGCTCACAAACATATTTTTTTGGAAATGAAGGTGATTCTATAGTGTGTTGCTTTCTGTTACAGTACATTGGCTTCCCATATCTTCTTGTTAGTTGCGAAGTCAAGTCCGACCCATCGCAACCCCATGGACAATGTTCCTCCAGGCCTTCCTGTCCTCTACCATCTTCTGGAGTCCATTTAGGCTCACGCCTACTGCTTCAGTGACTCCATCCAACCACCTCATTCTCTGTCGTCCCCTTCTTCTCTTGCCCTCAATCTTTCCCAGCATTAGGCTCTTCTCCAGTGAGTCCTTCCTTCTCATTAGGTGGCCAAAGAATTTGAGTTTCAACTTCAGGATCTGGCCTTCTATCCCATATCTTAATTAACTATTATTAGTAGTAATACTATATTAGTATATGTTTAGGTAAGCAAAAAGCTTGGCAGGTGTAAAATAAGGTTTTCTATAGACACATTGGTTACCTTGGATGATACCATAATTGGGTTCCTACTGTATGCTTAGTTAAAACCAAACTATATTGTGACAGTGAAGAATGCCTCATTTTTACGAAAAAACAAAAAGCTCAGTAGCATGATGTCCTGATGTCAGTACAATTTATGAAGGCTACTGATCAGCGCAACACAATTAAAACCACAAATAAAAAAACAATTATGCTCCCTTCCTAGATCTTTACAAGTAAGATCTTGTTGCCTTGAACTCTCAGCTCTCGTCTTCAACTCTGAATTGTGACAGTCATTAATTCACTTCACACCTTGGTTTCTTCATTTACCATCTGTGAAATTTTTATACTTGACATTGGAGAAGGCATGAACTTATCACCAAATGCAAAAATGCTTCCTTTAGTCCTTTTGGGGTTCTGTTTCTATTGTCTAGATGAGAATGCCAATCCTTTGGTGGACTGTTAAGTCAGTGGAATAGTGCAAGAAAATTCAGAATTCTTGTTTCTTGGGAGGAAAAATAGTTTTTCACTACCTTCAGATATAAACATCTGCTAAAATAAATAATATTATATTCTAACTGCTGTTTGACTTCCAGCTCTTCCATATATGTATTCTTACAGTACTTATGGAGTCAGAAATGGGTGTGAATATTTGGAGTCTGTCCAAATGGTCACAAGAGTTTTGAATATACTTCTTGATGTCTTCCAATTGAATGAGTATCAGGAAACCTAGTGTGTGTTCATGCACACTGCTTTATGCAAATAGGCTCTTTTTTCTAATTTAGATTATCCATATAGATTATTCCCCTGAATACCCAAATAATGCAATCTTACTTGCTTCTCCATGCATATAGTACTTGGTGTCCCTTGGAAGACTGAAGAGTGAATAGCTCTTTTGTCGTTAACCATTCTGTTAACTGTGCCAGTTAAGGGCACAAGCTTCTGTTGTGTTGGCATGTAATCCCATTTTCCTCAAAGTAGTAAGCCAGTTTGAGATCTGTTGTCTTATTTTATTGACACTTGTCTTCTACTACCTTCTAAGGACAGTAGAGTCTGTCTATTTTAGTCCTCTAAGAATTGGTTCAAATATCATGACAACTGTTTTAATCATGGCAATAACTGTTCATCTGAGTATTTGTACAAGCATCATCACATGATTACACTACATATGTAAAAGACTGGGGAGGGAAATGGAAACCATTGAGACACAAGAAGCTGCTGCTTTTGCAAAAATTGAAATAGGAAGAAGAAAACACAGAAATATATGAAGTACTGGAGAACAAAGAATCCCTTGGAAAATATTTTGTTTTAGAATGGTTGATAAACTACATTATGCTTCAGAGGTCTCTTAGAAGCAAAGTTTAGTGATAGCAACACTATCAATAATAGTTTACTCCAGCATTATGAGCGGATTTCAAAGTAAGCAAATATTCGGTGTATTTAATATCAGAAAAGTACTTTCAAATGTTGCAAAATATCAAATACCTTAGAATATTTAGAGCAGGAATGTAATTTAGAAATGTATAAAGTGCCAACATTGCTTCTAATAATTCCTGTTCCAGAATCTTTCATCAAGTGAAATAATGTAATGAATATTTGAACATTAAATATGTAATTAAGAAATATATATTGAAAATATTTTGCAGGTTTGTTTCAGTTGATTGTACAGAATAGTTTGTCCTGCCTTGAACTGGATATCATACTTTGATTTCCATTCCTAGTTTGGAGATAAACTGTAGTTTGTCATATTTGTATTTGAGGTTGTTCAAATATCAGGGTGAAATAGTTTTTTTTTTCAGACCAAGAAACTCCAGCCCCTTACATCCGAAAGCTTGATAAGATAGAATGGTATTAAAATCGGATGAATAGAACTGAATTCAAATGCAACATGAAACTGAATTATGCCAGCCGTGGTTTCAATGTTATTATCAGATAATTGTTACTTGGCTTTAGTTGTGATTTGGAAGTGGTCTTTAATTTCACACTTAATATAAATCATAATTCAGACTGTAGTTCTAGAATAGCCACAATCAATAACTGATGACTATGAGCTGGCTTGAATACAGCTGGTTTAGATAAATATACCACATTTGTATATTTTGCCTGAATTCAGTTGTTTTGTCAACTTTATCGTATTACCGTGCATGATTTATTTTGGAATTCCAATGTCTTTGTATTCTCAAGCTGTAATGTAATTTTATACTTGATGGATTTTTGTATTGCCAATATAGAAGTGGATGAACTCTTGGGGAAAAGAGAGATAATAATCAAGTGTGCTCCTTCGTATTGTCTTTATTAAATTAGTATTAACAATCATGTGAAGTCCTCTTCAGTATTTATCCATAAATACTGAAAAATGCTGCTAAAAATTGTTAATCCCTGTTCTCTATACTATGTAAACCTCTAAGGAAGTAACAAAAACAGTTGGAGGCAAAAATTTAAAATACAGTACAGCAATTATACTATGCTTTTTACAAGGAAGTGAATATAGGTGCATTTTATCTCCAGAATTCTTAATACATCTAAAAATATTATAAATAGCCTCTCCCCAAAAGAACCTCACTTCCGACAAAAGGCCCCAAACCCCATCCTCATTCCCTTTAATGTTATCGTTTTACTATTATATCCCTGAGATCTTTGGCCCCTGAAAATTATTTTTTAGAATTAATACATATACGTATTATTTCTGTCTTATATGATAGGCTAAATTAACCTTATCCACTAAAGTAGCTTTTTCTTATTATTTCATGTTTATATATAACTCTTACTGAATATTTGAAAACTCTGTGTAGGAAAGAGAATTGATGTTGAGCAGTATTAGCCTTAATTCCAAGACTAGACATCAAAATAACACCTGGAAAGAACATTCTTGCCCAAACCTGTGCCTTTAATTTGTGAATTCTTCCTCTACTTGAAAACATTTTCTGTTTCTATCAAAGACCATGCAGTATTTTGTCAAAAGAAAAGTACCTAATGCTAGTATTCTTCGGTAGGATCAAAATACTTTAAATGGCAAGTGCATTTCTGTTGTTTCTGTTTGTGCATTTTAATTTAAGCGAGATAGTGAAAAGCATTCATTTGTTGCATTCATTATAGGAGCTATTAATCACTACTGTAATGTAATCCTTGTCATTGTGAGCTGAGAACTTCACAAATTCTGAAAATTGCTCATTTTTCTTTCCTTTGGATCTGTGCTAAAATAAGAATTAAAATGGAGAGTTACAAATACCTTTGAGGAAGCATTCATGCCATTACTGCTTTCGTAGAGCTGTAATAACTGGCCTGTTATTTAGATTTGATTTGGAGATGGATTGCTAGAGTGTCCACCAAGGTGTATACCAGTATTTTTAATTCTTTGTCAGTACATCTGGTATAATTATCCAAAATGTAAGAAGTGGATTCACATAGAGCCTGCCTTTCATCTGACGTTTATGCCTACAATGTCAGTAAGCTTGGATATATTTGGATGAGATGGAAGTAAACTTCAACTAAGACAATTCCTGGCAATCTTTTCTTCAGTGATAGCTGGAAGACTGCACTCTTCCATGTTAATAGAAAGAAAGTGTTTGACTGCATGTAGAAAATGAATGGCTGGACAGTAAAATCCAACCGAAAGGGCCATTTATTTGAGTCGACATCTTCAGTATAAATATTTGTACCTTGCAGCAACATTCCTTTTTCAAAGCAGACATCACACATATTGTAAATATTTATACATTTTCGGTGCTAGGTTAAAGCTGTTAGGAGTCAAGTTATTGCAAAATTCTGATTTCTGATTTCTTATTCAGAGTTATTCCTCTCTGATTTCTTACCTATTCCATTGAGACATCAGTTTTGCTTTGCTGCAAATATTAGGCATGGACAGGACATACTACTATGAAAAAAGGGACTTTGGGGCTTACTTCAAAATAAGAATGCACATTCCAGCTGCAAACTTTTTTTGTTTGTTCTTCTCTGCCATTTCCATCTTTTATTCAAGTTCTTTCCAATGTTGATATGCTCTAGGTTTCAATTCCTTGAGTTGATGGCTTGAGCATTAGTCTTGCAAACTATTTTAATATCTCACCTAAATTAACGCAGCGTCCTAGAAAACTGCTGGGAAATGTTAAAAGTTATAATCCATAAATAAGTGAAAGGTGATTAAGTTGGGGAAGGCTGTTCTACTCATTGCAGCTAGCCTAGTTTTTCAGAGAGAATATACATTTACGGTATATAGTTCAGGGCTGTATTTTTGTTGCTGTGTAAGTGTTTAATTAGGGTATTTGACATTTAGCAAGTATCTGCCTAATGGTTCACTGAACCTTACTTCCTCCTTCAGCCTAGGCCCTAGGTAATCTTTGGGAGTTAAGATCTGAATAGAATACTAGTACAAATACTTCAGTTGTAAAGCTATTTCAGTTGCTTTCTGTTGTATGCCTTTACTCGATCCATACTGCTGCATCAGCACTGAAGGTTTTTTTTATATATTATTATTATAGCTAGTTTATCCTTGCATTTTTGGATTACAGTTAAACTTGTTTATGCCAGGGATCAGAAGATACATGTTCATATATTTTGAGATGTGCTCAGTATACAAGGACAAGGGAGAAAATGTGTGTAAAAGCTGCCAAATAACTTATTACCCAATAGGTTTGCACCAGTAATGTTTTGTTCTTTGCAATTTGTGGATTTATTGCTTCTTAGTTGTGAGATAATACTGAAAACACTATGTCTTGCAAGCAGGTTTTATCTTGTCTGTTTTATCCAGTGGTGTTAACAGTATAAAATTGGTTGCATCCAGAGGAGGCTTTTTCTTTTAATGCAAACATCCATCACGTGTGATTCTCCTGTGCTTTGCACAACTTCAATTTCCTCCTCCCCTTTTTAATGGAGCAACATTGTTATGGATGTAAACTCACCTTAGTCTCTGTCTGATTGACATGAGCCATTGGGAGAACGAGTAGATTTTTTATTGATTTGTACCTCGCCTTTATTATTTTTACAAATAACACAAGGCGGCAAATATATCTAACACAGCCTCCTCCTCCTATTTTCTCCACGACAACCCTGTGAGGTAGGTTGGGCTGAGAGAGAGAGAGAGAGAGTGACTGGCCCAAAGTCAGCCAAGTGGCTTTTTTTTTTTGGTACCCTGAAGCATCTGGAAAATTCAAAGTTCTTTGATTTAAATGTTTGCAGCAGATACTGTTTTAGCTTTGAAGTTTTAAAACATTATAATAGGAGTCTGTTAACATAGGATGGGGAGGTAATGCAATTTAGTTTTCTTCTACTCTTATCCCCAACTTAACACATTCTATTGTGTATTATTAAATTCGGGGGCTTTATATATTTTATTTGTAATATAAGAATTGTGGAACATGCATGCACCCTCTAGATATTGGATGGTGATTCCTATACTGATTTGTAACAATGTCCCATTCAAGACAGAAGGGAACCTTTTGAGGTTTTATTGCACTCAGCTAAAGGTGAAAAGCAAGAACAAGGGAGGTCACGAGAGAAATTCCCCATTTTACTGGTAAATCTGTGCCTATTGCTTGAAGAAGCAATTCTATACCTCTTCCTTTCTTCCTTATGCTGATCTTCTCTGTGTTACAATTACATGAATAATGTGGTTGCAAATTAGGAGTGTGTAATAAATTCTCTGCTGTATAAAAAGTTACAAGATGTTTTATTAGATTTCAAAATGAGTTGCATTCATTGGATTTTAAAAAAAAATATTTGTCAAACCTATTCATTTGCATTGGTAGCAGTAAGATAATGCTTTGTCAGTCCACTTCACATGGATATTTTGATAAATCTATTGGCTCATGAAAATTAAAACATGTTTTGTTAATTTCAAGTGAATAATTTAGAACTTAAAGCTATGCATGGGAATGGAATTTAACATGGAGCACAGCTTTCTCATTAGTGATTTGAAAGCTTCAGTTAACAAAACCAGAAAACATTTTCTTGTCTTCATTTTGCATTCTAAGCAGCTTATGAAGCCACAGTTTTGGGGTCACTGTGGAACTCAGTAGGATTTCTAAGTTACTGGATGATATTTTTCACAATCCTTTATGTTATGTGCTTAAATAAAATGGTATGATTTTATCCTTTGGCTTTTAAAGTAAGAACAATTTCCAGTTTTGTATTCCTAGTGCAATGCTGACTATAGAGCAAATGCAGTTGTAATACTTAGCTATTTTTAGCAGTCAAGCTTGATAGTATTGTTGAAAACAAAGACAAATATTTAGCCAGTCATGGGAATATCTAGAAACAGGAAACTTGGAACTGCTAAAATTATTTGATCATTTTGTCTCATAATTTGGCTTAGTTTTTTATTGTAATTAATGTTTCATTTTACATTGTTTTAAATATAGCAATATCTCAAAAAAAAGGATGCCATTTGGTATCAGATCTGAACATCTCTTTGGAAAAACAAGGTTTTTCTTAACATTGTTTTATTAAGTTGAAAGATGACAAAATCATAATTTCAGTAACGTACATCACTAATTTTAGCTTTCAATTCATGATATCTCTGCTAAGGAATAAGATGACTGTAAGAAACCAGAAGTAATTATTTAGGTAAGGCATATATCCATGGCTGAACTGATGTTTATATCAGTAACTATAATTGATATTATTAGCAATATAATTTTTCAGTTCCTTTTTGATACTTCTGTCAGACAGTATATTTTTGGTGCCAGGTTCTGTTGCATTTTCTTCTTTGAGCTATATTTCCATTTTCTGCAGAAAATATTTTATCAGTTTGCCTGACACTGTTCATTGCTCATGACCTCCTATATATGCTACCTTTCTTGACTTGTACTCTTAACCTACTAGTTTTGCATTCTTATGTATTTTAGCTAAACCCTGATAGTCTAGAGATGTTTCTAAAGTTTGGTTTCAGCAGACAAATGTGACTGTTGGACTTTGGCGATTTTCCACTAACCAGCCAAGCATACACATTCTTTTCACTTATAGAAACTGTACTATGAACATTCTGTTAATGTTCATTCCTCAAACAGTTGGAATGTTTGGGAACATTTTGTGATACTGAACTCAGAGAGTCAGTTTCAGAAGCCTGTGTGCTACAAGTAGGATATAATATACATTGCTACTATTTCCACTGTGGAAATTCTTTTTTGTCAGATTGCAATTCTTGATATAGCTGTCCTATAATTATACTTTTCCTTGGTTCATCTAGAAATATAATACATACAAGCCATGCCTGTGGTATTATTAGTATTTTGGATGTATTGAGATAAAGGCATATGGAAAAGAAATGCTTCTATAGTTCTTTGTTCCTTTTGATTTTCAGGCATTTTATGAATTCAGAGTTTATTCTTGTGCAAGACTTGTTTAATTACACCTAGATCAAAGTGGCATTAGAAAACACCCCGCAACTATACTTATTCTCACACTTAACTTTTTCTTCCTCGAAAGGGGTAATGGAGGATTTTAAAGGATTTGTTCTGTAGTATTCTATATGGTGAAATCATATTTACTCATATCCTATTAATAAATCTGGGTTGAAACTGGAAAGTAGATTAATTACAGTTTCCAAATGTTCTTTCTCGATGTTCTAATAAAAGTGTGATTGCATTTCAAGTTGTGTAATAGATCAGTAACTGCCGTCATAATGTGGGTTGAATGAGTAAGCATCTTTTAATTTGTTTAAACCAAAATACATGGTTTTGTAAACTATTTAAAAGCCTTAGCAGCTTTCTTCTATGAATTAATTACTGGTAGGCCATGGAAAACTTGAGAAGACTAGTATTAAGTGAGTGTTCTTATTTATTGATACATGAATATGTTTGGGAGACAAGAGAGTAACAGTCCAAAAGCATATTTTTATTCAGAGTGTTGGTGCTGACTATTTAAAAAGGTATTCTGAGGGGGTTTTAATTTAACTTTAAATTTTAAATTTTAATTTGTTTTAATTGTGGGATAGTCTTAATTTAATTCTATTTTAATTGTATTTATTTGTATTGTTTTAATTCACCCTGTAAACCGCCCTGAGTCCTTCGGGAATAGGGCAGTATATAAAATCAATTAAATAAATAAATAAATAATAATAAAAAATAAAATGCAAAATCAATTTTACTTTTAAAAACATATAATTGAAATAACACACCAAATAAACAAGCAGCAGCAGTAAGAACTATCTGTAGCTAAAGAAACAAAAAATAAAAACATACCCAGTTAAAATAGCAATAGCTCTTAGATTTATATACCCCTTCACAGTGCTTTGTAGCCCTCTCTAAGCGATTTACAGGATCAGCATATTGCTTCCAACAATCTGGGAATTCATTTTATTGACCTTGAAGGATGGAAGGCTGAGTCAACCTTGAGCCAGTAGGAATTGAACTGCTAAACTGCTGGCAATCGGCAGTCAGCAGAATTAGCCTGCAATACTGCATTCTAACCACTGCGCCACCACAACTCTTGAGTTGAAAATGATTCAAAGCAAGAATATGTGAAGAATACACGAAGGAAGAAATATCTTCCTGTCTAAAGAAGGGTTGGCAGCCTGATGCCTTTCAAACAATTTGTACTACAATTACCATACTCCTTTGCTATCTTAGATCAGGGCTTTTCAACCTTTTCACCCATTGTACCATCAGTCGCCCAGCAAGGTATCAAAAACTTGACCAAAAAGGAAAAAAATGATAAAGTACAGGTAGTCCTCGACTTACAACAATTTGCTTAGTGACTGTTCGAAGTTACGATGGCACTGAAAAAAATGACTTATGACCATTTTGCATACTTATGACTGTTGCAGCATCCCCAGGGTCATGTGATTTACATTCGGATGCTTGGCAATTGATTCATACTTATGACGGTCACAGTGTTCCAGGGTCATGTGATCACCTTTTGCAACTTTTTGACAAGCAAAGTAAATGGTGGGTGGGGGCAGCTCATCACTCAGTTTGCAGGGTGCCTGTGTGTGGGGAATCCATGTGTCTCTGATGGAGGGGGGTGGGACTGGGGTGGGTGCCCTTCTTCCTCCCTCTCTCCCATTGTCCCTTCCTTCCCTTCCTCTCTCCCGCTGTCCCTACCTTTCTTCTTTCCTTACTTTTTTTTCCCCTTTTAACTTGATCCTATTTGAAGAAGTTCTTTTTATTCCTTCACCAACCTCGGTTCATTCTCAGCAGTTCACAATTCTGGGCTTCTTTTTTGTCACCTTTTTGTTTTTCTAGTTGTTTCCTAAGATTTTTGGGTCGCTTCTTTTCTTTTCTTCTCCATTCTCCGAGCAATTGTGCTTTCAACGACTCCAACTCCCCCACCCCATCCCACCCCGTCTCCTTTCCCCATTATTTCCTCCTGCTACCAGTCACTCTCAGTTTAAGAAAACCGCTTTCTGAAGTCCAAGATAGGGAGGTATCACACAGTCACGCTTATGTTCCAGTTGCCCTTAAAGCCCTGAAATTGGGCTTATTTTGCTTCCATAAAGATTGTTTTTTCCCATGTGGACTTTGGCTGCCTCAGAAGGCGCGAGGGGTCTTGCTCCTTATCGGAGACGTGCAGAGGAAGGCCAGAAATCCACCCTCAAAAGACGGCGTTGGGATGGGGGCAGAGCCTGGAATACCTCGGGGACCACCTGCTGCCGGCATCGACTCCCCTCCGCCCCGTGCGTTCCCACAGAGAGGGCCTCCTCAGGGTGCCTCCAGTCAGAGAATGTCGACTGGTGGCCCCCAGGGGGAGGGCCTTCTCTGTGGGCGCTCCGGCTTTGTGGAATCAGCTGCCGGTTGAGCTCCGGATGGCACCGGATCTCCGCTCCTTCCGGCGCGGGTTAAAGACCCATTTATTTGAACAAGCTGGCCTGGCCTGATGGGGAATTACTTAGGGTTTTAATATTTATATATATATTTTATTGTTTTTATTGTGGGCAATAATTTAATTCTTTTTTAACTTTTGTACTTTTGTAGTTTTAAGATATGCCCTGTTCACCGCCCTGAGTCCTTCGGGAGAAGGGCGGTATAAAAATTTAATTAAATAAATAAATAAATAATAAATAAGTGCTTATTTGGGGCTCAGCAGACACGCCTGCTTTCACTGAGCCCTGACAGTCCCAAAGAAGTGCCGATCAGCTGCAAAGCAGTTGTCGAGCCCTGTGGGCCCGACACACAATGTAGGAGGGGGGGAAAGCTCAGGGTCGACTCCCTCCCGAACCTTCTCGCCGGATGCTGGCTTGTGGGCTGGTGGTGGGGCTACATCTCTATGTGGTTATGATCCTGGTGCTTGATTCATAAGTATGAATCAGTTGCCAAGAATCCAAATGTAAATCACATGACCCAGGGGATGCTACAACAGTCATAAGTGTGCAAAATGGTCATAAGTCACTTTTTTCAGTGCCGTTGTAACTTCGAACAGTCACTAAGCGAATTGTTGTAAGTTGAGGACTACCTGTACTTTATCAATTTTTTTCCTTTTTTTTTTGGTCAAGTTTTTGACACCTTCTGGGTGACTGGTGGTACTCGGATAGTGCCTCGTCCTAAAAGTGGTACAATGGGTGAAAAGGTTGAAAAGCCCTGTTTTAGGGAATAATTTATAGTTTGTTTATCTACTTGCAGAATAGGGAGGAGCAAAGAAAGAGTAAATGGCTACAAGCCCCAGCAAGTTATGAATACATGGTAGGCAAAGAACCTTCATTTACTGTGCAGTGGCCACAATTATCACCAAAAATATACGGTGGTCTCTCTGCTTTTAGGAGGATCTTTATACCTTTTTACATAGCAGTCCCTTGACTTCTGTATGAACCACTGGTGGTCCTCAACTTACGACCACAATTGAGCCCAAATTTTTTGTTGCTAAATTGGATGTTTAGTAAATGAATTTTGCCCCATTTTATGATCTTGCTTGCCACAGTTGTTAAATGAATCACTGCAGTTGTTAAGTTAGTAACATGGTTGTTAAACAAATCTGGTTTCCCCATTGACTTTGCTTGTCAGAAGCTTGCAAAAGATGATCACATGATCCCAGGACACTGCAACCATCATAAATATGAGTCAGTTGCCAAGTGTCTGAATTTTGATAATGTGATGCTTCAATGGTTCTAAGTGTGAAAAATGGCCATAAGTCACTTTTTTTGCTGTGTACCTTCAAATGGTCACTAAATGAACTGTTGTAAGACAAGGATTACCTGTGTATGGAAATGAAATCTGTTGTGTAGATGCTGTTTAACTCTTGGTGGCTGATTTGTCTTAGTGCCAAACTTCCAGAAATTCCCTAGCATTTCTGGATTTAGCTTGATTTAGGATGCTGACAGTTTTCCAGTTGAAACTATTGTTAAATCTTTCCATGTATTGTGAAATTAAGGAGCTTTTATTGTGTCTCCTGACAGCTACTTCATAGAAGCACTCTGCTAGTGTTCTGTCTATCCTGTGTAGTGGCTGTGACAGTCCTTATATTGTGTTATAGATGACTCCTGATTTTTCTTTCTGGGCTATTTTGGTTTACTTAAAATGTTTTGGAGGGTTTTAGTTGGTTCATGTTCTGTGGTGGTGCCCTGTGATTGTAGTGGTCTGCTGGTTGTTTCCAAGATATGTTTGGTTTTTATGGCAGTGTTATGCTTTTCATGGATTGTGTTAGTTATGCTGAAGTGGATTAAGTGGTCGGGCACTTTTTGACCATTTTATTAGAACTGGGGTACGCGGTGGCTCAGTGGTTAAAGATACTGAGTTTGTCAGCTGGAAAGCTGACAGCCTGGCTTCGAGACTCAAGTACTGCATGACGGGCTGAATCCTATTACTTGCTTCATCTTCTGCTCACCAAGCAGTTGAAAAGCATGCAAATGGGAATAGATAAATAGGTACCACTTTGGTGAGAGGGTAACAGCATTCTGTGCATCTCGGCATATAGTCATTCTGACCACATGGCCACAGAAATGTCTTTGGACAACTCTGACTTCTTTGGCTAAGAAATGGAGATGAGCACCACCCCCTATAGTTGGACACAACTAGGCAGGGGAAACAACAACAACGACGACGACGACGACGATGATGATAATGATGAAGTTCGAAGGGACCTTGGAGGTCATCTAGTCCAACCCCCTGCTCAAGCAGGAAACCCTATACCATTTCAGACAAATATCTGTCCAGTCTCAGACAGGTTATTCCACTGGTTAATTGTTCTGTCAGGAAGTTTCTTCTTAGTTCTAGGTTGCTTCTTTCCTTGATTAGTTTCCATCCGTTGCTTCTTGTCCTGCCTTCAGGCGCTTTGGAGAATAGCTTGACTCCCTCTTCCTTATGGCAGCCCCTGAGATATTGGAACACTGCTATCATGTCACCCCTAGTCCTTTTCTTCATTAAACTAAAAAGGTAAAGGTTCCCCCGCTTCGGCTCAACCCTGACAAGACTGAGTGGCTGTTCGTGCCGGCATCTTGGGAAATTCCGATTATTCCATCTCTGGCCATGGGGGGTGAGCTATTACCCCCCGTAGATAGGGCGCGCAACTTGGGGGTCCTTCTAGATTCACAGCTCTCTTTAGATGAGCATATTGGAGCTGTGACTAGGGGGGGCCTTTGCCCAGGTTCGCCTGGTGCACCAGTTGCGACCCTATCTGGACCGGGATGCCTTGCGTACAGTCACTCATGCGCTCGTGACCTCTCGTCTAGACTACTGTAATGCTCTCTACATGGGGCTGCCCTTGAAGTCCACTCGGAGGCTCCAACTGGTGCAGAATGCAGCCGCGCGAGTTGTACTGGGAGTTTCCCGATACTCCCATGTTACACCTTTGCTCCGCGAGCTGCATTGGCTGCCGGTTGCCCTCCGTGTGAGATTCAAGGTGTTGGTAATGACTTACAAAGCCCTACATGGCATGGGTCCAGATTACCTACGGCAACACCTGCGGCCGGCGTCAACTTCCCTCTGTCCAGTGCGCTCCCACAGAGAGGGCCTCCTCAGGGTGCCTCCGATCAAAGAATGCCGATTGGTGGCCCCCAGGGGGAGGGCGTTCTCTGTGGGCGTGCCAGACCTGTGGAACCGCTTGCCGGTTGAGCTCCGGATGGCCCCCGACCTTCGCTCCTTCCGGCGCGATCTAAAAACGTATTTATTTGAGCAATCTGACCTGGTCTGATGGGCTAGGGTTGGGGTTTTAATATGTTTTTAAGTATTGTTTTAAATTTTAAATTTGGGCATTATATTTAATCGTTTTTTAACTTTTGTATTCTGTTTTTATATTTATTGCCCTGTACACCGCCCTGAGTCCTTCGGGAGAAGGGCGGTATAAAAATATAATAAATAAATAAAAATAAACATGCGTGCTAGTCATTTCCGACTCTAGGGGCTCATCTCCGTTTCAAAGCCGAAGAGCCAGCGCTTGTCCGAGGATGTCTCCGTGGTCATGTGGCCGGCATGACTGGACGCCAAAGGCACACGGAACGCTGTTACTTTCCCACCGTAGTGGTCCATATTTTTCTACTTGCATTTTTACGTTCTTTCAAACTGCTAGGTTGGCAGAAGCTGGGACGAGTAACAGACGCTCATACCCAATTCCAGCAGCCATTCCTTATATGTTTTAGCCTCCAGACCTCTAATCATCTTTGTTGCTCTTCTCTGTATTCTTTTCAGTCTCAAAATCTTTTTTACATCATGATGACCAAAACTGGATGCCTTTACCTTTTCTTTATTAGAAGACATTTCCTTTTTCTGGTGGTCTGAGTTGCTGCAGTATGTTTGCACTTGTCTAAATAATATTCTTACAAAGCTTCTTTTCTGTAGAGGTGGGTTTGTTGCCTTGGCAGTTGAGCACTTGGTTAGTGTGTGTGGTTTTACAATAGACTTGTTTCTAATTTCTAATTTGCGGCCATTTTCTCTGCTAATGAGGATACCCAGGAAGGGTAGTATGTTGTTGTTTTCTTCTTCTTTTGTGAACCTTATTCCTTTGAAGATGTTGATTGTTTCATGTGTCTTCTCTAGTTGTTCCTTTTTTATTATGACAAAAGTGTCATCTACATACCAGCTCTGTATTTGAGCTGCATGTGTGGGAGTGCTATACTTTCGAGACATTGCATTACACACTCTGCTATGCATCCTGAGAGTGGTGATCCCATGGGCATTCAAACAAAGTTTCAACTGGTAAATTGTGGGCATCCTAAAGAGTTGTTTGATTACAAGATGGTTGGAATATAAATTTAATAAATGCATCCAGAAACGCTAGGGAATTCCCAGAAACTTGGCACTCACACAAATCAAAAGGCACATAGAGATGAACATTTACATACCATTCAAAAGAGACAATAAAAAAGCTAAAAAGGAAACAGAAAGATCAGAGCACCCTCCTTGCCAGCGATCAACAACCAGGTAAGCAGGGATGAACACCAGAATTAACAGCAGACAAACAATCAAGCAGTATAACCTAATCAGTACCCTAATCAAGGGACTACCAAATCAGACAAACAATCAAGCAATAAACAGCCTAATCAAGTGACTACCAAGGCAGAAAACAACACCCCTGCCAACACTGACAGGACAAGCTACTGTATAAAAACAAATAACAAATCCCATTTCTTTCTAGCCCTGAAGAAGTTATCTTGTCTGGTAATGAAATGTCTGCAAGCAAATAAGAGAGAGCACCAGGTTCTCCACACTAGGAGAAGTCTTGAGCTGGTACAAGAAATTAGGGAAGCATACAAAGGAGAACTGGTGATATTAGAAAATTCATTACATTTGTCCTCATGCCACAACAAATAAACCAAAACATCTAGATATCCCAATTCAGGGGTTTTCAAAGTTTTCTCAGGCCACAGAATCTGTTTTGTTTTGTTTTTAAATTCCAGAATCCTTGATCAAGAGGTAAAGTTATAGAGGCAGAAAATAGGCAACAAAATGAAATTTGTGTTTGTTGTGATTTATTTAAACAATTTATAAATAAAAGTTAAGTAAGGAGGTATTTGTTGATGATATTAAGTAACATCCATCCCACAAAAATGGATTTCCCCTGAAAATTTATTCGCTTATTGCAAGTATAACAAGTAAATGTAAATGTAAGTTTAATGTAAATGCAAAATTAATGTTTTCAGGGTTTTTTAAAATTAAAAACCTGAATGTCACAATTACTTAGTAGGTTAAAGTTTAACCAAGCAAATCAATATTTGATGGGTGGAATAGTTCCTTAGGAAAATTTTTGTGGTGGCTGCTGGCTATCTTTTAGTGAACATTTTCCCCCCCTCACAGTTTCTCATGGAACCCTATAAAATTAGAACTCTACAAAACTCTCATTGAACTCTTAGGTGTTTGAAAAATCCTTCCATAGCTGACTATACTGTAAAATTTGGTAGGTTCTTGGAACTGAACAGGGCAGAGGCAATATTAGATTTAATCCTCGATGGCTACTGTTCTCATTCTGATGAGACTATAAATGTTACAGGACTGATTAGAGCGACCTATAATGCCATTATGTTTTGCATCCATGCTAATGGAATTTGCAAACAGTATCTGATGCATTCACATATGATGGCAGAAAAGGAAGCTTAAAAATGAGGGGACTAGTGACAAAAGAGACTGAAAGGAAAGGAAAGAGAGTGAAATCTCTTCAGAATACCCAAACAATGTATTTGTTACACAATACAGGAAAGACCCAGGAAGAGGCCAACTTGACTCTGTCGTAGTGTCTTGAAAAACTACTGTATACAAGTGGAATGCCTCTCCTGATGAGAACAAAAAGTGTGCAGTTTTGAGAATTCTTAAGTGTGAAATTGTTGACTTCCTAGCAAAAATAGATATTGTCCCTAAAATCACATGCTAGAGATAGAAGAGTAGCCAACTTGACACTATCTTTAAAAAGAACGAGGGGGAAATCCTGAAAATGAATATCAACAGGCGTATGAATGAAAATGACACTGTCAACACTTGTACACTGGAATTTCCAAAATAGTCTTTGCCCAAATCCCTCATTAAAGGCTTTTCAGGAAAAAATAGTAGTAATGGGATAAAGAAAGCTGAATTTTTATGGATTGTTTGTGGATTGAGCTGGCCAGTTTTTCAGATGGAACCAAATTATTCAGATTGATGAAGACCAAAACTGATTGTGGTAAGTCCGAGAAGTATGATGTTAAATCATGTGAAGGATGAATCAGGGACACAAAACACAGTTCAATTTAAACAAATACAAAAGGATGAACACCAAAGGGGGGAAAAACCCTCTTAACCTATACCTACACTGTTAAAAACTCCATTTGGAAATATTAATAAATATTTAATAAGAGCCTTGGTGGAGCAGTGGGCTAATGCCTCCTTAAGTAACCCCAGCTGCCTGCAATTAGTGCAGGTTCGCATCCCACCAGGCTCAAGGTTGACTCAGCCTTCCATCCTTCCGAGGTAGGTAAAATGAGGACCCAGATTGTTGGGGGCAATAAGCTGACTTTGTAATAATGCCGCTTGGGGTGTGTGTGAAAGCCCTAATAAGCAGGCATATACATAGAATGAAGGCTACTGCTAAGCTTGTAAGCCGCCCTGAGTCTTCGGAGAAGGGCGGGATATAAATGGAATTAAAATAAAATAATAAATAAATAAATAAAATAATAGTATTATTAAGTATAATTATAATATTAAGTGTACTTAATGCTTATAATAAATAGTATAAGTATAATAAGTATTATTAAGAACAATATGTAAATAGTACCATCTCAGAATGGTTTTAAACATTCCAAGTCCTATAATCTCCAGTAATTCAACACATTTGGAAGCCACTAGGTGCATTGCTTTGGGCAAAGAAGATGCTGCTGAAAGCAGCTGAACTAACATTTTGAAGTGAAAACATCTTGAATAGATCTCAGCATGGAGAATTGATGATGAAATGGTGTCTGTCTGCCTTTTCTAAAAAATATTACAGTGTAATACATTGAGTTTTGCAAATTATACATGTACACAAGGGATGCAAAAAAGGTTGAAAATTATCTTCCTGGATCATATCAAGATAGTCATCTAGTCTAGCATTCTGTGTCTCACATGGGACAACCAGGTCCTCCTGGGGAAGCTAAGAAACAGAGCATAATGGAAAAATGACCCATGTGGATTGCCTCCAACATTGTTTAATTATAAGTGTGATCAATTCATTTATCCACCATTGTTTTTTTTATAATGACAGATCTGGCATACATCTTTTGAAAACCAGAACAAATTTGACTTCCATTTTTACAGTAACCGTAGTTCCTTTGAAGTCATGAATCTGGCCAGATCTGGTTTTGAAACCATGTTTTCTTTCTGGCTTATCACTAACTCTCCTCTCTTGAAGCATAAAACAAGAATAGAAGTCAGAAGGAAATTGTGAACTTGAGATTTGCTGTGACTGTTTCATGAACAGCCCAGTCCTTGGTGCTGGATTTATGGCTAGAACAGCGAAGGCATGCTGTTCTAACAAAACAACATCACCTGCTTGCTTAGTATGCCTGCAGCAGTGCAGTATTTTAAAAATAATCTGTGCTGAATTTAAGTGCTTTCCTCTTGAAGACATTAGTTCCTAATTATTTTTATGCCAGTGATTCAGGTGGTAATTAGATTTGCATATGCTATTTAGACATTGCTATTGATAGGTTTCTTCCTCCTGTAAGTCCCATTGAGGAGAATTTCTTTTGGGGGGTTTATAGGAATTCAGCTGTATGTTTCCTATGGCCTTGCACCTGCCCCCCCCCCAACATGTATGTACAGGAGCTCCAGCCATGGCTGATTAGCATCAATCCCTTGCTGACATCTTAATTAATGGTTATGCTAATGTATTTATGAGAAGAAGGGACATGCACATTTGCAGAATGCTAGGGAAAAATGAGATAATTGGGAGGCTGGATTGGAACTAGATCTTGTTTCTAGATGAATTTTAATACCGTGAGTTAATGCCACTGTGTATAATGCATAATTAATATTGTCACTGAAAAGAGTGTTAGAGAGGTATCTTCAAACTTGGTTAAGAAAAGGCAGTTAATGTTATCAATTGCCTTCAGAAAACGTTTAAACTGGTATTGATGGGAAAAATTAGCAAATTGTATAATAATGTTTCATCTCTTTTTTAATGGGGATGTTTAGAATAATTCATAACATGAAAAGCACCCAAAATCCCAACGATTAGTTTAACAGATAGCTTTGATTTGGGATTGTAGTGCATACATTCCTCAGTATCAAACATTTTTACTAGCCATTAAGAAAATATGTTTTACCATGAATGGCTTCATTAGTAATCTTTGGCTCTATAAAAAAAGACACTCTTAAGAGGAATGGATTCACAGCAAGAATTATTAATAAAATGGTTGTGTTTAAACATGATCAGTAGTTTTCTGTAAATTATCACAATATACTCAATTTGAAAAAATACTCTAATATGAACTTAGTTTGATTTAATATAAATGTGTTTGATTTTAGGGGGTAACAGCTGCTGCTCCCCATTGGTATTTTCATGATTCACAGGGCAGAAATTTCTGCACAAAACCTTATTTGGATAAAATAATAAGGAAGGCAGTTTGGATTTTGCAAGTTATCAGACACTGAATGATCCTAGACTGTGTTCTCCACAATGGACTCTTCTCAGCTGAATTATAAAAATATGGGTGCATATTATGAATATGTACATGCACATGTGTGAGGTCATTGAACATACAGGTAATCCTTGACATATCTACCCAGTGCTACTTATACCCATTTTCAAAGTTACAGTGGCTGCACCTCTCCCCCAGTAATTGATTGCATTTGGGGCATTTGACAACAAGCTCACCTTTATAGCTGTTTGCAATGTCCTATGGTTACAAGACCTTGATTTGCAACTTTTTTTTGCTGATTTGCAGCATTTACTTCAGGTTTGGTAAAAAAAACTGTCCATTGGGGAAAACATTTGCTTTATGACAGCATTTTTTCCTTAACAATCACAGCAAAACGTTTGGGAAAATCAGGTCTGATTTCACGACATCTCAATTTAAAACCACAGTGACTTACAGCCATAATTCCAGACTTAATTATGGTCTTAAGCTGAGGACTACCTGTAACATACCATTTTTTAAAAAGCAAACGGTGATGTGCGTTCTGAAAATATCATGCCAAAAGAAGTTTAAGCCTTGAAAAAGTAACTAAATTCATTATGCTTTTCCAATCATATACATTGATAAATCTGTATAAACCCATTGAGGGCCTTTGGAAGCAATGACTCCAAGTCTAGTTCTTGGGAAAATTACTACAATGTAAATCATCATGTTAAAGTAGTTTAGAAGTGGGAGGCCTGCAGGTATAATGCAAATTTCCTTTGCACCTTCCAGGAGCTTGCCTGACCTAACTAATTTTCCTCTCGGCATGTTGGCCAGCTGCTTGGTGGGCTGCCAGAGAGGGCTCTTGTAGTGAGAGAGGAAACATGGGGATGACACTTGCATGACAGCAGTGTCAAAGAGTCTGATCCTGTGAGGGTCACCTGACTATTGCAGCCCTTCAAGGCCACAAAGGTTACATGCTGTGAAGTAACCAAAGAAGCAAAATCAGCAGTGACCTCTAACTTCAACATTTATTCCATCAGTGTCCTGTGGTTCTTCAAATACAATCTTCCTTCTTACCCCTCCCCAAATTTTTAAGAGATGGGAAAGAGGCTATATGCTCATTGAAGCCTTTAAATATTATGCTGGCAATATGCCATTAACAATATCTTAATATTTTTAATACTACTCTTGTGATAAGACATATTCTTCATGTCTGATGGTTTGCTTAGCTCTGTGGGATTTAAAGATGACGTAAGACTCTTTGGGTGAAGTTTGGCTTTGGTGAACAGCTGGGATTCTTACTATTCTACCATTGTCTATTCTGCATAGTATCTTCCCTGCCTGATTCACCAGATTCAGTTGCTGGGCTTAGCTGTGAAGATCCTAAGACTATGAGTTCTGGAAAATTTCATTTTGCCATCAGATGTTAGGATTCATGGTCTCGATAGGAACAACGGACTCGTTCTAGTCATCAAGTATATTGATAATCACACTTTGAGTATGGTTTTATCTCAGAAGAATTCTGACTTGTTTGTTAGTGGAAGACGTTATCATCAATCAATAACCAGTGGAACAGCTTGCTTTCAGAAGTTGTAGGTGCTTCATCGCTGGACGTTTTTAAGATGAAACTGAACAGTCACTTTTCTCAAATGGAATAGGCTCTCCTGCTTGACCAGGGGGTTGGATTAGAAGACCACCAAGGTCGTTTCCAGCTCTATTGTGATTGAATCTCTTGCTGCGGTCACATAATTTTTCAACTGACCATGCTACTTCTAGAAATTTATTAGTTTTTTTTTAATCCCATTTATATCTCGCCCTTCTCCAAAGGCTCAGGGCGGCTTACAATCTAAAGCACAAATCAATGTGCTTAGCAATAGCCTTCATTCTATGTATATGCCTGCTTATTAGGGCTTTCCCCCCCCCAAGCGGCATTATTACAAAGTCAGCTTATTGCCTCCAACAATCTGGGTCCTCAAACTGGTTGTATGAATGTTAAGGGAAATTGAGAAGGATGTTTTGATAATGTAACCTGAATTATGTACTGAAAAATCTGTTACTGAATCTCTGATTACCCAGTCATCATGATGCTTTCTAAATATGTAGATTTTAACTGGAAAACCAATAAAAGTTGTTTAAAAAAATAAAAATGACTTTTATTAATAAATTTTTGATAACAGGGAGCTCAGCTAGCATTCTATGCCAAGACTTTCCACATCTTGGAAATACCTAAGGAGGCCATTTTGTACTTCAGCCTTGCAGATAAATTTAAGAAAGTTAATAGACCAGTAAGTGTTCTGCCTCTCTTTGTTTATGTTGGTTGTTGATGGTTTAATTTTTGCCACCTGTATAAAAGCTTTTCTGCCTAGTTACCTGAAAAAAACTGTGTTGCTTAAAATGCCCAAAATGTTCCAATCTAGAAACTTTCAGGAATGATGTGGGAGCGATGTAATGGTGAGTAATTGTGATGCAGTACAATTTAAAATAAGCTGCAGCTTCTTTAGTTACAAATTGGCAACCTAGGTAACTCCCTTTTCCCAGTAACAGAGAAGCAGGACAAATGGTAAGATGCCTTGTTGATATTTGGATGTTACAATTGCTGTTTTGGGCTTATAAAGAACAACTCTTTTAGCACTGAATACTTGAGCAGAAAATAAAAAAGGAAAATAATGAAAACAAAGCATTTTGTCACTGGTTAATATTATACTACTTTTTACACACTGTAAATCTGTTCAATATATGAGCTGGTTTTTCTCCATTAATTAGCAGTAGGCAGAGAATCTTGGGGAAAAAAATAAAGACTGCCTCTGTATAATAAAGCTTGAAATACATTTATATTCCCTTGAAAATTTGTATCTTTTTACAAGTTCAGATAGTTTTGGTTACCTTAACATGCTTCTCTGTTTTTATGAATCTCAAATTCTTGTCAGTCTGGAATATGCTTTTTTTTTAAAAAAAATAAAAAATATAATTCCTGAACATTTTATTACCAAACGAGGTAACATCACTAGCAGGATTTTCTTGTCCTATTCTCTTTAGCTCATAAGTGTCTTGTGTGCCAGTGTGGTCAGTTGTTTGGAGCTATATTTGAATTCTGAGCAGCTGATTGGTTCTTTTGTTGATTGGCACTTCAAATGGTCAAATTTCAAACCAATCAGCTGCTCGGAATTCAAATATAGCTCCAGACAACTGACCACACTGGCACACAAGACACTTATGAGCTAAAGAGAATAGGACAAGAAAATCCTGCTGGATCGTTTGCAAATTCAAACGAGATATGAAAAAGATCTAAAGACAACGGGATTCTATAAAGACCAGACAGAATTTGATCAAACACTGTTAAAAACAGATGGGCAAAAAACTTTGGATATTCTATAGACTTGGAAGACTGGCAGAAACTATGGGATAGAAATATCAGATTGACTAAAGCAGTCTCATATAAAGAAAAGTTGTATAAAATGTTTTATAGATGGCATATAACACCAGTAAGTTTAGCAAAAATGTTTAAAGACACTTCAAATAATTGCTGGAAATGTAAACAGAGGCGAGGTACTTACTATCATATCTGGTGGACATGTCCTAAAGCAAAAAAAAATTGGGTTAAGATACCTGGTTGGAAAAGATGACTAAAAGACAGATAGAATTTAAGCCAGAATTGTTTTTATTAGGAATATTAGGATCTAATTATGAGAAGGAGAATGAATATTTAATATTGCATGTACTGACAGCAGTGAGAATAGTATTTGCCCAATAATGGAAACATGAAAATTTACCAACTGAAGAGGTTTTAATTAAGAAAATCTTAGAATGTGCCGAAATGAATAGACTGACATTAGAGATTAAAATGAAAGAAGATTCAGTTTATTATAGAACATGGGATAATTTTTACCAATGGTTAGGAAGAAAATCCTGCTGGTGATGTTACCTAGTTTGGTAATGGAAAGTTCAGGAATTATATTAAAATAAGTTTGGAGAACAAACCACAGCCAAAATCTAAAACCCAAGCTATAAATATTGTCTATTATTTCAAATACATTTTTTTTGTTTTGGTTATCAGGACTCTCTCCAATAACCTTTTAAAATAGTATTCTGGTCATGCAAACAGTGTGAGATGTGGATTATGTGTCCTTTTGAGGAAGATGATAGTGGTAATGATAATAATTGTTTATAGCTCATTTTTTCTCTAGCTGGTTAAGTTGGCTTATGTAGGGATTTCCCTTCCCAGTGAGCTAAGTGGGACTGAAAAAATCCAACTGCATCCAGTGATTTTTCATGGCTAATGGTGGACTTGAACCTGAGTTTTTACAGTTCTTGTGTAACACCTGATACTAATGTACATTAACCCTCAGTTTTTGAATTGTTCAGTGATTGAAATTATCAATTACATTATTTTCTAGGTGTGAATTGTGAGGACTGTATTTCAGATGATCTCTTTCTAACTTAGATAGACTCTTCTAGAGTATGAGTTTGGCACTTACAGTTCAGGTTCATTCACCATTTCCATTTTGCCTCCCAATCAATTTGAAATGGTGTAGTGACTTGTCTGATTTATGTATTCAGATTTATCAGATTTATATGATAACGATACTCAATTTAGCTTCTCCTTTACATCATAGTCAGATGATGTTCATAACCTTTTTATAGAAAACTTGTCTGGTGCCAATTCAGCAATCCTTAGATTCTGAGTTTATTTGCTCAGACATTGTTATGTTTGACTATGATAGTTTTATGGCAGAACTATTATATGTAAGCAGTTATAGTTTTATTGTATATTTGTTATTGACTGGTTTTACCTTAGGGGTTTTATTGTAACAATTGTCAAGGAATAATGAACAGATAAACAATTCCATAAAAACTTTTGAGGCTGTTTTGTTAGCTGTTATTACTGGACATTTGATACTGTTGTGTCCTTTGACCTCTTGGGATTTCAATAAATGCACAGTAGAAAGATTTTTTAAAGTGATGCCATTTATATTTAATTGCTATTCCTGTCAAATTGGCAGCTGCTAAGAAAAGACACAGTTGGTTTAAAGAGTTGCAAGGCAGGTGCACCCATACTGTCCAAGAAACTTTTTGGAATTGAATTTAAAGCATTTCATATGCTGGTCAGTGACTTGAAATATGTATTAATAGTATGTTCATTTAACATGGCAAATTAAACACCATCAAAACCAGTGCGTAAGAATTCTTAGCATTGCACCTAATAGGACATAATGGGGGTATCCAGATGATGTTGGACCGTTACTTGGATTATAACCATCTTCTCTCTAATTGGTCAAACTAGAGGACTTGACATGCCACATTCCTGATTTAGTTCATCATTTTGTTTTCAGCAACAACCAGTCAGAAATTCCTGAAAACTCAAAAACAGATCTTAAAGCCTATCACCAATCCCTGTTACATAATTTCTGGAGTTTAGATGTTTGCTGCATCTTAATGGATGTGGCTAGCTAAGCAAAACACAACTTGTAGAATTTGCACCTGAGCAAAAATCAATCAATCAATCAATCATGGTGGGTTTAGTGAATACCAAGCTGTTATTTTCTTGTTTTGTAACACAAAAGCAAAATACTGTATGAACATTAGATTAATATCTACCGTACATGGCAAATAGGAAATAGAAAATCCAAAATCTGCGAGCAAAATATTTCCCTTTAATTTCTAAGTTGCACGTAAAGTGTTCTCTTAATGCTCTTCTACCAGCTAAAACCTCTATCCTTTATAGAAAAGGATTTGCAGCTATTGGCCAAGGTCTCAGTTTAATCTTAAATCTCAGTATTTTACTATTCCCATGGAAGTTTTCAATGGCATCTTTCTACTAACTTGTATGTTCTAATTAAGTTTAAAAATACTGGCAATGTGCCATCTCAAGATACCTCTATAATAACTTATTACCTTGGGTAGATACTATTTTTTATCAATTGCCACAGTAGAATTATTGTAAAAATTACAAATAAGGAAGGTGTGTTTTGCTGAAATGATTGTATTGGCAAAATATAATGGTAGCCCTACCTCCTACAGTGTTCACCTATTAATTGAAATGTTGCTCAGATGAAAAAAGGGATTGAACCACATATTTGTACATAGAATCCATATTTTGCATGATCAAAGTTCAGATTGATTTATTCCCAAAGAAAATTATTCTTCATGTACTTGATGAGTATATTTTATTATGCATATTCAGAATCAAATTAGATGAACCAAAGAAACCTCTCATCTAATTTAAATGCTGGTAGAGATGGGCTTGGGATAATTGTAACTAATTATGTTTACTTATTAAAACCACAGTCTTGAGACTACTTATAAGCTTATTAAATCTCACTGATTTCAGAGTTCAGTCTAAATAGTGACTTTACTGTTTTTTTAACCTGCATTCCTGATGATTAAAAGGAGCATTTATTTATTTAAAATCAAATAGCACATATGTGTTTGTGTGTTTGTATAGCTTTGTAAGTGAGAAACATTTAAAGTGCTTTCTGTTGCATAAAATAGCCCTTGTTTTTTTTTTACTATACTTTCAAAATGTAGTGTTGCTTACTGAATGTGATTCCAAATCATTTATAAAAATGAATGCAAGTAACTGTATACTTTTTTCCAACCATATTGAGACACTGTTAATATGTATATAGAACTTCATTAGTTAAGGAACCAAAACCATGTTTTCCATTACATGATTCTGCTTTCCAAAATAAAATTCTTTATGACAAGAACCTAATCAGGAAAATAGTTTTTAATCTGAATATTTGAAGGAAGGCAATTATTTCCATATAAGAAGATATGTAGGATCAAATCAGAGGTTTACTGGTCCAGAAGACTGTTCCCTGATTGGTCAGCCAGATACTTTTGAAAAGTCCAGAAACAGTATCTGACTCTTACATTTGTATTAACCAACAACTATGATTCACAGAGAAAATGCCTCTTGAAGCTTTCATCCAAATGTTTGGAATTCAGTGGGAGGCTATCAGAAGTAGTAAAAAAATCCCATTCTTTTCTTTCTCAGAAGCAAATTGCAATCCCATGCTCCATGAATGGATGCATGATGTGAATACACACACTATATTGCCTCCTTCTAAATCACTGAAAATAAAAAGCCACTGGGTGCCATAGATAACCCCTCTTTTTCCCCAGGGAAAAATACAGACATTAAATCCTCCCCAGGAGTCCTTAAACAGGGCTTGTTTTTCTCTTGGTAATCAGTATGTGATCAATCTGGTTAGAAGAAGTGGTGGACAATGGCATATTTGGCTGTATGGCATGTCACTCCATCCCAACTACTGATTGTAACAGGTAATCAAAATTGCATGAATCTTCCACATTTAATGCTAATCAGAAAAAAAAACCTACGTACTGCTACCCCAACTGCTATTGAGCATAGGCCTTCCCAACTATTCTGTCTGTAGTTGAGTTTTTTTGTACACCTTTGGTGAATAAGGAAAATACATCAAATGGCCAGCCTGGTGTTAATATGGTGAAACTTAATCAGACCAAGTGGGAAGTGAAATAACCATTATTCACTATTGTCTGTGAAATCACAGAGTGCATGCTGAGAAAAGGCGTTCAGGTAAGACAACGCCCCTTCTGTTTGCCCCACCAGATGTATCTCAGAGGGGTGCTCTGGGTCCTGTGTATTAAATAGTGTCATTTTGTTGGGTGCAGGAATCATACTTTTCTATGCAGCATTTGCCCTATAGAGCAGCAGCCTTCTGGAGGGCCCCAGTCTTGTTAGCCTATATTGCAAGGGTCCAGAGACTTGGCATTTGGGCCAGGAGGTATGTAAGTTGTGTTGCTGATGGCTTCTTCTTATAAATAATTATCGTCCAGTCTCCAACCTTTGCTTTCTGGTGAAGGTTGTTGAGAGTGTGGTGGCGCATCAGCTTCCTCTCTTCCTGGAGGAAACTGATTATCTGGACCCGTACCAATCGGGTTTCAGGCCCGGGTACAGCACGGAGACGGCATTGGTCGCGCTGGTGAATGATCTCTGGCGGGCTCGGGACGGGTTGCTCCTCTGTCCTAGTCCTATTAGATCTCTCAGCGGCTTTTGATACCATCGACCATGGTATCCTACTGCGGCGTCTCAGGGGGTTGGGAGTGGGAGGCACCGTTTTACGGTGGTTCTCCAATCTCCTGGGCTGCTTGCAGTTGGTGTTGACGGGAGGGCAGAGATCCACCCTGAGGCCTCTTGTTTGTGGAGTTCCTCGGGTCGGTTCTCTTGCCTCTCCTGTTCAACATCTACATAAAGCAGCTGGGTGAGATCATTCGCGGTTTCGGGGTGGGGTATCATCAGTACGCTGATGATACCCAACTTTTTCTTTCCACCCCGAACCAACCCAGCGATGCCCTCGCCGTGATGTCCCATTGCCTGGAGGCGGTCCAGGTCTGGATGGGGAGAAACAGTCTTCGTCTCAACCCTGCCAAGACTGAGTGGCTGTGCATATCGGCATCTCGGGTTAACCAGACCATTCCATCTTTAATGATGGAGGGTGAGGTGTTACCCCCCGTTGATAGGGCTCACAACTTGGGCGTCCTCCTTGACTCCCGGCTCAATTTTGAAGACCATATAGGAGCCGTGACCAGGGGGGCTTTTGCCCAGGTTTGCCTGGTGCGCCAGTTGCGACCCTACCTGGACCGAGATGTCCTATGCACAGTCACTCATGCGCTCGTGACCTCCCGTTTAGACTACTGCAACGCTCTCTACATGGGGCTGCCCTTGAGGACCACTCGGAGGCTTCAGCTGGTGCAGAATGCAGCCGCACGAGTTGTGATGGGGGTTTCCCGATACTCCCATGTAACACCTCTACTCTGCGAGCTGCATTGGCTTCCGGTTGCCCTCCGGGTGAGATTCAAGGTGCTGGTAATGACCTATAAAGCCCTAAATGGCTTGGGTCCGAGATATCTGAGGGAACACCTGCTGCCGGCATCAAGTTCCCTTCGTCCAGTGCGCTCCCACAGAGAGGGCCTTCTCAGGGTTCTGCCGGTAAAAGATTGCCGGTGGGTAACACCCAGGGGGAGGGCCTTCTCAGTGGGTGCGCCTGCCCTCTGGAACCAGCTGCCCGTGGAGCTGAGGACTGCCCCCGACCTCCGTTCATTCTGCCGGGACCTGAAGACCTGGCTCTTCGAGCTCTCTGGCCCAGGCTGAGAATTTTAATTTTAATTTTAATTTTAATTGGGGGCTTTTACTTTTTCAGGGACTGTTGTAATTTTTTTTAATCGTTTTTAACTTTTGTATTTCTTGTTTTAATTACCCTGTAAACCGCCCTGAGTCCTTCGGGAAAGGGCGGTATACAAATTAAATAAATAAATAAAAAAATATATATTTGTTTACTTTGGGTGTCACATACGTAAGTTAAACCAGTAAATAAAATCAGTGTTTGATTTATGTCATTTGTGTGATGATATCATTATTCATTGATGCAAACATAATCTTTCTGTCAATTTGTATCATCTGCATGACAACATCATAGTGCAAATGATATAAATTGCTGCATAAATTTAGTAGGCTGCTTGCAGAATCCATCTGATGGACTGAAGTCTGATAATTTTGAGATTTCAGAATAATTCCTTAGTATATTCACAAACTATTTGCCTATATTTCTGTGAGCAAAACCTATCTACCTGCATAGGTAGTTGGATAAGTTTTTTTTTATGTATTTTGCCCTTATCAAGGTAAGTGGACGGGAAATGATGAAACATATATCATGACATTGCATGCAGGTATGGAAGGGGTGGAGTATGCATTGTGATTTTGTGACAAACATTTCATAATTCTGATGAAATTTTCAGATTCTACAGACACCTCTAGATATTAGAAAATTCAACTGATTTTTTTTCCTACAAGGGTTTGTGTGTGTGTGTGTGTGTGTGTGTGTGTGCGCGCGCGCACACACACACACACACACAAACCCTTGTAGGAAAAAAAATCAGTTGAATTTTCTAATATCTAGAGGTGTCTGTAGAATCTGAAAATTTCATCAGAATTATGAAATGTTTGTCACAAAATCACAATGCATACTCCACCCCTTCCATACCTGCATGCAATGTCATGATATATGTTTCACACACACACACAATGCATACTCCACCCCTTCCATACCTGCATGCAATGTCATGATATATGTTTCACACACACACACATTCACATGTTTCTGTGAGTATGTGCACCTGTGCATTCTTTCATTTGATGAGTATTCTGGTAAAAAATTTTTTTTTGCTAAATTATACATTCTCCTTAAAGTTTATGATTACAGAAACATTTAATGTATTTTCAGATAACACATTTCTGGGAAATTATAAAAAGGGCCATGAAAATAATTGCTTTGTCTTCAAGCATGTGTTTATAAATTGCTGCAGCATCAGGCCCAGCTATATGTTAGTGGAGCCCATTCTCTCTGAATGTGTATATCTGTGTGCATGCACTGGGGTGTGTATAATCACAGTGAATGCAGAAACACTGGAATTTCAGACTGGTGTTCTCAGAAGGGTGAAACAAAATGCCAACACTGTGGTGGGGGGAAGTGCGAAGGGCGGAAGCAAAATTGCTGTGTCAGTATATTAATCTTTTAGATTTTTATTAGATTACATCTGACTTTTTTTAAAGCAACACTACTTGTGATTCTTAGAGTGATTACTTGAAACATTTATATGTATATTATATCAGAGATGGTTTTTACAGAATTATGCTTTGTTAAGTTCTTTCCACAGCCAGTGGAAAGTACAAAAAGTTTGGTTACTGAACAAAGATTTCTGAATCAATTGTGTGTTGTTCCATGTGTATTCTTAATATAATCCACTTTTTAATTTTACATTACCATTAGTTATATAGAACTGGGTGCTTGATTGGAAGACCTGAAAGACTGGTTTAGGTATACATTGACATTGAGAAAATCTGGCTGCTAAAACTTGACATGACTTGATGGTACATAATATGTAGAAGTGCTTCATATGAATTCCTATGAAGATCTAGGGATACAAAAAAGCAAACACAATTTTAGACTTCATTAGTATAAATGGAGTTTCCAGATCAGTGAAATACATCTTTTTATTCTACTCGGCATTTGTCAGACCCCTTTTTGAGGAATTTGTCCCATTCTTGACATAACATTTAAAGAAAGATTGAGATAAACTGAACAGGCACAAAGAATGATACAGGTGTTCAGAAATAAAAGTCTTCTGAAGAGAGAAAAAGTAGCTTTTGTCTTGAGAATGTGGACTAAAGGAGGTGACAATCCTCTTCAAAAACATGAGGAAGACCATGCCCTGTTCTCAAACAGCCAAAATCTAGGACATATGGTAAGAGTCCTAAATTACATGAGGGTTCCACTTAAATATTAGGAAACATTTATTAAACATAAGAGCAGTTGAATAGTAGAACAATGTCTTGTTCATTTTCTATAAATGAACTTTATCTGGCTTTATTAGGCTGTTTTGCAATTTTAAATCAGGTGTACAAGTATAATCAGGAGTGGTGCAGTGGGGAGGGGTGCTGTTCAGTGATCCAGTACCCCTGTTTTAACCCATTGTTGTTATGATCCCCAATAGATTTTTAATTCCACCCCTACCCTCCTACCCCAATTTCAACAATCATATCTGATCCCCTCAAATTCCAGTTTTTCCCATTGGGCTCTTTTTCAACTTTCTTTACAGTTTTCATTTTTCCAATCTTCTGAGAAACATGGGATACTTTGACCATTTTTGATTTGGTTCTTTATTTATGGATAATGCTAGGTCTGCTGACCCAAGACAGTTAAGAGCATGATGATTTGATACTTTCACCAGGCTTCACAGCTATTTCTTCCCTTTAATATTTTGGACTTTGGTTTTATTAATTAATATTTTGTTGATATTCCATTTAATAATTAGTATTTCCAGCATCAGGTTGATATAACTGATAGGAATGTGTTGTCCTGAAGGTTTTCAACTGAGGTAGCTTTCTGCTGGCTTAGATACAAGAGAGCCACCAAAATATCATTGTGGCCGCTTCCAAAAAAAACTGTTTCTAGCAGAGTGGTGATGAGGTTACCTTGATAGTTGCTAAGTGGCTAAAGTAAGATTACTTTTTTTCAAAGTAATAAATTGTATCTTTTTCTATTATATTTACTTCAAGGGGGACCAATTATGCTTGGAAGAGATCTCATGTTTAAAACGGTTTTATCTTTTGTTTCCCCAGAATAGAATTTGGCTAAAGCTTCTTTCTGATCTTGACTTTTACAGATGTGAGTAGAAAAATAAAAGTTAATAACTTTAATAGGCACATTTACCCTACTTTAGAATTCCTTTCCGAAAGTAAGGAACATGGTAAAACTAGAGGGTTTAAAAAAACATGGAGTTACTGAGAAATAAACTTTCTTACTATATTTGTGAGTCATTTATCATAGTGGACAATCTTTCTGCAAAAAATGTATTGTGTTAGGCATATCATTCATTGTTTATGGTGGCTTTTTTCAATTTTATTGTGCAAATACTTTCTCCCCATAGGCATTTGCCCAGCAGAGAACAATGGTAGCAATAATAATTAGAACATTTCCGAATGCAACAATTCTTCACTATTTTCTGCAACAGGTTGGGAAAACTAACACAAATCTATTAAGGCAAAAAATGCACACTGGAAAGGAAAGGAAAAATACAAAGAGTTTTTAAAAAGTGGATATAAAGCTAGGTAGATTTTGAATATATGTTTTTGGGATAAAAGAGAAATTGTCTTTGGCTTCTTATTAACTAATTATAAGTATAATTCAACTAAACAATAATACAGGTACTTAGTGCATCTTCATGTGCCATCATTAATCTAGTCAATTTAATCAAGATCCTTCATGACTCATTTTGACAAATTATTTTTTGCAATATCACAAGCTGAAATGATGCTGACCCCTTTTTAAAGAATAATATTTAACCCAAAGAAGCCCTTCAATTGCTGTCTCATGAAACTTTTCCAATAGAATATTTGTAGCAGCTTTGCCCAATTTGGAAAACTCCAGATGTGGTTGGTCTGTAACTCAGAATTGCTCTTAGTCCACTGCAAGTTCAGAAGATGAAATACCGCAGACTTCACCTGTAATAACAGATAATCACATGGATAATTTCTGGTTTTGGCACTGTCATCAAAATCAGGTATAATCCATGTCATAATGCACAATCTCTTACTAGGTACATAAAAGCAAATCCTATTACAGTGGTGGATTTGTTTATTTGTTTTGATGCCTTCATATTACTTTTTGAATCCTAGTGACTGCCTGCAGTTTCCTAGGCAAAATTTTCAGAAATGGCTTGCCATTGTCTTCTTCCTAAGATTGAGAGTGTAATTGGCCTCATATCTCCCAGCTGGTTTTGTGCTTAAGGTAGGATTAGAATTCAGCCTTCTGGTTTCTAACCTAGTGCCTTTAAATACTACAAAAAACTGGCTCTCCTATTTATATTAACCTCCATGCAGTAAATATCTTAGGCTTGTAATTCAGTTATTTCTGTTATTCCACAGTTAGCTGGTTTTGTTAAATATTTTGGGAACTGTCCAGGCAATGGCAGCATTTACTGTATATTTGTGTCTCTGTGTGTGCATGTGCACGTGCCTGTGCCATAAATTTCCTAGATATTCTTTAGCTGGTCTGACCTGAATCTTCATTTGCAGTCATAAAAAAATATGAGTGTCAGGCATGGAAATTACAGTTTTGTAATTTCCAGCTGTAGGCTTTCCAACTTGCAGCTGTAGGCTTTGATGATTTTTTAAAAAAATGATATAGTTTCTTTTAGGAATACGTAAAATTATTTTCACTTGGCAGGAACACATTGTGCCCATGGTTTATTAGGACTGTGCTTTACTTCAGAAGTACAGAAAACTTTTATCTTTTAAAAAATTTTTGCAAGTGAAATCTGCAAAACCTGTCACAGAAATGTGAATATTGTAATTGTACTTTGACTCTACTTCCGTTGTTCAATTAATCCATGTTACTGTTTAGAAATAATAGAATTTTGGAAATGTTTGGTAGGAGTAATATAGAGAGTGTAGATTCACACATTGTGCTAGGCTCTGGGTTATTTTAACTAGATTGTTGAGAGAGCTATAATATCTGCCTTCATGTAAGTTTGAAAGTGTGAAAAGAAAAGAAAAAGCAAGCAAAAGATAAATTCTCCTTTGAATCTTTTATTGAAAAGTTATGATTTGAATCATAGTTTTTCTCACTGTAACTGTTTAAACAGAAGATACATGGAAAGCAAAACATATTTCCATTCAGTGATATGCACAAGTTCATTATTTCTTCTATAAATAGGAAATTAGTTACAGCTTTAGAATTAGGTATTACTATTATTATTTAGATAGTGTAATCCACTGCTATTACAAGGAAATCACTATAACAATTTTGGTGTTTTCTTAAATTATGAAGCCAAACGTGTGTGCACATTATGCATAAATTCTTTGGAAAAACTGTAATTCAGTATAAAAACTGCCAAATGTATACATTTGTTGAGATTTGGGCTTGAAGCTTTCCTAGAAAATAAGTCTTCTAATTAATCAAGTATTTAGTTTCATTTTTCTGTGTTAAACTGCCTGAGGCAAGGTTCTTAAAATTGTTTAAGAATGAATGCTAGCACAGGAATTCTAGATACTAGAATACTAATTTATTCAACTTGAAGAAGAAGAGAAGAAAGATAAGAAGGAAAATTACCCTCCATTTTACAAAACAATGTATTAGCTCACAGTTCTGCAGACACCTGTGCTGGGTGTGGCAGATACATACTCAGAGAAACAACTGATATTTTTAAAAGCGACTAGGCAAATAGCAAACTAAGTTATACAATGGATTTCAAATTTTACAAACATATTTGCAAATATTAGTGCTATGTTTTCAGCTATTCATTATGTTAGACTTTAGAAACATCAAGGTAACATTCAAAGATGAATGCACTATGAAAATCTATAAGGCTTGTTTTGAATAAACATCTTGAGGGCTCTGCATAGATTCCCTGAGATTTGTGTTTCAGTCTTTGATAAAAGACTTTGTTTTATGTTACCTGAGATTTGCATTTTGAAGGCTGGCCTGCAAATATAATCAAGCTTTTAGAAGATAATAAAAGGCCAGGGTTGTAACAGTTGGCCAGAGGAGGGAGAGAGAGCGGGTGGGAGAGAGGGAAGGAATGAAGGAGAGAGGAAGGGAGAGTTTGGGGTGGCGGTGTGTGTGTGTGAGTATTTGAAAGTATAAGCTAAGGCAATCAAAGTGGAATGGCTCAGATGTATAGAGAATTTGCACACTTGCAGAATGGGGATTATATACAATTCTCTCCTACCTAAAATTGCATACAAAATGACTTATAATGTTTTAAGGTTATTATATCTAAAAGCAGTGGAACAAAGCATTATTGATAACAATAAGATTACAGCAAAGCGGTGATAGTGTTTAAGAAACACAGAATGCCTTGCCTTCTATAAGTTTATCTTGTATTTTTTGTTTTAAAGCCACCTGGTTGAAGGAAGAGATCAAGGGGTTATTAAACATTTAAGAACGAGGGAGCTTTTTGGTGCAGCTGGATGTCTCTGCAAGATTAAATCACACTGGCTGAAATAACAGTCCAGCCTTTGAGATTACATGGCTGAGTTGCGTAGGTAGATGGGTAAAGTTTTAACAAAACAAAACTAGTCACATCCACTTTCTGTAGCATGCTTTTCCCATGCTGTACATTATGAATCAGACACTAGCTTTTCTTTAAAACTTGGGCCTTTTGATGTGAACTTCCCTTCTTTCTTATGAATATTGCATAATGTGTTGCCTCATACTATATAGTTGGTGATTTGATCCAGGCAAAATATCTTATAAACTTTCTGTGAAAATGATGTAAGCCTAACTGCCCTATAAACATAACTTCTTATTGACCTACAAAATGATTGACACAAACACACACACACATGCACATTTATAAATGTATACACATATACATAGAGCAGATTAGAGGAATGTGTAAATGATATCTTTAGATACACATCATTTCAAGACATTTTAGCAATAGAGAATTCCTTCTTAAATCTGTCTGGTTTTAAGACATTGGGACACATACAAGAATTCCTGTTAGAAAAATTTTGAAATTAGTATCATTCATATATACTACCTGTAGGCCCTTTCTTGTTATAAAAAGCTGTTGCATCCTTTATGTCCTTTCGGTTGGTTCTTATACAGACTTTTTGTAATGTTGATTCTTGTCAAAAGAGGAAGAAAAAAAGATTAATATTGGTCAAAATGAATTGGTCTCCTTAAACTCTTACAATTCATAGCATTTTACCCCAACATAGTATTGTTTAGTTGTATTTGGACTACAGCTTTCCAAATTTAACAAGGCTGAGATTTCTGGGAATTATACTCCCAGTGCAACTGGGTTACAGTACAGTATATTACATTACCTAAGTTAGAGAAAGTGGGATCCTGGAGGAATCCAGTTTCCAGTGTATTTATGCTAAGAGTGAGTTAAGATAATAATCATGCTGATCCCACCTTTGTTTTCATCTTAAAATCCTGTTGTGAGTTTTCCAGAGATTTAAACAGAAATATTAAACATTTATTCTCACTATGAGCTTTTTCATTATTTAGAATTGGTGTTCAAAATTCCCATTACTAAGCAAACATGGTTAAATTTGTTCCCTAGCTCTGTGGAGATTCAAGACATTGAAAAGCAATGAAAAACAGTTAGAAAGCTACTGTTAAAATAAAACTTCACTAAGTTAACATTGCACTGTGCTTTTAAGTATATATTTAGTTTGGATTAATTATAAGTATATATTTAGTTTTAGATTAAATAAGTATATATTTAGTTTGGATTTAGTTTAGATCTTTATTCTTCAGCATATTAGTTATGTGGTATTTTTTATTTTATATATATATATATATAGATATATATGTATGAATGTTTGTGTGTGTATGTGTGTATGTAATTAAAAGAAATACCTCTAATGAAGAGGTTCCAGAGTTGTTTATCACATGCAAATGAACTCTGTTATGACATCTGCATTTCTTACTGCCACAGTCAGCTCATTTTAAACCTTATATTTTCCTCTTTTTTTCCATAAAGTGATTCAAACTGATGTACATTGGATCCCTAAATAGTCTGCCATTTAAACTATGTGTGACTGATTCATCCATGTTATAATGTATAGCTATAATCTCATACAACTTTGTGGACTGCTGCAGGCATTTTGAATATTAAGATTTTTTTAAAATGGCTGCTATTGTGGGGATTTGCCTGTTCACAAAATGGCTGCCATGATAAGTAAATTGCAAATGGGGAGGTGGCTCTTTATCACCTTCCTTATCACTGGGATATTTTTTATTACCCCACTTTGCCTTTTTTTCCTGTATTTTTTTCATTTTGACTCAAAATGTTGGGCTGCAACCTTTCAGTATTTTTTTATTTTCTCACCACTAATGTGATGTTTTTGGAAATAAAAATAAAGCTTTACCTCATGTCTGCTTCCTATCATTATAGCGTTTTGTGGGGGGCTGGGCTGGATAAGAATTAAAAGAATTTTAGGACGAAAAAGTCGGGGAGGAAGAAAAGTAATGTTGACCACCTTGTTGTATATTTTTTTCTCCAAAACAAGACTCAGTTAAGTCAGCCATACTTATTCCTGAGTAAATATGCATAGGATTGAATATATTTGCCTGGGAAAGTTACTGTAATAACAGTAGTAAGAATGATCCAACAGGATTATTTTGGGTTGATAAGAATTAAATTATCTTTTTTCCCCATTCATATATTGAAGACAATTGGATGCAACCTTTTCAGTTTCTGAAGTCGAAACAAGATGAGGTTTTCATAATGTTGTTAGTGGTTAATATCTACTTAAATTATAGAGACATCCTGTATTGCCACTGAAAATGCATAATACCCATTTAAAGCATCAAGTTGATTTATATCTGGAAAATATTTCCTGTGTGTACAGGTAGTCCTTGACTTAACAACAGTTTGTTTAGTGATCAAAGTTACAAAGACACTGAAAAAAGTGATTTATGACCAATTGTGATGGTTGCAGCATCTCCATAGTCACGTGATCCAAATTCAGGACCTTAGCAACTGACCATATTTATGATGGTTGTAATGTCCCAGGCCATGTACTCCCTTTTTGCGAATTTCTGACAAGCAAAGTCAATGGGGAAGGCAGATTCACTTGATAACCGTGATACTAATTAACAACTGCAGTGATTCACTTAACAACTGTGGCAAGAAAGGTCATAAAATGAGGTAAAACCCAACTTAACTGTCTTGCTTAGCAATGGAAATTTTCGGCTCAATTATGGTCATGCATCAAGGACTACCTTTATATTGTTGGATTGCATTTGAAATGATATAAGAAAACAACCTGTTTTGAAAAGGGCACTGACAGTATTATGCACAGGTGAATAAGATTTGGATGGCTGGAGACATATTAATAATATTTAGGGGGCTGCAGTGATGAAAAATGGCCAGAATTATCTGAAGATAGTTAAGGGATTTTGTTGGTTTGTTAGCTTATCCTGTGTGATTTCTTTAGGCTTTCCCAACTCAGTAGAGCCAGAGATCATGCGATCAGTTTTCAGGAGTTCAGAGACACTGAGGGTATTGGAAAACAGCCTTTAGGGCAGGCATGTCAAACTGCTGGCCGACAGGCTGGATGCATCACGATAAAACCGCGCCCTCCCCATTGCCGGCAATGGGGAAAAAGTTGTGATACGTCGCAAGTTTGACATGCCTGCTTTAGGGCTATATGTGGCTCTGATGTGGCAGGTAATCCACACCTAGCCTATTACAACTTTTATAAAAACTTGCTAGAGGTGTGCTGACTGAACTGATAAGAACTGATCTAAAATATTTCAAAAGCACTTTATTGCCTTCCCTGTCTTTATTGCTATGCTACACCTTTCCTTTCTTTCTTATCACAATAAAATATGTGGTCATGATAGCTAGCTGTATGGGGTCTATATATTTGTGTGAGCTAAACTCAGAATTCTTGGTTTTAGCTAGCAAGGGGTAACGCATCATGTCTTTTGGGTGTCACAAAAGGAATAAAAGACCTTTTGAGGTTACGTCCCACACTATTGCAGGCATTTTAACTACAATAAAAGCTCAGTTTAACAGATCATTTGATGGCAGGGGGTTCCATTAAATCCAAATGTACACTTATTTGATTGAATTATATCTTTACGCAAATGATGTAAATGTAGACAAATGACATACAATGTCAATTGCATCATTACGCAAATGATGTCAATTTTGACTGTTTGTGCTGTATTGCCTCAGAAACAATGCTCTTTCCTATTTAGGGTTTAATTTTCTCCCTTACCTTTGAAGTCTGCCGAAAGGAGATCTGGAATGTCAATTACTGTATAGTAATTTCTTAGTATGATTCAGAATGATTCATTTTCTTAAACAAATAAATTGAATATTTTACTGTTTCCATTGCTTTTGAGCTCAGTTCATTTTTAAATTGACACCTCTAACGTTCATGTCAAGTATAAGCCTATAGGAATATATTTTATTATTTCCTTAGCTCTGTTAAAGTTGATATGATAAATTTGGATGATAAAGTAAGCATCAGTTTCTTACCTAAGAATGTTGGCTTTCCATTTAAAATGTTTTATGATTGGATGATTTAAAACCAGTTTATGACAGCAGCTTTAGCAAGAACTGGGAATGGCAACAAAAGTGTAAACCTAGTTATTTCATGTTAGTGCTTTTGTGAATATTGATAGTTTCTTTGGTAAGTTTAATAAAAGTGAAACATTTAAGAATGCAGCCTTGGGCTAGTCTAGAGTTGTATTATTAATTTTTTGTGCCCTTCTGTTCATATTGCTCTATGAAAGGCTTATGCTGGTAAGATAGCACAAATAGATACAGACTCCTAGGTGTCATAGACTTGGAATAAATAACCTTGCCTGGATCACCTGTGTTGTTTTTCAAGAATTGATTTCTAGAAAAAATAAATCACTCCTATTTCTAGCTGGCAAGGACAGTGTAAGGATATCTTTGTATTGAAATTTGGAGAGAAGAGAAAGGTTAGTACTGACATTTGTTGTTACTTCCTAGCATAAAGAAAATCTTATGTGGAGGAAAAATATTTTGAGAACATTATTGATAAAAAATAATCAGAGCTTTTATTTTTGTCCTTCTGCAGTATGAATGTGTAATATTGAAATTCCGTGGACATAATTCACCACTTTCCACAGAAATAAGCCAGCTGAAGTTTGATTTCTCTTCTCTAGAGATCGTGATTCCACTATTCCAAAGCATGGCAGCTTTGAAAATTCAAAATAATCATCTTGGGTTTTACAAGTTATTTGTTGTATAGATAGAACAGTTCCTATTCAAATGATTTTATCCTTTTTTATAGGAAAAAACCTCATTCACTCTGTTTACTATGGTAAATTGTGTGCTTGTCCAGTTACATCTATATGCGTGCATATATGTTACCGTGGGACTCTTGGTGAGAAGCAGTATGTTCTGGTCTCCAACTGTTTCCCAAGGAGAACATCATGGCAAGTCCTGGCTTTACAACAGTTAAATAAGGAAAGGTTTCCTCTGATTTCTAGATCAGAGAACAATGGAACTGGGTTGTATATGGAAAAAATGGGGGTTTTGTGTTTTTTCTTCCTGATTCCTTTTCGTTTAATGAACCTTATAATGGGAATTGTCTTACTATTTGTAAATTTTAAGACAGAAAGGGAACTCATTTTGACTGAAGAGGGGAATTAAAATGTTTTTCATTGAGAAAGAATTTTGTGGCCCCAAATGTTGCTGAACTGTAGTGCTAAAACAAAACCCTGAAACAAAGGTAAAAAATATAATGCATCCAAGGTCAAAATAAGCATTTTCTTAATCTTTAAAGAGTGGGCTTATTTAATATCTTGGCCCAATATTATACACCTATGTAAATATCATTAATTCTTATCAACTCGTGGTTGTCTTTTATAGCCTGTCTGCATTTCTAATTCCTTGATGATAAATGAGATATATAGTGTTTGAACTGATATAGATGAATCTACATGGTCTCTTGTTCTGCATATATTTAGTTTCTCCTAAATATTTATTATTTATTTATTATTTGGATTTATATACCGCCCCTCTCCCGAAGGACTCGGGGCAGTGTACAGGGCAATTAAAACACTATATACAACACATAATATAAAAAAAATTAAAATAAATTAAACCAAGTAGCCCTAAACAATAAAACCCGTTCTAAAATGTAAAATTTAAAATTTAAAATCTAAAATCCCAGTCCCTCAGTCCAGGCCGGCAAGTTCAAATAGCCAAGTCTTCAGGTCGCGGTGGAAAGAGCGAAGGTCAGGAGCCATCCGGAGCTCAACAGGGAGCTGATTCCAGAGGGCAGGCGCACCCACAGAGAATGTTGAATCCTGATTTATTTTTTTTGCTGTAGATGTGGATGTTGTTGAAATTGGTTGAGAAATCTCAACATAATTGTGCACTTGCTGATATAAGGATGCCAAACAAAGACACTAAACTGTGTTACTAGTCAATAGTTAGTATGCTTAATTAAAAGAGATTGCTTTAATTTTTAATTATCTGAGGCCTGGAAAATTTAAGGAAGGCTTCTCTCTGTATAATTTTACAGTTCATCATACTGAGCTTTAGATTCCATAGCAAATACAGTTGGAAAGTAACAGATTTTTATAACCGTATTTTGTGGCGTGCATAGCTGTTAGATATAATTATTTTAAAGTGGTTGTTAAACCTAGTACCATTATGATGTGTGACATGACTATACCTTGCAAAATTCTGCGACAATATCAGGTTGGAGAGGTTGTTCTTTGTTATATCAGAGATGAATGATAATGATGCGTATTGTTTTTATGGAGTTATTAATTGCTGAACACGAGGAATAATATTTGTAACAATGTATTTGTATTGTAATGTATTTAGGATATACTGATAATTTCTTGTTAGGTATCTACGTAGAACTATTTCAATTAAGTTGGTTGGAAAATAATACAATATACCTCAAACTTTATTAAAGCTACTTGTACCTGCTGAAGTTCAGCATTATCTTACCTCAGATTTATAGTGGGTTGTTTCCAGATTTAGTCCATAAATTTCCAGGAGCCTCTCCTAAATATAGCCAAATATGTATTCCAGCCAGATTTAATGTCAGTATATCAAGCAATCTCACCATCATTCTAAGATATATATTAAAATATCCCTAATAAAATTCTCAGGCTGTCTTGGAAATCCAAAAGGCCCAGGCCATTTCCATCCTTTGGGACCCTTAGTTATAGTAATAAAAATCATGATTCATGAAAAATGAATTAAGCTTTTTCCTTGTGCACAAAAACAATGCACTTGAAAGAATATCATAATTATATTTTACCTATTGAAGATGGGTTGTGTTTTTCCTTTGTTCTGAATGTATAATAAGAGGTTATGAATGTAGCATTGCATCTAATCAGAGAGCTATGAGTACATGTTTGTGTGCAGTGTGTGTGTGTGTGTGTGTGTAGTTTGTATATGTATAAAAGATTCAAGAGAAGAAGGAATATAGTAAAAATGGTGGTGTGAGTAGCTTTTTAAATATTATACACGTAAATATTTTTTTCAGTCTTCAGATTTCATGTAGCTTACGTGGTGGGTGTTATTATTATTTATTACTGTTGTTTTATAGTCCATGGGTTAACTGCTAAGACTGGCTGCCCTTTTATTTTTTATATTGGAGTAGAAATGTAGTTTGGACATAATGGATTATTGATTGGTCTGAGAACAGCAGAAGCCCCAAGGCCTAGTCATCAATGGTACTTACTCTCCCATTAGAGAATGCATCACTTCATACAGCCATTTGGGATCCAAATCTGTAGAATATAAGCTTATAATTGTTGATCTTGTAACAGAACAGTTTTTAGGGCAAGGAGCTCTTCATTATTGTGATGGGCTTGCTCTTTCCCCCTCCCATTTGCTCAAATAATAGTTTCTTTGTTTTGGTAGTAAGATAAGCTGGATCAGGATGTTAATGATGTATTTTAATTCATGCCTTATAGTGCTACAGTGTAACCCATAGAATACATTTCTTTGTCTCTGTGAAGACAAACATGACCAGTATACTGAAGCACAAAATATGTACTGAGTGGGTGACAGTGCTATGTTTCTCTATATATCTTGAAAAACCATGCAAGAATGAACCTTTTAGTAAAATTCCTTTTAAAATGGGTTCACATTTTTGCTCCACACTTTCCCTTGTTTTCTGTCCTGTGAATTTTCTCTTCTCTATTTCTCACTGGCAAGATCTGTATTTGCTTAATATATCCTTATAGGTGTGTCTCTCCATGAAGGGTTATTATTGATAGAGCTGTTTCAGAAGCCTCTAATTATTTTCTCAGGAATTTTGGAGCCCATTTTTAATACCATCATTAACTCTGGAGAGGGAGGGAGAGAAAACAAATGATGTGGGCAAAGAATCCCAGAGTATATCTGCAGTGCTAACAGTTGGAAATCTGAAAATAATGCCTTCCAGAACACAAAAAACATAGCAGACACCCCTTTGCCCAAAATAAAACAAACTACTGCTTTAGCATTTATTGAGACTAGGAACCTGCAGACAGGATGAGGCCAAAGTTCCCAGCCCTTGAAAAATAGGCCACCTATAAGATTTGCAAAACTGCATCAATTCAAATGAAAATGCAGAGTCAGAAATAAATTGACTTAGCTCAGACTGGATTCTGGAGCTGATCCTGAAATGTTGCAGAGCATTATTGTGCAAGTGTCTTTTTCACCTGCAGTTAAAAAAAAATAGGCAAAATCATGCTAACTTTTCCCTAATGCCAATATTCACTTTGAAGGACGTATCCTGCTGGGATTTGCTGTAAAAGTCAAGGATGAGCTTACTATTTAAAGACAGGCGGTTTTCCCCTCCCCATTCGTCTTGCTACCCTAATGTCCTAAATGCTATGCTGTTGCAGAACAGTTGTGTTATCCTTGAAAGATAGGAACTGAATATTCTTTTTTAAACATGTTTCCTTGTACAAACCTCTTTGCATCATTTCTTATCTGAAGAGTTTTAATTACTAGGTAAACTGCTGTTAAAGAAATGAAAGCTTATTTTCTTAAGGGACATATGTATGTGTGTGTGTGTGTGTGTGTGTGTGTGTGTTTATGGGACGTGGTGGCTCAGTGGGTTAGGCGCTGAGCTTGTCGATCAGAAGGTCGACAGTTTGGCAGGTCGAATCCCGAGTGCCGCGTAACAGAGTGATCACCTGTTACTCGTCCCAGCTTCTGCCAACCTAGCACTTCGAGAGCATGTAAAAATGCAAGTAGAAAAATAGGGACCTCTACGGTGGGAAGGTAACAGCGTTCCGTGCGCCTTTGGCGTCTAGTCATGCTGGCCACATGACCACGGAGACGTCCTCGGACAAGTGCTGGCTCTTCGGCTTTGAAACGGAGATGAGTACTGGCCCCTAGAGTCAGAAACAACTAGCACGCATGTGCGGGGGAACCTTTACCTTTACACTTAATAGGTCTGGCTCCACACAAAAGCTAATTCCAAACTCAAGTCCTTAGGTCTCTCTTTGGAAAGCATCTGTCCATTAGGGTTTCAAAATGCCAGGAGTCATCTTAAGCAATGTAACTAGGATACTGAGTTTCCAACCAGTTTAAACCTAGTATTCAACCTTACAGATCATGAATTCTTTTCAAATGCCCATGTGCCATTATACTTCTATTGCATTGTATATGTTTTTAAAATAATAATTACATGTTTATAACTTTTACTGTTGCGTTCTGTAACCTGAAGGCCCTAATAAAGGTTTGTTTTAAATTACGGCCACAGACCAGAACACATTTCCAATTACTGATTCACAGAACGGAACTCTATTCCTAGTCTTAAAAAGTTTTAAATCTACCATACTCTTATATAAATTGGTTAATATACTTCAGGAATAATCGCTTTGGGGAGATGTTTTATATAAAATTCATCCTGTGGTACATGCTTTCTGAGAGGAAAGGGGCAGGAATCTAGATATTTCAAAGCAGAAATGTGAACTCTCCTTTTGAAGTAATGGGTATACAAATGTTATACTATTGGAGCGCATGGTTTGCAAATAAGATGCATCTTCACCAACAGAGAGACAGGATTATTATTTTTTCTTAAAAAGCAAGGTGGATTTAAAAAAAAAAATCTTTCCATTAAACATTAAGTAATAAACAAGTAGAAATGGTTTCTTCTGTATGTAAAAGAGGTTATATATGCATGTATCTACCATTTATTTGCAGGGCAGAAAGAACAGCATCTAAGTTTGAATAGATACTACAGAAAATATCAAACGTTCCTCCTTTAACATGTAAAAATGAAGTTTTCTATTAATTTTAATGTAGCAAGATTGTGTGCACATTCCTATACATTTGTATTAACAAGGATATTAGAAATGAATTAAGAAAAAATAGTAGTTGTTTATTTAATGGGCTTGTTTATAGGAATTTTATTTAACTAAAATAAGATGCATCCTTTTCTGTATGTCTGCATGTTTAAGAAAACATTTTTAACAAGGATAGTCTACTGGGTCCTACAGAAATTCTTTATCTCTAGACAAACAAAATGTTGGCTGTTTTTCATGAAATTATACATGTGTATAAAACCACAGACTTAAAATATTACAGTTACTTCAAGAAAGGGCTTATTAAGTTGAAGCTACATGCACACTATTTTTTGGTTTGGAAAGACAAATTTAACTGTTTGTGAGATTGATGTTCTTATTTTTAGCACATACCAATTACATGCATACTCTGTATCCCAGTAACTGAAACTACTATTTCATAGGTTTGTTTATATTATCTTACTGAGCTTATGAAATATCCTACTGGGTTTTACAAGTTATAATATCATCCAAGTTAAATTTAATACATTATGTACCAAGAGTTTGATTTAGATGAAAAGAAAATCTTAACAGAGGCCTGTCACAAGGGAAGAAACAAAGAAGAATGTTGTGAATGTGTTTTAAATGAAATGCTTTTGCATTTAGTAATGATGTGTTGTGCTTTTGTTTTGGTTGCAGGTTTTGTTTGCTGTTTGACTCAGAAGCATCAATGAATGCTTATAATCCAGAATGCTGTCAAGCTGAGAAGCAATTTGAATATAGGAATGAAGAGATAGAGGCTTGGTGAGAAGCATTCCCAATAGAAATTTCAACATAATTTTCCACTTTGGGGTAGGGCTTTTACCTGTTAACTGATGTTGTTGGAATACAGATGGATTGTAGTGTAGGTACAAACATGGAATTACGAAGAGCCTCCAGTCCTCACAGGATGAATAAGAATGATGTGGATGCAGACAAATCCATGTTACACAGCTGCTGCATATGTGGCAAGAGTTTTCCCTTCCAGAGCTCACTGTCACAACACATGAGGAAGCACACAGGGGAGAAGCCCTATAAGTGCCCTTATTGTGATCACAGAGCTTCCCAAAAGGGTAACTTAAAGATCCATATTCGGGGTCACAGAACAGGCACTATAAGCCAGAGGAATGATGTGGAGACGGTAGGAGAGGCACAGCTTAATGAGATGAGAGTCTTTGAAGGCTTTGATGGTTGCACCAGCCCTACCAAAAGCACTTCTGCTTGCAACAAAATATTGAATGGAACAGTTGCCACCGAGGATAGCAAGATCTTGCTCAGAAGCAGCAGAAAAGAGGCATTGGCCGATGATGTTAAATTATGTACTGTTCAGTGCAACTTCTGTAAAAACAAATTCGAAGGGAAGAAAGAATTGGAGCAACACATACATCAAGTCCACAAGCCTTTCAAATGTAGGCTGTGTAATTACATGACCCTAAGACAGGAGACCCTTTTAAACCACATAGAGAGAGATCATATTACAACTCAAATTCCAAACGGGGAAGCCTACACTGAGAACTGCAAGCCTGAGTCCAATGCTGGAGAATTTCCTTGTGAAGTCTGTGGACAAGCCTTTAGTCAAACATGGTTCCTCAAAGCTCACATGAAGAAGCATCGAGGGTCGTTTGACCATGGATGCCACATTTGTGGCCGGAAATTTAAAGAGCCCTGGTTCCTTAAAAACCACATGAAATCTCATGGGCCAAAAGCTGGGAGTAAAAATAAGCCAAAAAGTGATTTAGAGCCCATGGCCACTATCAATGATGTTATCCAAGAAGAGACTATTGTGACTGGATTATCCCTCTATGAAGTTTGTACCAAGTGTGGAAACCTGTTTACAAATATGGAGAGCCTAAAAGCACATAATTCTGTACACTGTAAGTCTCAAGGAATTTGCAGTGATCACAGAGGTGAAAGACTAATAGATGGAGATTTGGATCCATCAATAGCAAAACAGTTTTTCTTCCAATATCTAAACTTGAGGCCGTCTGTATGGATAGACGGTGTTTCAAAGGGCCAGTCAGGTAAAAGAGTAGCTGAGCTGGATCCAGTGAACAGTTACCAAGCTTGGCACTTGGCTACCAAAGGGAAAGTTGCAGAGCCTTCTGAGTATGTTAAGTATTTAGGATGGGATGAAGTTCTGGCAGATGCTGATGTCACATATGACAGGGATAAAAGGGAATATATTCTTGTTAGTCAAGAGAAACGCAAGCAAGAGCAAGATTCATCCCACTCTTCCAGTAATCCAAAGAAGAAGAACTGCACTGGTGGCCGTTCAGAGAAAAGCAATAATGGACAAGCAGGGGATAACTGCCTCTTTGGTCAAGTTGACCTAGAATACAGACCGTCCTCACGTCAAAGCAGAAGGGCATCACAGAACAAGTCCACTGAGTGCTTTGAGTGTGGCAAGATCTTCCGCACATATCACCAAATGGTGCTTCATTCACGAGTCCACAGGAAAGAGCGCCGAAGCTGCAGTGAAGGCGGATCAATAGTTCAGCATGATAGATATGGTTCCAATAGTGAGGATGGTGATTCTGGATCTGTCAGTGCACCAAGTACACCAAGTTCTGCTTCTGCTCAAGAAGATTCAATTACCTCTGGAATAGGTGAAGAGGGTCCTGAGGATAGTTCTGAGGAAGGAATACATGAGCCATCCCCATGTAAGTATCTGTAGGCAACTACATTTTAATTCACAAGTCATCATTTTGTTTTCTTTCTTCTAAAACTTTATACAGGTAGTCCTCAACCTATGACCACGATTGAGCCCAAAATTTATGTTGCTAAATGAGATATTTGTTAAGTGAGTCTTACCGCATTTTACGACTTTTCTTGCCACAGTTGTTAAGTTAAGCATTGCAGTTGTTAACTTAGTAACATGGTTGTTAAGTGAACCTGGTTTATCCATTGACTTTGCTTGTCAGACGGTCTCAACAGCTGATCACATGATCCCAGGATGCTGCAACCGTCATAAATATGAGTTGCCAACTGTCTGAATTTTGATCATGTGACCACGGGGATGTTGCAGTGGACATGTGAAAAATGGTCATAAGTTACTTTTTTCAGTGATGTAACTTCAAACAGTCACTAAATGAACTGTTGTTAGTCAAAGATGACCTGTACGTATTAAAGGCTCTTTAGTGTTATTTATGTTTTTTTAAAAATAAATAAATAAATAAAAAGACCTGATAGGATGAACAGAATTTCATCAGCTTTTTAAGGTGGTAAAATGATTTTTGGCCATGGATTGATTCAAGGATACACTACAGGTAATCCTCGTTTAGCAATCCCAGTTGGGACTGGCAACTCAATTGGTAAGCAGCCACTAAGTGAAACGATGACTTTGCTTATCTTACTTCAGATTTCCTTTGCCTTACAGACTTGTGAAAGTTGTAAATGCAAGGATGGATCATAAAGTTACTTCTTCAGCACCATTGTAGCTGTGAATAGTTGCTAAATTTATTTATTTATTTATTTATTCAATTTATATACCGCCCTTCTCCCGTAGGACTCAGGGCGGTTCACAAGGTATTTTAAAAAACAGATACAACAATTACAAAACTTAAAATCAATTAAAAAGAATTATATAAACCTTGCAATAAAACCCCAGTTAAAAACAGTTAAAATCCCAATTAATATGCTCAGACCAGGCCAGAGAGCTCAAAGAGCCAGGTCTTCAGGTCCTGGCGGAATGAACGAAGGTCAGGGGCAGTCCTAAGCTCTACAGGCAGCTGATTCCAAAGGGCAGGCACACCCACAGAGAAGGCCCTCCCCCTGGGTATTGTCTGCCAGCAATCTTTTACCGGCGGTACCCTGAGAAGACCCTCCCTGTGGGAGCGCACAGGACGAAGGGAGCTTGATGCCGGCAGCAGGTGTTCCCTCAGATATCCCGGACCCAAGCCATTTAGGGCTTTATAGGTCATCACCAGCACCTTGAATCTTACCCGGAGGGCAACTGGAAGCCAATGCAGTTCACGGAGCAGAGGTGTTACATGGGAGTATCGGGAAACCCCCATCACAACCCACGTGGCTGCATTCTGCACCAGCTGAAGCCTCCGGGTGGTCCCCAAGGGCAGCCCCATGTAGACAGCATTGCAGTAGTCCAATCGGGAGGTCACGAGCGCATGAGTGACTGTGCGCAGGGCATCTCGGTCCAGGTAGGGCTGCAACTGGCGCACCAGGTGAACCTGGGCAAAGGCCCCCCTTGCCACGGCTCCTATATGGTCTTCAAAACTGAGCCATGAGTCCAGGAGGACGCCCAAGTTGCGAGCCCTATCGACGGGGGGTAACACCTCACCCCCCATCATTAAAGGTGGAATAGACTGGTTAGTCCGAGATGCCGGTATGCACAGCCACTCAGTCTTGGCAGGATTGAGATGAAGCCTGTTTCTCCCCATCCAGACCTGGACCGCCTCCAGGCAATGGGACATCACGGCGAGGGCATCACTGGGTTGTTTCGGGATGGAAAGAAAAAGTTGGGTATCATCAGCGTACTGATGATACCCCACCCCGAAACCACAAATGATCTCACCCAGCGGCTTCATATAGATGTTGAACAGGAAGGGAGAGAGAACTGACCCCTGAGGGACTCCACAAACGAGAGGCCTCGGGGCAGACCTCTGCCCTCCCGTCAACAACGATTGCGAACGGACCAGGAGATAGGAGAACCACTGCAAAACAGTGCCTCCCACTCCCAACCCCCTGAGACACCACAATAGGATACCATGGTCGATGGTATCAAAAGCTGCTGAGAGATCTAATAGGACTAGGACAGAGGAGCAACCCCTGTCTCGAGCCCGCCAGAGATCATTCACCAGTGTGACCAATGCCGTCTCCATGCTGTACCCGGGCCTGAAACCTGATTGGTATGGGTCCAGATAATCAGTTTCCTCCAGGAAGAGAGGAAGCTGATGTGCCACCACGCTCTCCACAACCTTCGCCAAAAAGCGAAGGTTGGAGACAGGACGATAGTTGTTTAAAATCGCTGGGTCCAGGGCAGGCTTCTTGAGAAGGGGCCTCACCACCGCCTCCTTCAAAGCGGCGGGGAAGACACCCTCACTCAAGGAGGCAGATATTACTCCCTGGAACCAGCTTCGTGTCTCCTCCCGAGCCACATAAATCAGCCAAGAGGGACACGGGTCCAATAAACAGGTGGTGGAACTGAGCCTCCCCATAATCCTGTCCACATCATCAGGGGAAACAGGATCGAACTCAGTCCAGATAACATGCTCAAGACCGTCTGATTCCTCCACATCCGACTCTGCCCAATTAGAGTCCAAACCGGCCCGGATCTGAGCGATTTTGTCCATCAGATGATGACTAAACTCCTCGGCCCGCCCCTGCAAGGGCTTCTCTCTCACTTCCTGAGTAAGGAGGGAGCGAGTCGCCCTAAACAGGGCGGCCGGGCGATTATCTGCGGACGCGATGAGGGCAGCGAAGTAATTGAGGCTAGCGTGTAATTGTGCTTAAAGCTATTGAAACAATTGAGCAGTAAGTTGGGTAGTTCTATTAGGATTAAGGTTTGACTAAAGGTTGCCTAAACTGCATTTTATTTGGTGTCCAGTTTGCCTTATGTGAGAGGAATAGTAGAGCTGAGTTCATGGAGGAGTCAATCTGGATTGAGGGTATTGCTGTATTTAGAACTACTATATATGGCTAAAAGCAGGTTCCTTGCTTCACACTGTCTCCCTTTAGTATGATAACTAGTACAAAATCATGGAGGGGAAAGGGCAGTGCATAAGGATTGAATGTCTAATAGGACTAATGTCTGGATTTGACCCAGTTCCTTAAAACTGTATTATTACAGTGGCCAATTTCCACTTAACATTTGTTATACTCAAATAGCAAACTAGGGGAGATTTTTGTTGCTGGAGTATGCCTGCACTAGTGATCCACAAGGAAAGGATTATGACTTCAGACCTGTTTCACCTGATTGGCATCCTCCATTCCAGAATCCCTGAGTAGGAAAGACGTGTGTAATTAACTTCACCATTGTTGATTTATTCTCAGCCACTTTCTAGGCACTGAATTGCACTTTGTACGAGCAGCTCCATTTCTCTGTGTACATAAACCACATACTAGATTTAATTACATCAAGGCTTTTGAAAAATCTGATATCATTACAGTAAACTTTTAATTTAGTAGACTTGAGTTTAGTAAATTTCATATTTAATGGACAAAAATATTTTTGGACATAAATAGGTTTGTCCAAATGTCTGAAAATAGTAGATTTAAAACATTCACTGCTTCCCCTCATAATCGATATTCACTGTTATCAAAAAGTATTTTTTTCATATTTAAATATATTTTGGGATGCTAAAAATCCTGTTTGCTATAAAATGAACATTAAGCTGCATTGGATAACTCCTCCTTCTTAATTTGTTAAATTGTCTTTACAATAATATGAAAATAATGAAGTGGCCAAATATGTCTGAGCATTAAAATTGGAGTTTCTTCTTTTTTGTTATCACTGCAAGTTGCATGGATGTTAAATCTTAGGATTTGTTATACTTTTTTTTGACTTACAAATAATGGAAGAGTTGCTTACACTAAATAGGCATGATAGCAGCAATTTATAGAAATAAAACATACATCTTTTTCAAACTCCTATGGGAATCATTATGGCAAAGTCAGGGAAAGAGAGATGCTGAATCCATGCTCACAGTTTTCCACAAAACTGCATCCCATAATGACTCTTTATAAAGCCCAAGCTTGGATGGGGAACTAGTCAGTGAAATTCTGTCCTCCTGCTCTTAACACAGGGGTGTCAAACTCGCGACGTCATGTGACGTCGCGCGACGTCTCAGAGCTTTTTCCTCATTGCCGGCAATGGGGTGGGCGTGGTTTTGTTGTGATGCGTCCATCCTGCGGGCTGGCAGTTTGACACCCCTGTCTTAACGTATCTGAAACTGTCAACCTTTTCATAGGGAGTCAAATATCTTTATTGAATGTATAGAAGTGTAACTTTGAAGTAAGATCTATTCACTTATCTGAGTTTAAAATATATATTTAGGATATTTAGCAGAGCAGGCCCAACAAATGTTTTGAGAGAACCATTTCTGGACTTACCAGCTAACATGGCAGTAGCATGTCCAAAATATACGGTGGTATAAAACTTGGGGAAAGTAAAATTCACTGAAAAATACTGCATTTTGCAGTAGTGTCCTTATCACAAATTAGTTGGATAGAATTGCCTGTTTTACAATAATCTATGTGATGCTCTCCATGATTCAATAATGATAATATTTAATGTTTAATGATTATGTAACAATCATCAGTAAAATATATGCATATTCTTTTTCTTCTTCCGTTTTGATCCTGTGCTTTTAAAAATTGTATTCAAAAAACGCCTAGGCTAATTAATCTCTGTGGATTACTGCAATCCTTAGAGTCTGACTCTGGCTAAATACAACAAATTATTCTTCAACTAGAAGCAGGGTAAATATTTGAAAGAACAGTACTGTGATTGCATTTGTAAAATATTTTTCATTGCTTAGTTCTCTTTGTTTATGAGGCTCTTTCAGATTCTCTTAAATTCCAGGGAATTATTTTTCCCCCAACAGCTTGTTTATATTTTTTGTTGTTAGTAGCACAGTGCCTTTCTACTGACTTTTCTCCCCCTTGAGAGTTAGCTGATTTGAATTTTCAGATTTTTATTATGCAGTGGGAAGCTAAAGAAATAATCAGTGCAGTACTGAGAAGTTTAAAATGCATTTACAGTTGCTGTACCGAAGAGCTTTTCTCATATTAACCAGTGACACATTTAAGCTGGTCAGCCTAGCTTATTCAGCCAAAAGTAATCATTGCTTTCCACTTGAGTGTTAAGTACTTAAGTCAGACAGTATTTGCAAATGTGTTTATTGCAGTCATTTTCATAAATTGATATACACTTTAAACTGCATGTTTGTAATGGCTGAAACTTACATATTTCATCACTGTAAATTAACTTAATCTTCAACATTTTAACAATGTGAACATTTTCAAAAAAAGCATTTCTCAAATCCACCAGTAAGGTCAGATGTGAAAATTATTTTATTTTCTGTCTTACTTCATATCTAGACTTTAGAGCAAGTTTAGCACTTGGACATAAATATATTAATTATGTATTACCCTCAGTTAACATTAAAAAGAAATTATCAGGAAATATTGAAAGAGTTTCCATATTTTAAGGCTGAAGAACTGGTACAACAATAATTCTTTGTACATTTGCCCAAATATTGATGAGATTTACGTGTCTACATTTATAATACTGGAAAGGCAATTTGTAAAATAACTAAAAGGTTCTGTCCCAGCAGTTTGCTGATCATATTATAACTTTAAATTAAACATTTATTTTAGAGAAATATTTATCTGATAGATAACAGTGTTGGCACCAGGTTTTGGATCCCTCCTTTGGGAGAGGATTTCGTAAGCTATCTGGCACACTGGGAAGGCCCTCTCCCTTGGAACCACCCACCTAATTTAATTTGACAGAGGTACCCTGCAGAGAAAGAAATAATAATCTCCATCAATTTGATATTCTCGCTGATCTGGTAGAAAGTCCCCTGATCTCAGTGGAAGTTATAGTAAAAATATAAGATTGCAGTGTTAATAATTAAATGTATAGTTCCTATCTGGATGTGGATTGTCGTCAATAAAATAATGCTTATTATGTAGTCACTCTGGAATTGCGGAAGTCTCATAGGAAGTTTAAGTCTGCTTTTCAGAAGCAAATGACAAGAGTCCTATTCTGTGAACTTGGAGGAGAGCTTATTTTATTTCTGTTTCCTGTTTCTTTCCAAGTTCTTTGTACAATGTTCTAACTATATTCAGCGCATGGGATATTTTGTCAAGGCAGTGTGTAAATCAGCCAAGTAAATAAATAATGAGAACAAATAGAACTCACCCAAATTTAATTATGAAAGTTGGTTTACAAATATATTTTAACATGGCTTTGCTGTTTGTAGAGCTCAAAGTATTTCTGAGGCATGTAAATAAATTTTAAATAATTTGAGGGCTCATAACTTGGAAGACATTAAAATAATAGATCACATTATTATGTAAGAAGTCACTGGGAGACATTTTATGAATAATTGCTTATCACATTTGTTCTTGGTTATGTGAGATAAAAGTCAAGAGTCTCTTATGTTACTCTTCCTATTTGCAGAGTTTAATGACTCAAGTACTGCTAAGTAGGTCAAATGTAGGACTATGTAAACTATATTGAAAAATAATAAAATTCAAGATAAAAATGTAACATGTCACTAAATATAATAATTATAGATAAATTTTAGAAACCAGTGAGTGGGATTAACCCATTGCAAATTCAGCAAGCCAACATTTGAAAAATCCCAAATTGAAATAAATGTTAATTTATTAGTTGCATTATTAAGTTTTGCCCTGATACTTTTCCCCATCATCACAATGGCCAACTTGAATAAATACATTAAATATATTTTATTAATCTTCTGCTCTTTCCTTGATTATTAGACATTATGGTATAAGCACTGATCAGTTTTTTCCTTTCTGTTTTTTTATGGATTTGTTTTGTAATTGTGAAGGGTGAGTCAGATTATATCTGGCTATTTGTTTATTTAATACAAATCAATCAAATGAATAAAATATTTTTTATTTATTAAAGAAATTAAGCTTTAATTTTGGTCAGTTTTCAAAATTAAGTTTAATTTTAAGACAGTTATAAAAAGGAATTAAGTATTATAAAAATAAAACAGGATATAAATCTTACACACATAGACCTAATCTATTAAATTATAGAAACTATTATATTAATGACATTTGTCATTAAAAATAGATTATTTTATTGATAGCTCTGGCACAATAGATATATTTTTAGAGTTATCACTTAAGTTTATAAAATCATAACTAGAGAGTTTTAAATGATTGCCCTGAGGAACCATGAGATTTTAAACAGATTAAACTAAATTTATGTTGTGAATAAAAATGGTGATTGAGCAAAATTTAGCTACTCTCTTAGACATCATCTCTGAAGTGTTTGCTAGAAGGGAAGGAATAAGATCAGCATCTGTTTTGCTGTGTCTGATTGTTAAAAGGACTGTAATTAAATTTTTACGCCAATTTAAATAAAAGGGGCAATGAAGAAGGACATGTGCTATTGATTCAATTTCCTTCAAGAGACATGGAAATAAGTAATCTTTTATGGGTGCTAATGTAAAAACTCTTCTGTACGTTGGGCAAAAAGTTTATTCAGTTTACGTAGCTGTCCATGGTCACATTCGTGACTGGTTTACACAAGCAACAAGAAAACAATAAACAAATACAATAAATAACCAAACAAATAAAATAATTTTAAAAAACCAAAGCCATAAAATATAATCTGTGGAATGTTCAATCATTATAAACAGTAGAATCATCTTGTAAGTTCATACCTCCACCAGATTCCAGACACTGTGCAAAACCATATTTTCAGAGCTTTCTGAAAGGACAATAATGTTTAAAATAGAATTTTTAGATATTTATTCAAGTTGATTTGCTTGATCCAACATTATCAATTTCCAGAAGAGTCATGTACTGCACAAAGGAACCCCCTGAACATACCATAACTTTAACTTCCTCCCTCCCTCCCTCCCTCCCTCCCTCCCTCCCTCCCTCCCTTCCTTCCTTCCTTCCTTCCTTCCTTCCTTCCTTCCTTGTTAATGAAGTGTAACCTCTCTGCAGTATGATGCAAGAACCCAGAGATATTGTCATGCTCATTTGGGAAGTAGAAAAGTTGGCAGTATTGTCTGCATAACATTGGTGGATAATGATTCTTTGTTAGAGTTGATACAAAAATTGAATATTTCAATTTCTTGAAATGAATTGAATGCATATTGCCAAGGTGGGTGGCTTGATGCATGGATGGATATTTTAGAGGGATATTGTGGTGGGAAGGACAGGGTGCTCTGAAGAACCACATCAGACATGCATTATGGTATTCTCATGCTTAATTAGCATGAGAAGACATTGATAAATATATGAGACTGCTGCCTTTTTAACACCTTCAAATCTACAAAGGCCATACAGAGTTTATGTAGATGAGTGCTGGCACATTACATATCTGCTCCATTCACAGTATATATTCAATAGAAGGAACATAAGTAGTCATTATAAAAATAGCATGTAGTTCTCCACATACTTAACTCAGATGCAGTGATTCTTATTCTGTAGGATTATTAAAGAACAAGAGCTTTGTATGCTAAATAATTAAACAATAACCTATTTTAAAAACATAAATGATATTATTGGCCAATGGATTATAGTTCTTATGCACCTAGCGGCATAGTCATGTACAGATCAGTTAAAATGTATACCGTATAATATAAAAACAAACTATCAATAATTAGAAATACAGCATATACAATCACAAACTTATCAAAATAAAACTAGCAAAAAAAATGGGATGCATTTCTTAAACCACTGAAAAGGGGCTTTAGAATCTGTGAGACATTTTCCAAATAGGGTATCATCACAGAAAAAGCTTTAATTTTCATTATCTCTCAAATGAATACCTTGAGCACTAAATAGGTACATAAAGATGCAATAGTCCTTCAAAAATCCTGGGCTCTAACATGTATGGATTTAGAGGGGAAAAGTAGAAGTTTCAGGCCCGGGTACAGCATCCCATTCGTTCTTGATACTGGAACCAATTCAGAAATGGAATATGATAATAGCAGTGTTTTAGAGGAGGGATGAGGAACCATTGAGAGACAGACACTAGTCTAAAATTTACTTGAGATGTGTTCAGTTAATGAATGATGATGAAACTGTGAACTGAGGAATGAAAGAAAATATCGACCAATCAATCAGAATAGAGCTGGAGGGGACCTTGGAGGTCTTCTAGTCCAGCCCCCTGCTTAAGCAGGAGACTCTACAGCAGGGGTGTCAAACTGCCGGCCCACGGTCTGGATGTGTCATGCTGAAACTGCGCCCACCTCATTGTTATATTTTCAATTGCCAAATTATTAATGGCTACTAATATAAAGAATTTATTGTGCTTACTTGGTGATACATTATTTTCTAGGTAGTTAATATTTGTTTGTCTAGGGCCCATTCCAAAAAAATAATTTAAGGAGCATACCAGATCCCCTAAAAGTTCTTTTGCCACTTAATTTTAGTTTCATTGTAATGAAATGTTCTCCCATTTAATATATTTGTCTCCATCAGCTGCTGTTGGCAGCTTGTACTGTACAACAAAGTGAGTTGTATACATGAACATGCTTTTTTGTTTTGTTTTATATCAGTAGTTGTTATGGTCGCCAAGCAATCGTCGTTGCTGAGTATAGTAAATAGTAATATAGTAATTTTTAAACGATCTGTAAACTTTCTCACATTAGCAGGTTTTGTTCCCATTTCATACTAAACCAAAACTGCTGGCTTAACCCTGATTTACTGTGCATAAGCAGCATGAAATTGCTTTCAGTCTTTATGTCTGCCTTTCATATAAGGTAAAAGTAACAAGAAGCCTTAGCAGTAGTATGACATCAATTAATGCAGACTGGGCAACTTTTCCTGTCAGGAGCATATTTTTTAATACAGATGGGGATGTCTGTGTGTGTTTGTGTGTGTGTGTGTGTGTGTGTGTGTGTGTGTGTGTGTGAGAGAGAGAGAGAGAGAGAGAGAGAGAGAGAGAGAGAGAGAGAGAGAGAGAATAAGCCTTTAGGGGTCACAGGGCATAGTTACTTTGGTAAGGTTGAACTTTTCAACTTTTATGGTGGGGGGTTGTGACTGGTTGTTTTAACTCAGAATAGCACATTGCTTGGTGGAAGAAATGTGGACAGAAAATAGAGCTATCAAAATTGTTCATTTGCCAGCAAATTTTAGGGGCCTAGTATTGGAAAATCTTGGGACTGCAAGTTTAGCACAGCGGGAGTCTATGCAGGATGTCAATTGTTCATCCTTGAGTTCTATAAATCCAGGTTTATTGTTCACAGACCTTGATTTGTTTCTTGCTATGTGTTTGACCGGCATGGGAACAAGAAACACTAAAAACCTATGTTTAGATGTCATGTGAAGCTTTCTGTATCTGGTTGGTTTTGTTCTGTTGTGGGATGGGAAAACTAAATTAGGAATGAATGAGCTTTGTACGGAATGATCCTCTTTTACAGTAAATCAGAGAAAGCCAACAATTCCACCTTTTCATTTCCTGCAAACCCAGCCAGCGTACCTGCAGGAAATTCCTGATCCTTGCCCCCAAAGCCCTAGATCTTGAAGAGGATTCAGAGGAAGATTCTGTGGTTCAAGAAATGCAGCCCATAAAACCCTAACCTTTTTGTGACTACACTAAAGAAATCAGAGAAGGTTGGGAGGTCATCATTATCATCATTATGGGTAGTCTGTGACTTACAAATGTAATTGAACTAGAATTGTGGTCCCAAATTGTGCCAGTTGTTAAACAGGCCATCATGTGACTGGCCTGTTTTTATAACATTTCTTTTGTGGTCGTTAAGTGAATTACCATTGTCGTTAAGTGAATCTGCAATTGTTAAGTGAACCCATTGTTCAGAATGGGCATTTTTCCGAGAAACGGTCAAAACCCATAAATCATGGCCACGTGACCATGGGATAATGCAAACAGCTCTAAATATGGGCCAGTTGCTGAGTGACCAGAATGAGTCCCTGGCGTTTCCCTGGCTGTCAGAAATTTGAATCCAGGGTCCATCAAAAGTCAAATACTGTATTATTACTAATATGATTGATCTCATATTCAGCCAGATGTTGAGTCTTGATTTTGCATTTTTATCCATTTTTCGAGTCTTGCAAGGATCTGGGAGAGATAGAGGTTTGATGGTGTTTAAATGTATTGTCACAGGTTGTAAGCTATTCCAAGTAATTGTAATTGATGGATGGTGAATTTTTCAGTGCCGATGGTGTTCAAGTGGGTGTGCTTCAGTTGTTTTGGGATTGCACTCAAGTTGCCTATTACTATTGGAACTAATTTTGCTTTCTTTTGCCTTAATCATTCTAATCCCACTTAAAAGTCTTCCTACTTTCTGATTTTCTCCAGGTCTCTTTCTTCTCTTCTGCTCTGTCCACTTGTAACCAGTATTCATTCACTTCTAAACTTTTTCTTGACTTCAGTATACTTGATGTTGTCGGGTGAAGGATGCCCACGTATTTGTACCAATCGTCTTCATCCAGACTCTTAATGTTATTTCTGTAGGGCATCTTAATTCCTTCAATTTTCACTATTCTTCCACAGTTGAGAGTGGCACCTTTGTGCAGACCAAACTCCATTGCAATATCTTGGTTGTAAATACAGATAGTGTTCAGCAGTGATTCTATTTCAGATGATGGTTTTCCATACAGCTTTACATCATTCATGTAAAGAATGTGGGATAGCCTGGCAGATGTTTTTGATGTTGGCCTGATTTATTCAGTACTGCTGATATAAAAATCAGTGCAATGCTAAATACTAGTCATGATAGTGAGTCACCTTGAAAAATTTCTCAGATAATAAAATCTCCTTATCACCATTGACCAGCAATTGCGTCTTCCATTGTGCCATTAATCTTTGCACAAAGCTTTTGATGTTTCTACTGACTCCTGTTATTTCTGGGTTCTTGATTATCCAATTATTATGGTTGGTCACACAGTCAGTCAGATCTAGTCTGGATTTGGCGTTTCTATCAATCTGTTGAGTCCTTCCCAAGGCCTGGGCTAGGCATATGTTATTTGATGGTGTTAAATGTATCATACAGTATGTAAGCTGTTCCTAGTAAAACTGCCTTTTGCAATTGTCTGATTATTATGGTTGGTCAACTGATGTTTAGACTGGATGTGAACTTTTTATCCACTGTTGAGTCCTTTCCAAAGACATGAGATAGGCAGATATTATTGTTATTACGTATAAATTTAAAATTGTCTCAGCAGGGCAAACGAATGAATAAGTAGATATTGTCTGACTTTGGTCTTTTCTTCTTTCTTCATTTCTAATATATTTAGTCTCAACTCATCTTTCTCATCTTCCCTGCTTTTTTCTATTGGTATCTTATGATTTCACTTGCTGTTTGTATCTTAAGTTTTATGATTGTATCTTATGATTTATGCTCTGTGACTTACCACTTTGTTTGTATGTACACCGAGAGCATGTGCACTGGAGAAAAATTCCTTGTGTATTCAATCACACTTGGCCAAGGAAGAAAGAAAGAAAGAAAGAAAGAAAGAAAGAAAGAAAGAAAGAAAGAAAGAAAGTGAAAGAAAGAAAGAAAGAAAGAAGCCATATTGAGGAGTTATAAAAGAAACTTTTAAACTTGATGTTATTCAAGTATTTTTAATGGAATGACAAGAAAAGGGAGTAGAGTTCAGGAGGAAGAAAAGAATTCAAACCAGCTTGAATATGTGTGTTTCTGATTCTTTGGGGACTGTGCATAAACATTGAAAAACAGAAAATTGATAGGAGACATACACACAAACACACACACACACACACATATCAAGATTGTTTCACTTATCAAGACTGTTTACATACACAGATTGAAATGTTGGATGATTCAAGCAATTTTTTACTGCAGTGCGGTATGGGAGTAGCAACAAACGTTTTCAAGAACCAGTAATTACATGTTTTCCTCTGCCATAGCCATTGCACACAATTATACTCCAGAATTGTGTAAATCCAGCTAATAATTAAGCATCCATTATTTTCTTTCCTTCTTCTATTCCAGGTTTATTTTTCATGCTTTGGCATTTAACTTGATTTAAACATAGGCAAAAGATTTTGTTTGTTTTTTTAACATAGAGCTTGAAGTTGCCTAGAAACGTGAAAAAGTTCAAAATTGGAAAAGTTCAGAAGGATTTATAAGAGTTAAGTATAATTTGAAAAGAAAAAAAAATGAATTAATTTATGCCAGATGTGTTGGTGTGCCACACAGTAACATTTTTAGTCAAATGTAATTAAAAACACATTTAACTCTATATTGTAATCTCACATTAAATTATTATTATTTTCAAAGTACCCCTCAATCTATTCAGTGTTGGTGGAGGGCCCCTTCTGAAGGGGGCTATATGCAAATATGTTCAGTCTTAAAATCATAATACCATCCCCATATATGTGATTAACAGTATTTACAAGGTTAAAATAAAGTATCCTTTGAGTCAGATATGTCTCCTGATAATTTCATGGATACGTGCAGTTTTCCTGGCATTATTATGAAAATAGTTTTCCATGGTCACTGCCTCCTCCTTTTTGCTGAATTCTCAGCCTAGCCTTGAGATCTCCGATGTCCCTGCTTATCTTCTGAGCCCAGACAAGATGAACCAGGTGCTGCCACCTGCTGAGGCACTAGCAATGTAATATAATCTCAATATTAATAAGCGTGATAATAGGAATAGAAAAGGAAAAGAAAAAAAAACAGGCCTGGGAAATCATAAACTGAAAAACTCCCTACCCCATTCCTCTTACTCTTTGTCTCTTTGTGCAAAAAAAGAAAAAAATGAAACCCCAAAACTTAATTTTTGACAAAAAAAACCCCATCAGGTATCAGTTGTTGCAAATCAGGTATCAGTATCAGTTTCACTATAGCCTGTTAATTGTTTTAGTCAGACTGCACACCTGAAAAATCTACAGTTCTTGGTAGATTCTAATACTAGCCAAGAAGAAAATGTGTGCATTTAATACATGTACATTTAATCCAGAATCATATTAACAACCTGCAGTTCAGAATGTGGCAGTTTGAACATATTAATTTTATCAGAATATCTGCATTTTTTTTTTTTTAAATTCTATATTGAGACAATACTTTCAGTTGGATTTAAAAGACCACAATAGCGTATAAAAAAGCCCTTTCTCAAAATGTGTAACTTTCTGTTAGCATTGTTTTTTCTTTCCAAGAAAAACTAATCTTTTATTAATCTATAGGAAAAACATTATTGAACAGGAATGAGTAAAACAGTTATTTAATCACTTTTGCTTACTTAATAGAATAAAAATAATCAGCTAAAATCTAAGACTGGTAATTTATATTCAAGTTTCTTTGAGGCCTAATCAGTCACTGAATTGTGGAGCTCATGCAGGGTTTTATTTTTTTTTGTCAGTAACATATATTACTTCTTCAATTTATTGAGCAACGTTGCACAAATAAAAGGCCAACAGTACACAGATGAGGGAGACACAGTATTTAAATGACAGCAGATTAGTTAGTAATCTAAATCTGAAAAACTACCCTGGATGATACTTTTTACTGATGGAAATAAATTTTGGTGAACTTGTTCAACCAGTTAGGTTTTAATTATCTGGGCAAAATGGATAGCATAAATTTGGAGACAGACAGGCATCAACAGGTAATGCTAGAGAGACTATTTTTTTCCAGTTGCTAGCTTTCGTATTTAGCTAGTGCAAAACATTAAAATGCTGTCAGTGAATTAAAGATGACATTATACTGATGCTGATTTGAAAGCTCACATGCTCTGTGGAGAAGTTGCAAAGTCAGAGAGGCGTGCGTTTATGGCAGAATAAGCTCTCAGAAGTCAGAATCATGGAAACTGCTGAGCAGGATATTTGAATAAAAATAGATTGCCTAATTCCATTTACAGCAACTAAAATGGTTCTCAAATGTTTAGACAAGCATTTTGGCAGGTTCTGAAAAAGGAATACAGGGAGGGGCTTCAGAGTGGCATAAGTGCTCATTATTGGAAATACAATGCATAATATTTGTAATATTTTTTCAACTCTTTAAAGAAACCACTTTTTCATGAAGTCAAATATAATCCTTTGTAGTTATTTCTTGTGCAACACTAATAAAACAGTGTGTTGTCCATTCCAAAGGAAGGTCACAAATTCACATCATCAACTTAAAACAAATATCTAAAGATGAGGTTATAGATTTAATTTTGTGCAGTAACGTAAGATTCTAGAACATCTGGAAGACACAGTATAGGGAAGACTACTTTATACTTTCTTCTGCAGTAGAAATAAGACAGTGATAGAACAGTGTGTATTTACTAGATATTGGCTTTCTGAAGAGATGAATATTGCATTACATTCACACAAAAGAGAGTAAAGAGATAATATATGTGTTTGACTAAAGCTCCAGAAAACTTCAACTAAGACCCTGTTCAACTAAACCCATAGCCACAAATGTATGTATGTGTTCATTTATGCAACATTCATTACAACGCTCACAAACAGCAAGGACTGGGCTCCAAAGTTAGTTAGATGTCAAAAAATAGGAAATAAAATCAGCCTCTCCTAGATCCAGCTGCATAGATGTGACAATTTCTGTGTTTCTCAATTAGGTAAGAGGTTTGAGTGTTAAGTATTAAAAAAACAAGGAGATATTATTTATTTTTATCTGTTGTTTTCTCAGGCTATTTCCAAGAAAAATGGTAAGAATATGAATAGGAGTTAATGTTCACAAAACATTTGTATATCCAGTTAAGATTTTGAGAGCTAAGGTTTAATTGGGTAACTATTTTTCTTAGCTAATTACATTTTAAAGGCAATTTTGTCATAAGTCCAAATACTTTTAGTTGTGCTGTGCTTTAGTTCTATTAAAATAAAATTTCATAAAGTATACTTTTGATTTTATTATGGGTATAATTGGTGTACATTAAAAAAACTGGGATTTTTTGCTGATGTATTAGAAAAGTAAATAAATGTCTTTTTACTCCCTTGGCAGTTTCCCACAATCAGTTCAACAATACTGATGTTGAAAATTAAGGGATTACTACTTTGGGTGGTAGAAGAAACTGAAGTAACAGATGGTTGCTAAGAAACAAAAGGCTTCCATTAGCCAAATAGAAAAGAATAAGTTAAAGGCAAGAATGAGAAAACTAGAATTATGCATGACTACAGTGATCTTTGTTAAATCACTGTACATGGTTATTTCATTTTCTAACATACAATCATTAAATAAGCAAGCAATGCTGGAATGCAATAGGAAGACAAACTATATCATCATTAATATCTATATTATTGTTGTCAATAGTCTTACCTACTTTATTTTTCTTTGTGATTGATTAAATAAAAATTGCATCCTGAGTTTAGTGAATATTTTACAGTAAGTGCTGGTGTAAAACTATTCTCCTTTTTTGGCGACTTTACTGTTTTTGGGGCTTTTTCCAGAGATAATTGGGGAATGCAATTAAAATACTGTGTGCTCTGGCAAGGAGTTACCCATTTTACTCTTAAATTAGGGAATGAATGCACATAATCTTTTAATATTAAGAAAAGTGAGAAACTTCCCTTCAAAAATTGTTTTATTAAGAACCTAGTTAATGAAATACTACCACGGCTCCATTACATCTGTGGTATTTATATTCTCCAGACAGGTGTATATCTATGGCCATCTCTTTTAATACTCACCAAATTTCTTGGCCAACGATAGATAGATAGATAGATAGATAGATAGATAGATAGATAGATAGATAGATAGATAGATAGATGATAGATAGATAGATAGATAGATAGATAGATAGATAGATGATAGATAGATAGATAGATAGATAGATAGATGTGCTTTTGATTTTAAAATTGGGAGATGCTGACATGTTGTAGCTCTTAGCTTGTTAAAAAAACATTTCCAAGAATGCCCTTGGTTCCTAATAACCTTCATAAGCTTTATAAATAAATATGTACTGTTTTGTTAAAAGTTAGCCTGTTTATCAAGGACAAAACCAAAGGTTACATGAAGTAGCTTGAGTGTCAGCATTGGGCTGGGCTACAATGTTAGATGGATAGCATTTTGAGCAATTTCTTTAGAATTGGTTATGTCCCTTGTGACAGCCATTTTGTTAATTAACCTCCCCAACCCTTTTGCAAGAGCAGCCACAAGACATTCAATATCCTATCAGCTTGAAAAATTGTGAAAAGTTGCTTTCTATGCTCCAGTACAAGTCCTTTGTATTACTACCATCAAGAAGGTGAACAGATCTACCAAATGTTTCTCATGCATTGTCTCCACAAAAAAGCTCTGCTCAGACACCCATTATCCAGAGTGCTCAGTAAGCAAGATCACTAGATAATCCTCTCACTTATGTCACTTTAATGAAGTCTGTTACTTCATGTGTTGGATGCAAGTACATTGAGAGAAAGGCTAATGCAAGTACGCTTCCTCAGTGGGCCAGGAACCTGTGGTGTTGGGGTCTGAGATCATGTAGAAAGTAACCTAGTCTTGGTACTACAGACATTGGTTCCAAAGACAGCTGCCAGAGCCATTTGAGTAATCTTGGAGTGGAAAGAGAGATTATTGACAACGTACATGTGTCAAGTGCTGTGACTACAGAACACCTGAACAGATGTTCTGCTAAATAAATGTGATTTTTGAGGCTGTAGATGGGACAGGAGGAAGAGCTGCTACCTACCAATGGTTAGATAAAAGGCGACTGAGTATAGAGCATGAATGTAAGATGAGTAAACATCTCAGACAAACCCCTTTCAAATTCATTCCCCTTCTAAAAGAGGGGAATGCATTCAGACTTGCAAAATTCTGTTAATATAGCTTTGCAAAGTACTACAGGCAATCCTCGATTTACAGCAGCTCATTTAGTGGCTGTTCAAGGTTATAACGGCACTGAAAAAAGTACGTTATGACCGTTTTCCACACTTATTCCTGTTGCAGCATCCCTATGGTCACATGATAAAAATTCAGTTGTTTGGAAACTGACTCATATTTATAACGGTTTCAGTGTCCCAGGGTCATGTGATCGCCATTTGAGACCTTTTGATGAGCAAAGTCAGTGGGGCAGCCAGATTCACTTAACCACCGTGTCACTAACTTAACACTGCAGTGATTCACTTAACAACTGTGACAAGAAAGGTTGTAAAATGGGGCATAATTCACTTAACAAATGTCTCACTTAGCAACGTACATTTTGGTCTCGATTGTGGCCATAATTTGAGGATTACCTGTACAGTACTTATAAACTAGTACTGATCTACTACCGTAGTTGGTTTCCTAGTCTGAGTTGAAGGATTGACAGGGGCACAAGCTGAGGGAGAAAATTGAAGTTCTATGCTCTCTTTTTAAAAAATCTTTAAATCACTTATTTACTGGATACATTCAAATAAAATTATACAAACTAGAATAAACGGTCAGTCTGCCTTCTTTAACCCAGAAGAAACCAGCACATAACCAAATTTGTGAGGGCATGCCCATTGCCTTGACACTTTAGGACAGCCTGGTGAGGGTAATTGAGGCTGAAGTCTTACGTTCATTTGCCTGGAAATAAGGTGTACTGATCTCAATGGCACTTCCAAATGGATTTTAATAAAATTGCTCTTTTTATCACTTAAACTCTTGCTTAGACGAAATGTTTTACCTTTGTGCACAGCCACAGGAGTTAACCAAATTAAAACAAAAACAAATAAAAATCCTTACAGAAGCATTATTTCTATTACATTTCTCACCCAGAAAAGTGCTGTTCCCTCCTCCCACTTGCTGTTGCTTACAAATAACTTAAAAATTTAAATAACAGACTGTGGGACAAATTGGTATCTTCTGTTATTGCTACATACTGCTTTGTCATGTGTTACCACTTATTATGAAGGATAATTTATTTGCCTTCAAAGGGAGAATTCTATTAAGGACATTATATTAATTGAGGTATTTTTTTCTGGTAATTTCAGTGAACATTAAAGTATAGAATAATTTCTGTTTTTTACAAGCTGGTTTCTATTTTTTTTTAAAAAAAAATTAAAAACACAAACTTAAAAAATCTGAAATCATTTCAGTGTGGATTTAGGAAAATAATCAAAGATTATTACTGTTAATCACTGTTACACACTGATGTGTTCATGTTCACCTTGCTTGTTAACATTATCGGCAATGGCCTCCATAGACTATTTAAATCATTTCACAGTTTGTATCATACATTGCAATAATTTCTCTGTGTCAGTCTTTTTATAAATGTATTTATTTTTTAAATTCATTGGTAATGCCACCATTTGCTGATTGGGGATCACCATTGCACTACAGCTGTGGAGACCAATAATGTTGGGGGTTTTTTGGCATGTCGGTTGATTTAATTTATTAAATGGAGCCAGGCAAGATATATGGTTTTCTCTTTGCCTTTTGTCACTGGCCTAGCTAATAGTCATAAAGGATGCTAATTCACAAGGTGTTTTGTTGAATTTGTTGAATGCTCTGGCTTTCAAATATGTTAAAATACACTGAGATGTAAACTACTTCCCATTATATTTTTATGTATGCCTCTCCTCTTCATTTCTTATAAGCTTTTCTGTCTTCTATCTTCCTTTAAAAGATTAACGTCCTCTCTTGCTCTGTTTAAATGCATAGATAACACTGATACTCTTGGATCAAAGTCCTTTCCTGTTTACTATTTTGGCTTTTAATAGACATTGGATAGTGGTGCCATCAGGTGTTTATTGAAAGTAATATATGCAAATAGATAATGGTTATGAGTAAGCACCATTCAACCATATCCACCTGGTTCCAGCATATCCACCTGGTTGTCTCTATCTAATAGATGCTTTTCATGCAACATCTTCAGTGGACAAATGATACTTTTCTGGCATTATTAATCTACAGATAAAAAATAGCTTCCCTTTTTCTTTTCCAGGGGACTGTGATAATGTTCCTATTTTCAGTTTGTTTAATCTGGATGCAAAATATAACTTTGACCGTGTCACTCTGCCTTGAAAAAGGAAGAATGGCTGGAAAGGAGTACTGGTTTTAACTGAAATGTTTGAATAATGTGCTCTTATTGATGTAAATATAAGCAAGAGAAGCCATGTTAGGGAAGGCCATGGGAACAGAAAATGTACTTGGCACTGAGTGTGGAGCAAATACATTTTACTCCATTAATTCTGTAACTTCATTCTCAGGATGGGTTCCATTGATCCAAAATCCAGACCAGATCTGTTAAGTTCCAGATATAGGAATAATAGATTTTGAAGATGTACAGATCTAGGGACACCACAAAATGGTAGCAAAGAGATGCAGGCGAAACAATTCTTTGCCAACCCTGAGTGATCACTCATAAACAAGTATCAGGTTCTTTAAACACCTGGGTCAATATTTTTAAATACACAAACCAAAAGTTGGTATAAGAGGGAGAGCTCTCAACCCTCACCATTAACATATCTTGTCAAGAGCCAGATTTTGTTAGTAGTCTGGAACAAGAGGTAAGGAATCAACTTTCAATCCTTTCCCCACTATGTCAAGTCAGGGGAGTCCAGCAAAGAGTGTCATCTTGTCACTTGGCCTGGAGAATACCTTCTAACTCATGATTTTGGTTGGTGGGCATAAGAATGCTGATGACAACTTTAGTGCCATCTGAAATTATCCTGATGCTGCCCCTGTCCAGATCAAGAGCGTGCAGCATAATGAAATCTAGTGCAATTGATGCCAACAGTCTGCACCTCACAGGTTACATTTTGTGTTTTAGGTCCATTCCTATACCATAAAGCCAAAGTTGGGATTTGCCTATCTAATGTGCAGTTTGTGGCCATGATGAGGTGAAGTGAATTTAAATATTGGAGCTTGTTTACAGCAGGGCAACCTGCATTGATGATTCAAGAAGGTTATCATTTGCCTATTGAAGATGTTGCAATGCTGTCATGCATCGCATATGATACATTTTGTTGTCCAATTGATTTCCTGTTCCATGTATAATTCGATTACAATCTTCCATCTGCTTTCTTTCATACTTTCTTTCATACTTTCTTTAGTAAAATTAAAGTTGAAGTGTTATTCTTGTGGCAAGTGTTCATAAAACAAAAATGGTTTATTAAAATACATAAATTCTCATTCAAATTTTGGTTTTTTTTTAAAAGAGAAAGGGAAGTGGCTGATATTCAAGCCTTAAATATAACAGTTACAATCTTAATTGTCCAATTTGTTCAAGCAGCAGCTCCCAACCTTTTGGGTACCAGGGATTGGTTACGTGGAGAGAGGTTTTTCCGTGAATCAGAAAGGGTGTGGTTCTGCATGCTACCTGCATCCCACGGATGGGGCTTTGCTTGTTTGCATGGGCCAGTTGCTGGCATGCTGTGGACTGGTGCCGGTCCATGGACCGGGGGTTAGGGACTCCTATGTTAAAGGAAGAAACAAGCAAATAATTGACGAAGCCCTATTCTTTGGAAATAATAAGATCCAACTAGTAAACATTCTATTCTCTGAGACATAGAGGTTATAGTTAGTGTAGTGCATTAAAGTGTTTTATTAGGAATGGTGGGGGGCTCTAATCTATTCCTCCATAGGAGTTCATTGGCTGACTTTGGGTCAGTCACTATCTTTCAGCCTAAGTTTTCTGTGGCAGGAAGCTTGATTATTGAAGGCCTATATTATGAGAAGGGAAAAAGCTTGTTTTTCTTTTTCTTCAATCCAGATCAACACCTTTAATTATGCATTTCAGAGCTTGACATAATAGAACAATTTAAATATATGTAGTTTACCATTATATGCTGTCTTGCTTTATTTTCTTCTACTGGAAGAATTAATAATGCTTGTAAGAGCAACACAAGAGGAAATAATTTACATGGAAAGTTTTGTATCATTGCCACCTCTTTTACTTTCCCATTATCTTCCCACTTACTTAAAGCATTCTACAATAAGAAATGTTTTAATTTACTTTGAATCTAAGAGAAAGTGTGGGTGGGTGCTTCTATGTGAAAAGCAGATAAAACCACCCCATGTTCATAGTGCCTGCAATGCCCTAATGTCATTTCCACAGTATGGCAAAAATAAAATAAAAATAAAAAGGTAATACATCAGCAATGTGAATACATTGTATGACGTTTAATCAGAATTTCAGTTTCCTACAAAATATTTATATTCCTCTAAACTGGTTGTAAATCACACACAACTCCCATGCAAGAGGGAGTGTGGGAATGGTTGGAAGCTCATTCAATAGCTCATGCTTGCTTGATTATTATCACACTTGGTTGGAAACATATTTTGTATTCTTTGCCAATCTGCTTAACAAACGTTATTCCCACAAATCTGCAAATTTGAGTTCATCCTTGAAGGTAACAATGAAAAGGAATTAAGGCTTTTAAAAAGTTTTATTAATGCTAAAAATGGCAATCTTTTGTTCTTCAGTACCCAGCAGTCCAGCTCCATTGTTAACATCCCTTCGCCTAATATTTTTTGTTCTTTTTAGCTTTGTTTCTTATAGTTTTTAATAATAATGACAACAGTTGTTGAGGGATGATTAGTTAATTATTTTTAGCTTTGTTGTATGCTGCCCAGAGTCACTTGCTTTGTGGAGTGGAAGCTATATAATAATCTTTTTGAGAACATCTTATGGGTATTCTGATAAAATACGTGTTATGGAGAGCATGACAATTTATAAATGAATGTTATGGCTGTCATTGTCTAGTCAGAAAACCCCATTTTGTAGGATGAATACAACTAGTTTTCCAACTCATGCACACACATACCTCCCATATGGTCTTCTGTTCTGCCTTTGCCCATGTGCTGTTAGAATTGGCATTTCTGTGTCCCTTCAGTTAAAGTCATCTCTCAGTACCTAGGAAACATGCCTTATCTCTTGGCATTGCTTGCTTTCTGGAAAGACATTGCCCCTTAAATTTATATGGCTTCCACAATGTTGGCATTCTATAAAGCCTTTAATACCAGGTTCTTCTCCATGCCTTGCATGAGATAAATAGTGTCTGTGGTTACTATTATTATTACTGTCTATTTATTATGCCCAGAGCCCATTTTGATTTTAGTTTGTGTAGGTTTGATGTTATTTTTTGTGAGCAGTCCACAGTTAGTTGGATTTGGGCTGTGTGTACATTGAATTAAATAAACAGCTAAAATAAAATGAGAAGCTCTTTGCTGCTACCCACTTGTTTTGATGGAGTGACTCTAAAAGTAGTTTCAGCAGAAGCTTGATAAAAAAGGTTCCAAGCCAGGAAAAAGTTTTAGGGTGAATGTTAGAATCCCAAATTCCCCTAAAGCAAATGGTTAACCTTTGGGAGCCCCATAGCAAAACCATCATGGATTCAAACAACTTCTTGAACTACTTTCAACAAATACAAATAGATTCCAAGGAAACTGAAGACTTGTGAGCTTGACATCTAGATTACACATGGTTTTCAAACAGGTTATTCACTGGCATATTTGTAAGCGCTTAGATAGGCATGCTACAATTAACTGGATTCAGCTGTGTTATTTGCAAAGAAATTATGGTAGATTAATCATATTTCCTTTGCTAGAGTTACAGATAGCCCTGTATGAGATAGTTCTGTATGAGATGGATTGGTGCTTTGTTCAGCAACTGTTCACAGTTATGATGGTGCTGAAAAAATAACTTAATGACCAAGGCCCACAATTATGATCTTTGCAGAATCCCTCAGTCAAATGATTGCCATTACAGTCTGTATGCATTGCCCTGTGCCTGACCTATTATTTTTCCTTTTTTCTCCCCTTGCATAATGAGGAGGTTGGAGAGGAAGGGATTATAAGAAAGTAAGCAAACAATGGGAGATGCGTATTGAAAGCAATGTGATGGTGTTGGCAGCCCCAAGTGCATTATGCAAACAGTTTGATGTATTCCCCATTGTGTGCCTGCTTACTCTCTTGTGGTCTTTCCTCTCCAACCTCACTGCTCCACAAGAGGTGAAAGAAAGAAAATAATATGAGTCAGACACAGGACAAAGATTGCTTACAAATATTGCTGGTTTTCATTTTTGTTTTTTCTGTCCCTTGCAGAGCACAAGTGAGGGGAGAAAAAACAACCAACCAATGCCATTTGTGTACTGTAGGGTAATCCCTTGTATGTCTGACTTGTCCCCCCACCCCACCCCAGCACAGACACTGGAGAGGGCACTTGCAGCTGCTGGTGCCAGCATATTGCATTCCACAGTTTGTGTCTGCTTACTCTTGTGTAATCCCTTCCTCTAAAATGTAAATACAAACATTAATTCCCTTCTTGCTAATTATCCCAGTGCTGGGATGAGTATTCCAAAGGATGAAGGAATGAGAAAAAGAAAGCACAGTCATGGTCATATGATTTCCCACTTAGCAACCACTTTACTTAATATAGCTGCCAGTCCTATTTGTGGTCACTAAATGAGGACTGCTCTACTAACATATTAACTCAAGGGAAATCTGTAGGCATAGTGTAGAGCACAGGTCTTTAACCTTTTGGGCTCTGCAGACTGATGGAGGTGGCAGCGGTGACGGGGGCGGGGATAGTGGATGGTTTCACATGCACACACACACACACACACACACACTTTCACAAATGTAATTTCGTGCACACTCTCCACTTCTATACCCTGGTGCCGAATGGGCTGCAGCCCAGTACTAGGTTGCGGAGTGGGGATTGGGGAACCCTGGTGTACAGAGTTCAGTAGTCTTTGACAGAGCACAAATTAAATAATTTTTCATGAAAATATGGACTAAACAATGCTACTGTAAAATGAGCTTAGAATTGGTGGAATGACTCCACCTAAGAAGTCAGTAGTGGCTGCCCCTGTGGTGCTGATCTACTGGAGAGCATTATTCATTAAGTCGCCTACTGCCCTATCTATGATAAAATCAGAGAAAAAACTTTTATAATAAACTTAAGGGAGCAGATGCTGAATAAATGAATATGATGCAATATGATTCCACCGGTTAACCATCAGGTCACTTACCTTGGCCATGCTTTCAGTTGTATTATTAATTCTATTCATTCTCATGCTTTTTCTTTGTTAATTCCCCCTTATTATTACTGGTAATTTCATTCCTTTTTTATTCTGTGCCATATTACAACGTGTGGTCACAACAGTGTACTTAATGGTTGATTGCTAATTTCAAATCTCAAGGGAATGGTGAATAGGATTTTTTAATTTTATTTTTCTCTTAAAAATAACCTTTAAGTTTAGCATTTTAGGTTCATGAATGTTGAGAAGTAGGAGAGGGAAAATATAAAAAGTCATCAGCATCATAAAATCAAACATATGTATTTTACTTATGTTAAAACTATTCAGAGTGGAGAAATATCAAAAGTTCTTCCCAATTACCATTGATCTAAAGATTCAGATATTTTTTATTTAGAGAATTTCAGAATGTTCTTTGGATTATAAATTGTGAATAGATGCCATCTTGTGGTTTCTTAAAGAAAATGCAATTCCAACTGAATGAGGCTTTAGGCAGCTGCTTTCTGAATGAATACCACTACCTTAATGTATTATATTCTTATCAAAGATTACTTATCTTCTGAATGTTTACCCCTTTTGTACAGTGGTTTGTACTGAGATAGCTCAACTGTAATTACAAAAAGAAACATTTTACTATATTTCCTGAAAATTTTAAGAGAAGTAAACTTTGTATACATATGTAAAACTATTTTTCTAAACCTTTTAAAACTATTATTTTTAAAAACTTTTTTGAACAAATTTTAATTTTTTTAAGACAGTCATTTTTATAATGCAGATAAAAGTATTCTTTGTAAATACTATAAAGAGCTTTCTGTGTACAGAAAGCCTGTATTAATTTCTAAATTATTACAGACTACTAATCCAGCACAGGCTCTCTGCCACGAGGTACTTGTTTAGTTATTTGCACCTATATATAACTCATAGTCACAACTGTCACACTCTGAAAATCTCTTTCCAATAGTAAGAGTTGTAAGTTAATTGATCGATTTTATGAACCTTCATACGATTTTATTGACAGAAGAGCAGTTATTAGCAGAGTTGTTATATGGTAAGGTTTGTAAGTGGGGTAAATCTTTTTGATGCAATTTAAAAGGAGCCTTTTTGTTATTTACCTGATTAACAATAATCTGATCAGAATATGTCATCTTGTCTGGGTATCCATTAATGCTTTAAAGAATGTTAGCAGAAAATTAGAACATAACCAAATTATCACCAACTTTTAGGTACAGCAGTTGACAAATACTTATTGAGAGGGAAACAGGTCACACTTGCTCTTCATCTTCATGTTGTGCACACTTAACAGTGATGTCCCCACATTAGCGATATGGCAGTTGGGAAAACTGAATGTACCTTTTGGTAGAGCGTGTGGTCCTTACTCAGACCTCTCTTAAATGCACGGAATGCATTTGATTGCGTGTTTGAATACATGCTTTGATGCTTGAATGCATTTGACATCCTGGAAGGGATAAAACCTTGTGATTATTTAGAGATGGGAAATAGAAATGTGTTAGTTTCAGTTATATTCCTATAATAGCTATTTATTGTATATCATTAGGAGCCGTGGTGGTGTAGTGATTAGAATGCAGTATTGCAGGCTAATTCTGCTGACTGCCAGGGGTCCGATTCTCACCGTTGACTCAGCCTTCCATCCTTCCAAGGTCGGTAAAATGAGGACCCAGATTCTTGAAGGCAATATGCTGACTCTGTAAAAGATGGCTGTAAAGCAGCATGAAGCGGTATATAAGTTACATGCTAAGTGCCACTGTGTTACCCCAAAATAATATCCAACCAGAAAATAAGCCCTAGCATGATTTTTCAGGACGCTCGTAATATAAGCCCCACACCAAAAATAAGCCCAGTTAAGATCATCAGCCGGATGTACCATATTTCCCTGAATATAAGCCCTAATCAGAAAATAAGCCCTAATGTGTCTTTTGGAGCAAAAATGAATATAAGACCCAATCTTATTTTAGGGGAAACACGGTATTAATTTTATTTTTGAATAACTGAAGACATTCTGAATTTATTTATCTACTTAATTATCTTTGGATTTCTAAATCCATCCATCTCATTTATATGATTCTGGGAGGCTTACAGTTTTGCTAACTAAAACAAACTCAGTTGATTTGTGGATCACTCTATCATTCCATGGAAATTATGTGAGGCCATGCTTTACGTTGCTTTAACTGCACAATATGTCTTTTAATGACTGTTTTCAGTTTGTGCTTATTCAGTTAAAAGCAGTAGTAGTTGCAAACCCCTACTGTTTGGGCCCATTTTATTATTCTACATGTTTTAAATAGGAATGATACCCCTCTAAACCTACACAGGCTCCTAATTTTTTAAAAAAAGAGAATACAATTGAAACGTGAACAAATAGAAAACATATTTGTCTAACATGGCTGTAATAGGCCCGGATTCAAAGGGTAAAACATGATTCAGAGCATACTTGGGCATTATATCAAAAGCATTTCTTCCCAAAATCTCATGCCAACTGCTTTAAGGAATTTTTGGCAGGTGCTGTGTGGGGGCCCAACAATCTCCTGAATCTCATTTTGCCCATCAGCTCTGCATTTCTGTACAGCCACGCTATAAAAAGCAATAATTACAGAATTTGACTGTACAGGTTTAGACAACTGGCTGTCTCCAGACTTTCTTCCATTTAAAAAGAAAAAAGCTTTGGGCATAAAGCCTGCTAGTTTGGTCTGAAGTTCAAGGCAGTCAGATAACTACAATGTACAGAGCTTGAAATGGCGTGACGTGCTGTCTCCATTCATTTCAGGTAATCTAAAAACCACATCATTGCTTCTTAGTAGAGAATAAGTAGAATTTGTTCTTTGGTAGCATGAGTGGATGGATTTAATTTTACTAAATTAGAAGTACTTATAGTTTTAGGATTGTGTAGCACAGTTTATGAGTTATGACATAATTTATCCACATGGATTTGGATTGTATAGTGTATTCTCCTAATATATTGGATTGTAAGCTTCCTACGAAAAACGGCTGATTTCCCAGTGGGGCAACATCTGAATTACTACTTCAGTCTCAAATGTAATCTGGCAAGTAGATGATGGAGTGATCAGATGAATAAAGTTTGACCAATCTTGAGGTTACAATTAGTTTCTTTTTGTATTGTTTATATTCATTTATTTAGGTGGCTGCTGTCTTGTTAACTTCTTCAAAATAACTTAATTGTATCTCAATTTATCTTGCTCAAAAATAATATGGCAGATTAAATAGTAATATCAAGTATGTAACAGCACCGTATTTTGATTCTGGTCATTTTGATTGTGGCATCAAACCTAGTCCATTCAGTGGAATTTAATGCAGTATATAAGACCACAGATCAAAGTGTTCTTGTGAAACATGTTGTTTTGTCACCAGAGTCCCTCCCAGTTCTGCCTTCTTTGCTGAGGAGAGGCATCATCCAGAATAATCCAGATGCTGTTAATAGTGAGCATAAAATGGGCAGGTAATGAATTAAGGTAGAAAATTATCTTTTCTTACTGGCTATTGTGATGTAATGTATCCAGAATAACTCATTCCTTTCTAGGCAACTATTACAGTACAATAACAAATAATATACATTCAAGGAATGCAAAAGAGTGTAAAGTTTGTTCCGGCCTTTGGCTGAAACAAAACCCACAAGGTCATTTTATAGTCTGAATAAAAGAAAGGTGATGCATATTAATTCTCCTACCCCATATTGGAAGCCAACAGCCTATTTTGTTCTGTACCTAGATCATAAATACGTGTTTCAGTTTAGATGCCAACCATTCCAAACCTGCTGTTTCATGCATGGAATAATTTGTACATAAACATGCTACTCCTCTATAATTATCACCATGACCCTTGTCACTCTGTGTTTCTTCGGATTAGTGTATAGATGCATGGATATTTGAGGGAACACCTCCTGCCAGCATCAAGTTCCCTTCGTCCAGTGCGCTCACACAGGGAGGGTCTTCTCAGGGTGCCGGCGGTAAAAGATTGCCGGCGGATAACACCCAGGGGGAGGGCCTTCTCTGTGGGTGCGCCTGCCCTCTGGAACCAGCTGCCCGTGGAGCTTAGGACCGCCCCTGACCTTCGTTCATTCCGCCGGGACCTGAAGACCTGGCTCTTTGAGCTCTTTGAGCTCTCCGGCCCAGGCTGAGAATTTTTAACTGGGGTTTTATTTAAGGGATAATTTAAACTTTTTAAATTGTTTTTAACTTTTGTATTTTGTACTGTTTGATTTTAAATACCCTGTAAACCGCCCTGAGTCCTTCGGGAAAGGGCGATATATAAATTTAATAAAATTAAAATTAAATTAAATTAAATATGTAGTTAATCCAAATGTAATCAATCCATGGAATTCTCTCCTTGGCATCCAAGAAAGCATAGAGAGAGGTTCCTGCTATCCAGAATCTCCTTACTCAGTCAGCAAGTGCAAGCGCTAAAGCACATGACAAGATGATGATAAACTTTCTCCAAATGGCACGGCAGTAGGGCAGTAGGCAAGGGGTGTGTGTATGTGTGGGGTACAGTCACTGCAACCTCTCCACAAAAAGAAAAAAATTGCTTCCAGTTTCCTTTCCTCTTCCTCACCCATTTCCCCCATCTTCCAGCTGTTTGTCTGCTATAAATACAGCCCAAACACTATGGAAGCTAGTGGTGTGATTAATGAGGATGGGGGAGAGCAATTTTATATATTTATTTTTTCACTCATTCATTTAGTGCATTTCTGTACTGTCCATCTCAATAAATAAATAAAAATTTATTTCAACTGAAAAATTGGGGGTGGGAGGGATGTGGTTGCTGGCTGATTGGTGGAAGAGAGAGAAGATAGATTAGGAACTTAAGTGAACAACTGCCTAGAGCAGCGGTCCCCAACCTTTCTGGGTCTGCGGACCAGAGGTGGTGGCGGCAGTGGGGGCGGAGAGGGGATGGTTCCGCACGTGCGCCCGCCACTTCCACAAATGTAACTTTATATGCATGTGCACTTGCCTGCCGCTTGCACGGCCTGGTTCTCAACAGCAGGTACTGGCCAGCAGCCCAGTACCGGGCCATGGATCAAGGGTTGGGGACCCCTGACCTAGAGGACAAAAATATAAAAATGAAGGGTTATAGACCTCTGGAGACATATCAAAAGGTAGTAAAAACATCCCCCTTCCATGGGAATGGATTACTTGAACTGACATTTCAGGAAAGGAGGACCATTGTGAATGATAAAAGAAATGGGGCAGTTTTCTAGGAAAATTTAGAATTTTTACCCCATGGGAAGAAACAAAGCAGGAGAAAAACCCTGAATAATCTTTGCATTGATTGGAGACCAGTAAAAGCTGTTTTTATAAGGCACTTTGGCGCATGGTAATTGACTCAAGTGAAATATGAGCAATACGTTTCACAATGCTTAGAGCCTTGTTAAAATGAGTTCTCATAACTTCTGCAGATTTCTTTATATTTAGTTTGTTTAAATTGGTTAATCATTTTTATGGTTCACTGACACTTTATTTAAGGAAAAGCCACATGGATGTGTATTGCTGCATTGCAAATTATGTATTATAGTGTGCTGTGCACCCATATTCTTCTAAGTAAATAAGCCTCCTACATACTGTTGTTCAAGTGACAACACAGTCTGGTGTTGTTACTACACAAAGATAGTAATTTTGTGTTAGAAATAGACATGGGATTGGTATTAAAGAAGGATGCTTTGTTCTTTATTATAACCAGATATTTTTCTTTTCTTTTCTCTTTTGCTCAGATTATCAGGACAACCTCCATGACAATAACTATGCCTCTGCAATAAATCTTGCTTGCTTACTTGCTGATTGATTGATGGAGGATTGATTTAGGGCAGACATCTCAAACTCGCGATGTCACGTGCCATCGTGTGACGTATCGGAACTTTTTCCCATTGCCGGCAATGGGATGGGTGCGGTTTCTCCGTGACGCTCCGGCCTGCGGGCCGGCAGTTTGACACCCCTGATTTAGGGAGAGTTGGCTCAGTAACTATTTCTGGCCATCTAGAACAGGGCTTTTCAACCGGTGGTACACGTACCACTTGTGGTACGCGAGCACATGGTTGGTGGTACGCAGCGTCGCCTTCCTCCCCCCCGCCTCCCTCCCTCCGCTCCTTCCCAGCACTTGCTGCTGGAAAACAAGCTGCTTGGCGGCAACCTGCCCTGCAGGAACCCTACTGAGGGCATGCGAAGAGCGTAGGCGCAGAGTGAGGCCCCGCCCTCCCCAGGGACTCATTGTGCAGCAACCAGCTTTAACTCTTCTCGTGCAGGATCCATGTCATCCTTCCCCCACTCTTCTTATTTCAGAAGCAAGGGGACAGAGCCATCTACTCCCTCAGCAGGTAGGCCTCCTTCTTTTCCCCCTTTTCTCTCTCTCTCTCTCTCTCTCTCTCTCTCTCTCTGTTGTGGCCTCTTCCATCTTTTTTCCCTCTTTCCCCCCCCACGAGCTTGCAATACCTCTCACGGCCCCGTACGTCCAGCCCCAACCTCCGCTGACGGGCTTCAGTGTTTGGGTGAAAATGCTGCATTTTTACTACTAGAGAAGCATTTGTTTTTTTATTTCTACGTGCTTGTTGGTTACTCTGCCTTCAGTAGCCAAAAATAATTTGACCAACTTTGCGGATGCGAGGCAAGCCAAGGAAAGAGTTGGGGGGGAGAAATCCCCATGCACGGTGGTCGTCCTCTGCGCGCTCTTCCGTGCCCTGCCGTTCCTGGGCTTCGGCAGCAATGTGCAGTACTGTGTGGGCATCGGATGGCACGCCAGCAGCCCTTGCGCAGGACCCACCTGATTGACCCACAGGGCGCAGCCGCGCCTTCCAGACTCCCTCCGGGCGCACAAGGAGCTGGGCCAGTTGGTCCTGCTGGCACTCAGGACTGCCCTTTTCACCACCTTCTCCCTGCCACTAATCGTAAGTAGCTGGGGCGGGAGAACTAATGGGAGAGGACAGACAACAAGGAAAACTGTTCTCATTTCGGCTTCGGCACCCGCCAAACACCCTGTGGCTGCTGTCAATGCCTTTCTTCCCCCGGGATGCAGCTTAATTTCCTGAAATAAATACGAGGGAAGAGGAAAGCGCTCCGATGGGGTGGGGGTGGGGAGCGAGCACCCGTTTTGCCTTCAGAATTTCCTGTTGGGTCTATCTCCACGCGGGGCTGGGAAAGTTTGCTTGAAATCTGTAGCAGTCCATGCCAAAAGCGCAACAGATGAACCTGCATCTGCGGGGGAGGGGAGCGAGCAGTGACACCCCCTTGCTGTTTCGGTGGGTTGGAGTGGTTGGGCTGCTTTGGGACTTCCTTCGAGTCGAGATGGTATTGTCTGCAAAATTGGTCAAATTATTTTTGGCCACTGGAGTAACCAACAAGCACTTAGAAATTTTTTAAAAAAACTAAAAATGCAATGTTTTCAAAACACTGGAGCCCGTTGGCGGAGGTCGGGGCCGGCCATACCGAGTCTCCAGCTGATCGGCTGCCCTGGGTGCGGCCTCCTGGGTGCACAGCATTGCGCCAACCTGCCGGGAACTCTCTGCAACACTGTGCGCCCGGGAGGCCGCATCCAGGGCAGCCGATCAGCTGGAGACTCGGGATGATAGGCCCCGACCTCCACCAACAGGCTCCAGTCCAGAGAGAGGTCCCGGCGAGAGATAAGAAGGGACAAAGAGGGAAGGAAAGAAAGAAAGGGAGGGAGGAAGTAATGAGGAAATCCCAGATGCGGGGCAAGCCAGGGAAAGTGGTGTGTGTGTGTGTGTGTGTGTGTGTGTGTATGAGAGAGAGAGAGATCCCCAGCTGCAATTCCTGTGCTTTTTGGGGTGAGGAGAGAGGATTCCCAAGGCGCCCGAAGTCAAAGCAGAGCTCAATTAAAGTCCGTTTTGCAAAGGGGAAAGTGAGAACTCTCTCTCTCTCTCTCTCTCTCTCTCTCTCTCTCTCTCTTTCCTCTCTCTCTCTCTCTCTCTCTCTCTCTCTCTCTCTCTCTCTCTCTCTCTCTCTCTCTCTCTCTCTCTCTCTCTCTCTCTCCCTCTCCCTCTCCCTCTCTCTCTCTCCTCTCTCCTCTCTCTCTCTGTGTGTGTGTGTATGACAGAGAGATAGATCCCCTGCTGCAATTCCTGTGCAAGATTTCCTGCTTGCAAAAGGAAGGGACAAAGAGGGAAGGAAAGGGAGGAAGAAATGAGGAATGCCAGATGCTGAGCAAGCCAAGGAAAGAATGAGAGAGAGATAGTGTGTGTGTGTGTGTGTGTGTGTGTGTGTGAGAGAGAGAGAGAGAGAGAGAGAGAGAGAGAGAGAGAGAGAGAGAGAGAGAGAGAGAGAGAGAGAGAGAGAGAGAGAGAGAAATCCCTGGCTGCAAGTTCTGTGCAAGATTTCCTGCTTGCAAAGGTAAAGGTTCCCCCGCACGTGCGTACTAGTCGTTTCCGACTCTAGGGGCCAGTGCTCATCTCCGTTTCAAAGCCAAAGAGCCAGCACTTGTCCGAGGACGTCTCCGTGGTCATGTGGCCGGCATGACTAGATGCCAAAGGCGCATGGAACGCTGTTACCTTCCCACCGTAGTGGTCCCTATTTTTCTACTTGCATTTTTACGTGCTTTCGAATTGCTAGGTTGGCAGAAGCTGGGACGAGTAACAGGTGCTCACTCTGCTCTGCGGCACTCGGGATTCGACCCGCCAAACTGCCGACCTCCTGATCGACAAGCTTAGCGTCCTAACCCACTGAGCCACTGCGTCCCTGCTTGCAAAAGGAAGGGACAAAAAGGGAGGGAAGAAAGGAAGGAAGGAAGGGACAATGGGAGAGAGGGAGGGAAGGAGTGCACCCACCCCAGTCTCACCCCCCTCCACCAGAGACCCACGGATTCCCCCCCCCAAGCACCCTGCAACCTGAGGGAGGAAGGGAGGGAGGGAAGGAGGAAGGGACAAAGAAGGAGGGAAGAAAGGAAGGAAGGAAGGAAGGAAGGAAGGAAGGAAGGAAGGAAGGAAGGAAGGAAGGAAGGAAGGAAGGAAGGGACAATGGGAGAGAGGGAGGGCACCCACCCCAGTCCCACCCCCCTCCACGAGATTTCCCCCTCACAGGCACTCTGCAACCTGAGTGATGAGCTCCCCCCGCAGCCATTGACCTCCCTTGTCAAAAAGTTGCAAAAGATGATCACATGACACTGTGACCATCATAAGTATGAATCAGTTGCCAAGCATCCGAATGTAAATCACATGACCCTGGGGATGCTGCAACAGTCATAAGTGTGAAAAATGGTCATATGTCACTTTTTTCAGTGCCGTCGTAACTTCGAACAGTCACTAAGCGAATTGTTGTAAGTCGAGGACTACCTGTATCTTTTTTTTTTTTTCATTTTTTTTGGAGTGGGTCATGTTTTTGGAGTACCTTGCTGGGCGACTGGTGGTACTCAGATGTTGCCATATCCTAAAAGTGGTACAATGGGTGAAAAGGTTGAAAAGCCCTGAACTAGAACAAAAAAGGGGGAAAAAAGTAAAAAAGTGATGAAGTACAGGTAGTCCTCGACTTACAACAGTTTGCTTAATGACTGTTCGAAGTTACAATGGCACTGAAAAAAGTGCCCCCCAAGCCACAGCTGAGCAAGACACCTGCCTGCCCGCCCGGCAGTACTCTTCCTCCTGTCTCAGGTTTTCATTGTTGTGAGCATTTCTGTTGAGGATTGGCAGCAGGGGTGGGGTGGGGGGGTTGTTTGGTTTTTATTCCCCCCGTCTGCTGGGTGGTTGCAGCAGGTTTTGGTCACTTCATATGACCCTGGGACACTGTGACCGTCATAAATATGAATCAGTTGCCAAGCATCTGAATGTAAATCACAAGACCCTGGAGATGCTGCAACATTCCAGCTGATCGGCGCTTCTTTTGGGCTCAGCAGAAGCACCAGAATCAGCGCTGAGCTCCAGCTGGAGCCTGGCGCCGATCCTGGAGCTTACGCTGAGCCCTGACAGCCCTGCAGCTCCAGCCGTCTCTCGCTCAGGCTTGTGCGGTGCTGCCAGTGGTTCAGCTCATTCCCCTCCCCCGTTACCACTTTTCTAGGATGGTTGCGTACCACCTGCCAGGTGGTACCCGTACCACTGGTTGAAAAGCCCTGGTCTAGAACTTGGAAATACTTCTACATCTCTGGAGAGCTCTCATTCATTGGAATAGAGTACAAAGTTCTGTATGTAAATGGTTAGGCTGCATAAGAGTGTTATATGAAATAGAATTTAAGGCTTTTTATTATTTGTAGTGTGAGATGAAAAACATAAATTGGTTGCAGTGATTTTCCTCCTCATATATTAGCAAATAGGTTAGATACAGATGCCCCCACTCAATATATCAAGGAAAATAACTTCCATACCGAGCCAGGCTGTGGCAGTATCTTTCAGCATTTTCATTGTGCATAACAAGTTTCCCACACTGTTTCTACTTAAAATCCTTAGGAAAAAAAATGTAAGTAATTAAATACTATAATGTCTCTGCAATATTAACAACACTCTTGGCCTTGCATGTTATTAAAACAAATGTGCTTCATATAAATAAATGCTATGTGTAGATAGCTTAATATTAAACATTTCAACAGGGATATGGAGTTAGATTTAGATTGTTCTTTTCTAATACATCTGTTAGTAACACACGCACATACACACACACACAAACACATGAGTTTGGTAACATTTGCTCCCTATTATGCATGGTACTAAAATATAAAATATTATTGTCACTGTAAGAATTTTTAGTTGGCTGTTTTGTGAAATAAACATTCTCTCATTTCCCTTGGTGTCGTATCAGAGATCACACTGTTTTTAAAATAAATGTGCCATCATATTTTGAAATTGTTTGGTAGGTCACTCTGCTCCTTCCAGTAGATTTATTGATTCTTCCAATGATTTACATTCTTTGACCGAGTTGTTTTGTTTTTAAAGAGATCCAATCCCTGGCTGCCAGAATTGTTTTCTTTTTCTTAAAAAAACTTGTTTTGTTCACATCTGTAAGATGGTCTCTGTAATTTTCGATGAATTGAGCAACAAATAAGTATTTCCTCTTGTAAGCTTTAAAATGTAGATCCCATTTAAAAGTATAATAATGAGTCTGAAATGTTTGGGAGCCACTGCATCCAGAAGTGAATTCCTTTATTACTGTTTTGTTGTTGAAGGAGACTTTGTTGTTAGTAAATGGCTAATGTCTTTGGTGATTTAAGCAAGATTGTCACTGAAGTATGAAGTACATTTTCAAAGTGATCTCCCCTCCCCCCTTTTAATGTTATACTTAGTTATTTTTGTTTTCCTCCATCCTTGAATAAAAAAAAATAGGATTCTGGAAAGAAAAAATCAGGCAATTTACATGGCATTTATTCAACTTGTGCAAATAACTACAACAGGTTAAATGGACAAATCATTTGTCCATTTTGGTGCAAGAACAGAAGAAGGTTTGTGAGGTTTTTGCTTAGTATTGTTTCTGGTATCAATTCTTGGCCAGAGCTGGAATGTGTAAATCACTAGGACGTCAGAAGTATGACAACAAACATGGCTACAGGATGAAGCTCTTTGTCAGGTTACTAGTGTTGTCTCTGCCTTTTTTAACATCCTGCAACCAATATATGAAAGAACATGAAAAGAAACCATTTAGAAACCAGTTTTTCAAGCAGAATTTCTCCACAGTGTTTTTTATATGGACTGTGTTCTTAAATAATTTCTGTCTTACTTAGATTAAATACATATCAGAGCTATTGTGGCAAGGGATCTCAAATTGTCACAATGCTACTTTACGAATAATTTGTTAGCTCATGAGCCACAGAACTGAAAGCTTTTCATGCATTAATATGGAAGTCTGTAGCCAAATGAAAAGCGTCATGTGTGATTAAGTGTAACTTTATTAAATAAAAAGAACTGTATTGTAAGGGAACTTCAAAACATTGCCATTTCACTTCGGTCACTTAAGTCATAATGTTTTTCATTAGCCATAGGTTCAGTATTTAGTTTTTTTTACTGGGTTGTGGCCCCCAGGCTATGATTTTGAGATCCCTGCCGGAAGGATTATACTGTTTTTTTATTACAGCATGAACTGTGGGACTACAGACAATGCATTTGATTTCTCCCCAGTATATTTGTATTGCTTCTTTTCTCATATAAACTTTTCCTTTCCTGAGATCTCCTCCTTTACTTCTTATATTGTGTGAGTTAATTTTCACTCACATGCAATGACTGACTCCTCTTCGCATGTTTCCCACGACATTGTTTAGTGCCTTCAAAAGTGCAGGAGGAGGTTTAAGAGGGGGTCTGTTTTGCTGACAGATGCTTTTCTGTCAACAGATGGACACAGTTGGATATAATTCATCTCCCTTTTTTTTAGTTCATATTAACAGGGAAGGGAAGAGAATATTACCCCAGGTTAACAATAAGACCCAAATTCATTGCATTTACTCCCAGTACAAAAGTCTGCTAGTCCTCTCCAGAGCTGTTGCTATATTTATTTGGGAATTAGTCCCAGTGAGTTTAGTGGGATTTGTGACTGAGTAAACATACAGGGATTGTAGTGTTAAAAAGCAGCAATTTCAGCATGATGAAACCTGATATACAATTAATGTATGTTTTATTTATTCATTTAGTCCATTTACATCCCTGAAATTCATCCTTCCTCTTAATCTCCCTTTTACAGGTAGTCCTCGACTATGGCCGACAATTGAGCCCAAAAATTTATGTTGCTAAATGAGAAATGTATTAAGTGAGTTTTAATAAATTTCAACTTTTTTGCCACATTAGTTAAGCGAATCACTGCAGTTGTTAAATTAGTAACACAATTGTTAAGTGAATCTGGCTTCCCCATCGACTTTGCTTGTCACAAGTTTGCAAAAGGTGATCACGTGACTCCGAGACACTGCAACTGTCATAAATGTGAGTCAGTTGTCAAGCATCCAAATATGAATCATGTGAGCATAGGAATGCTGCAACAGTCATAAGTGTAAAAAATGGTCATAAGTCATTTTTTTCAGTGCCGTTGTAACTGAACAGTCACGAAGGGAACTGTTGTAAGTCGAGGACTACGTCTACAATAATAACAAGATTTTAATTTCAGCTTCACTACTATCAAAGTCCCATTAAATTGGAAAAACGATATAGAGAGAATAGTTCCCTTCGTGGGGTAGAAAGCCTTTGCCACTCTGCATTAATGTGCAATATTGAGCTAGAATTTACTGAATAAATTCCATAATGCTTTTCTTTTAGATAAGTATCTGTCAGTTTTCTGTAGCATGTTATAGTCCAGCCTTGTAGTCTTCTCATTCCCATCCCCCAGAGCCAACATGGGCTGGGTTAATGGTGTTGCTAGACATTAATCATCTTGCTTAGACAAAAAAATGACAGTATAGCAAATATATGCATCAAATAGTATTTAGTTAAGGATTTCATGTATGAAAAATTCACCTCAGTGTAGTAGCTTGATGAGGGACATTTAGATCCTTTTTTTCTATAACTCGATGGATCAAGTGTGAATGCCTCTATTTTAATTGTTTAATGTAAGAAGGAGGACATTAGTATAATAGTATTGTAAGATCTTGATAACTAACTGTTCGGTAATTATCCTAAAAGAAGTAATTCATTTAATGTTTAGAACAGAAAGTGGATGTAGTTTGAGAGAAGGAGAATGGGTAACCTTAAAAATGTACGGTAATTCAGTCCTGTCCTATTCTAATAACAAATCTCTTTGAAATATTCTGTTTAAAATTATATAAAAGTGTGATTTCTCTTTACATTTGTTAGTTTTTTGTTTAAGAAAAATATAAAAACTAAAAAGTCTTAAATAAAATATACCTAGAAATAATTAAACACTTAAACAAAAAGAAACAAACAGCAAGAACTAAAAAAAACTTGCTTACTGAAGACACTCAGCTTTAGGCAGAAATTCTGGATTTATTAAATTTCCTTATTTAATATTACACATTGGAAGCAGGAGAACTATTGTTTGGGACCTGGGGAGTCATCTGGAGAAATAAAAAATAAAATATAGGAACACTGAACTTTGTGTAGTTTTGAAATTAAATAGTCAAATTTTCATTTAAGCACTTTATTGAATAAAGTCTCTTGTTTTACAAGATTTTTTTAGTTTTCTATATTTGCAGTCTCCAATTCAATAATCTATATTTCTATATTTTTCAAATTATTATTATTTTTCCTTGTGGCAACTGGGAAGAACTATTTCCATGTCTTCCTGCCAGTAGATAGCTCAGAAGGCACCATTGGCTTTTCTAATACAGATTTTGGGGGAAAATATCTATTAAAATTGACAATTAAATTATAACTGTTACTGATATTTTTTTTCTCTACTTCATGTCCAAATATTAACACTTACAGTAAGGAGGTATATGGCCCCAAACTTTCAAAATACATGTGTTTTGGTTGAGACATGCATTTCCTGGGAGGATGGTGTACAGTGCACCTTTGATATCCTGAGTATGGTAGATTTTTGTTTGTCATTACTTGCTGTGTGCATACACAAACAAACATACACACAACTCCCTGATACTAGATAATATTCAAGGATACTTCAAGATATCAGTGCAGAACTGCTAGCTCATATCGAATAAACATAGACTCCCATTTGCTGCTCATTCACTAAGTTACCTATCTGATGCATGAAATTTTTAGGAAAAGTCCTAGCAGTCTCATCAGTCCATATTTGGTCTAGTGGTATAAATTTAATAAATTCAATTCAATTCAAAGACATGGGGTTAGAAACCAGGAGAATGTGTATTATAGTTCCATCTTAAGGCACGAAAGCCAGTGGGTAACTTTGGGCCAGTCCCTCTTTTTCAGCCCAATTCACCTCATAGGATTATTGTAATGGAGAAAATAGAAGGAAGAAGTATTAGATAAGCTTGCTGCTTTGAGTTATTTATAAAAATAATAAAGTGGGATAAAAGAGCCTTGGTGGAGCAGTGGGCTAATGCCTCCTTAAGTAACACCAGCTGCCTGCAATTAGTGCAGGTTCGCATCCCACCAGGCTCAAGGTTGACTCAGCCTTCCATCCTTCCGAGGTAGGTAAAATGAGGACCCAGATTGTTGGGGGCAATTAAGCTGACTTTGTAATAATGCTGCTTGGGGGGGGAAAGCCCTAATAAGCAGGCATATACATAGAATGAAGGCTATTGCTAAGCACATTGATTTGTGCTTTAAATTGTAAGCCGCCCTGAGTCTTCGGAGAAGGGCAGGATATAAATGGGATTTTAAAAAACACCTCTTAACAATCAAAAGGATTGTTTTTGTTACTGTAGAAAAGAAAAAGATGATCTAATACAGAACAGTGCATTTTTATTGGTAGCTAGAAACTATCTGAAATAATTCTGGGAATGTAAACCCCTCCATTGAAATGTTTCTTCACCCAGGAAGCATACCAGAAGATTTTTGGACAGGTCATGATTTCTAAGCCTAATTTGCCTCTTCTGATAAGATTAATTTTATCCTTGCTTAGCCTCTATGTAAACAAGCTCCATCAGATGAAATGTCATAGAAAAGCCACCTCGTTCTTCTGGCTGGTGTTATATTGAGTTGTGACAGATCTGCTTTGAAAATAACACAGATGTGCAGTCTCTAATTTCACAGTTCTACATAACTTTTTTTTTCCTTTTAAAATGCAGATACAGCTAGTAATCTTGGGCATGTGCTTTCAGGAAGTCTTAACTTGTAAAACAGGAAGGTTTAAAAAAAACCTTTAAACACAAAGGACCTTGTCCCTTGGAGAATTTGAAAAGAAAATGATGTTAACAGAATAAGTATTCAACCCTGTTAGACAGCAAATCTATGGGTTATTTTTAAGCTAATTACTCAGAATTAAACAAAAGGCTTAATGCCTTTTCCCTGAACAGGAGCTGAGGTCAAATTAAATGAAGCTGAGACATTGTTTTTGTTGAACGTTCAGGCTTAAACAGATCACATTTGGCAGGGTTGGAACTGTGCCTATGGTACAAAAATTGTACTAAGCAACAGTGATGTGTTTGATTTTCGAAAACACTTGCTTATGCTGAGAGAAAATGCAGATGCAAAAAAGACTACTTATGCTCTGTTTCTACCAGTCTTCAGGAGTTCTCAGCACTTCTGTATAGATGGAAGACAACTACTTACTAGTAATCCTGGACTTTATCAGCAAATGAGCAGTGAAACTTTTAAAGTAAACCATGCATATTAACCCCACTGTAAAGAGTTAGCATGAGCAAACACAGTGTATGTTCTGGGAGAGACTAAAATGAACACAGATGTTCTGTAATGTCAGATGTTTGATACAGTGATCTAAAGCATTCTTAATTCTATATTCCTTCTTATAAGAAATACTTTAAAATGTAACTCACTCTGTCTCTTGTCTCTGCATGCATAGAGATGAGATATATGTTTACATTTAGATAGAGATACAGATGTAGATAACCAGTGTTTAGAATATGCTTTAGTGTTCACAAGAGTTCACAAGCCAGAAGAAATATTTAAACGGATTTGATAAATGATTACTAGAAAATGTGTAAATATAATACCAGATAGTGCTCAACTTATGACCACAACTGAGCCCAAAATTTCTGCTGCTAAGTGAGAAATTTAAGTGACTTATGTTTCATTTTATGACTTTTCTTGACACAGTTTGTAACCGACTCAGCACAGTTATTAAGTTAATAATAGGGTTGTTAAGTGAATCTGGCTTCCCCATTGACTTTGCTTGTAAGAAGGTTGTAAAAGGTGATCACATGACGCTGGGACGCTGCAACCGTCATAAATATGAGTCAGTTGCCAAGCATCTGAAGTTTGATCATGTGACCATGGGGATGCTGCAATGGTTGTAAATGTGAAAAACGGTCACTGTTTTCAGTGCTCTTATAACTTTGAACAGTCACTAAATGAACTTGAGGACTACCTGTGTATGAATATTGAAATGAATGATTAATTCTGATCCTGTTAATTTGAATTTGTTTCAGAATACAAGTTAGAAAATTGTAATTTAAGGATGTTTATTATTAATTATTATTAGTTAACTCATCTAGGGAATTTGGAAGGCTGAGGATGGGCCCGAACCCAGCTCTTCTCATTCCTAATCTACAATCTTAATTACTTCACCATACTGATTAATTTTGAAATGAAGAGCTTGTAAAGGAAAATGCAGAGTGATCTTAATCCTTTGAATTAAGAATATGTTGAACAAAGTTGTTTTGCTATTCTTTTATCTGTTTTGCACAATTTTTATTTCAATCTTTGAAATTCTGTATATTTCATTTGCAGAACTGTTCCCAAATGTTACATCATAGCATGCCTCAGTTTTGTAGTGAAGTAGAGTTGTCATGTAGTAGCCAGTTGAAAAAAATAGCATGATTTCAGTAATGACATCTGACGAGTGTGCCTGGGTTTTGTTTTTTTTTGTGTGAAACAAGAACAATGGAGCAAGAATCAGAAGTTCTATTGCAGGTTTAGGATTGGTTTGTATGTGTGTCTTTGGCTGGTTTCCCATCTTTCCCATCTTGATTGAATTGTCTTGAATATGTGGTCATGTAGGTTTGAACTTTAACTTTATCAGTACATTTTGCTGGAATTTCTGGAATAGGAGTAGAATATGAATGAAAATTGTATAGCCTTGACTGAAAATAGCTATAATTACTTTAAGCAGTCATGTGACCCCTTCCCATCCCACTTGCCCTCCAAATTGTCATAAATGTACCGTAATTGTAGTAGCTGGTCTTTAATATCTGAAAGTTGCTTTTCCTGATTGTTAATTAGTTTATCTCTTTAAACTTTAGGGGAAAGGTTTTTTTTGATAAACCAGTAGGCATAAAACATAGACTTCCTGATTGTAATCTTATAGCATTATCATAAACTGTTTTCGATTCCAGTTTTCAGTATCATGAACACAGTATCCTGTGCAAATTAATTCCTTTCTTTTAAAGTACACAGTTTCATGAGAATAAAACAATACTGTTTATAGTATAAGATTTCATGTACATGGGAGTTATAATACTTGTGTCTTGAATGCTAGGCTCCATGCTTTTTTCCTCATCCAGATCATTATTTTGTCCTTGTTTTTAATTTTCCTTAACAGGTGTCTTTTTAAACATACCTTCATATTAATATTTGTATGTGTACTCTACAGGTAAAAAACCATATCTCTGCAGTTTTTCTGGAGAAGATGCATCTGGGACAGCCATACAGCTCAATCAGGCAAGAAACAATAGAGAAAAAAATGCTGTGGAATCTAAACCAGAAGTGCTAAAGGTGGCAACTACACCACAGGACAAGATCAAAGAACCGTTTCCAAAATATGTGGATTGCAAAATTTACCCTGATTCAAAGGCGTCAGCATTTCAGCAAAGTTGTGATTTCCCTTGTTCCAGTAAGACTGCCGATGTGAGACTGAATTTGCAAAGTCCATTGGAAATTCAGCAGAAGCTCACTAAAGAGAGCCTTGTAGAGATGAATGAACATTCTGTGCTCAATAAAGATACAGAGATGTCTGAAAAGACTCCATTAGATCTAAGTGAGAAATCAACTAGGGCTGATTCATGCCACACAAGTTTTACCTCAACCTTGCAGGCTGCTCTGATTGTCCACCGATGTCCTTACTGCAGTCATAAAACTTACTATCCAGAAGTCCTGTGGATGCACAAAAGAATTTGGCACAAAGTTAGTTGTAATTCTATGGCTCCTGCTTGGGTTCTTCAAAATGGATTCAAGAGCATAAAACATAATTCTGTTTTTATGGCAAGAAGTGGGCGCACTGGACCACCTCCTGTACTTGGTGGGAAAGAATGCCAACCTTTGCCTATAGCCAGATTTACACGTACTCAGGTGCCGAGTGGGTTGTCAGGATCCAAAAATAATTATTCTGATATTGCTGTATCTCCTAAGCCTGGGGCTATGGCAAAAGATGTACCAGCCCCTGGGGGCTGTGGTCTGCAACCATCAGCTATTGATGGATATAGACCACCCAAACTTAATCACACTCACGAACAATACAGTACAGTAGCCCAACAGCCCCAGTTAAAATCAAAATTTGATGTGAACGCCAAATTGATGCAAACGGGAAACTTTAGCAGAAATTCAACGCCTTCCCATACAGTGATATCTAAACCTAGTCCACAGCCCTCCAGTAGCAGAGAAACAGAAAAGTATGTAGTCCCTCAAGTAAATGCTGGATCTGCGCCTTTAATCAAGCATTGTACTCCAGATACAGGGAAGGCCAAATTTTTATCTCCATCTCAGTACCACCCTCTGTGTAAAACTGAGCCATGCGCTACTCAAGAACCTCCATCAATGCCTCAGCAAGAACGTACAACCAAGAGGGAAAGTGAAATGAGAGCATTGATCAATTGTACTGGAGGATCCAGAGCAAGTCCTTTGATGCAACCTCAGCCTGTTGCAGCAGGACCCCCTCCACCTGTACATTCCACCAAACAGGAGCCATCCCCTGAGGGGCATGAGAAATGTTTGGATATTGTAAACATCTTAAAGACCTCCATTCCAAAGGATCTGGCTACTTTCTACCAAACCTGGGGTGCCAATAGCCCTGTAATGGACCGTGCTGGTAAGAATCCTAAGAACTGTCTTTCCAGCATATTTTTAAATTCTTAATTTTTTTTCCCTCCTAACATAAGGAATTCCACAAAACTCTTGTGTGGTTTCTGTCTGTGTTTGATAAGGTTATATCTCCTATTTAACTGTCCTGTCCTGCATCTGATCATTTAGGTGGCTTACCTGGGAATAACACTGCTATTGAACTTAATGGCATTTCCTTCTGATAAAAGATCTGTAAGGTCTCAGTGCTAAAATTCTATCTGCAATTAAGTGCTGGATTCAGTCCACCCCCCCTGTTTTTTTAAAAAAAGAGGGGGGGATGCTTGAAGAAGCTTGGGAGAATTCCCTCTACATGAAATGCTCAAACAGAAGTTACAATATTAGAGATTTGTATCCAATCTAAAATAGGGGAATTTGTGTGAGAAATGATTATTTCAAGAAAATTGCAGCTTTATTGAAAGTTTAGAGTGCAAGGGATTTTCAGAATTCACTGATAGATCTGTGCTTTGGAGATGAAACATAATAAAACATTGAAGATAGAAAGGAACTAATAAAAAAATTCAGTATTAGGACAAAATAATTTTGGCTAGGTTTGGTGTTCATTGGATTTTCAGTCTCTAGTTTAGCTGCTAAAATCAGAACAGTAATGTCTAATTTGCAAAGGCCCCTTTCTGTGTGATAAACTTGAGCACAAGTCTTGGGAATTTGATAATTTCAGATTGATTTGAAGGATATTTGACTCTGCATATCTCAGTCCTACCAACCCTGCACCATTATTAGTCTTTATTTCAAATGGTTATGAACTGCAAGGTAGATCTTTTAAAGCAAGCAAAAAAAGTTATACAGAGAAATATTTTCAGGCATAATAGCAACTATCACTTTAATATTTAAAATAGCAATTTATTAATGTCTATTTATTAAATATGCTGAGCCTTCATGTGTATGATATGATAGCAATAATGAAAGAGTGCTCCTGAGCATATGCAGAGCTGTATTTCCACTGTCAGGTTACCAGAATTTCATAGCCAAAACCTAGGATTAGCAATATCTGGTGGGCTCCCATGACAGCAGCAGGAGAAAGCAAAGAAGATCGAAATTCTGGAGAAGATTTTGAATCTAGGCTTAGCTGGAAATCTTGACTAAATACAAGGCTAAATATAGCATTCTCAGAATTTAAGATAAATTGATTTAACCACAAGATAAAAGAATGCAGCATTTAACATCAATGACTTGTCTTCCCTAAGTGATTTATTAAAATTTACTTTTTTTTCTTGTTTGCCCAGTGTAAATATTTTTGTTGCTTAGTCTCCTAGATAAATATAGCTCATTTCCTCATGAGCTAAATTAACACAGATTTAAATATTAACCAGCTAGAAAGAATAAGACCCATTTTGGGAAAATTCCTTGCAAATGTGCACATACCTTGAAGATTTATACAGTAGTTGTATACGACGTCCATTGAACAAAAGGAAATTACAGTATGTTTGCCAAGATGTAGAACAAAGAGATAAGTATTTGATCAGTTTTATCCAGGGCAGCTGTTGGTAAGAAAATATCCTTAAAATATGGCATAGACATTTGATTTGTAAAGGATACTGTAAAACTGTTAGCAATTATCTGTAAAGAGCTGTAGGGCAGTATCTAATAAGTTGCTGAGAGTAAGGAAGTTGAACTTGAATTATTACCTAGGCCAGAGGTGTCAAACTGCCGGCCTCTGGGCCGGATGCATCACCGGGAAACCACGCCCACCCCATTGCCGGCAATGGCAAAAAAGCTCCGATACGTTGCATGACGTCACATGACATCGCATGTTTGACATGTCTGACCTAGGCAAAATGGTTGAAACATTTTTAAGACCCGAGAAACAAGCTAATGTTCAAAACAGCTTGGACAAACATGTCCCTAATCCATTGAATGATAAACTAGTGGAGAAACAACACAATCAGACTTGCAGGATTTTGTTCTTACAGCCAATCTCAATACAAGTAGCTAGTCTTCCTGTGGAATGGATTTCTTGGTCTGTTCTATCTAGTGGAACCTGCCTAAAAAGTTGCAGTGAAAATGTATATTCATTTATCTTACATATTGAAAACATTATAAGGGCCCCTTCTTATAATGGGGCTTCTACTACATAGGTGAAAAATTAGTTTTTTAATTTTGCATTTTTGAACTAAAACTTATGAACTAAAACTTAGTTTTTCAAAATTCAGTTTTTCGGCTCTTCCCCATAGGAAAACATGGCATGTACAAAGCCTGTATACAAAGATTTAGGAAAATAATGCATAAACATGCACCCTAATAGACAAAAATGTGTTCAGAATCTGAACATTAAGCAAACCTGGAAACAAAAAACAAGTTTATTTGGAAAATGACCAAGGTAAATACAAAAAAAAATTGATTCAAGACAGGAATAAGATAAAAGAAAAAAAAGAGAAAATCAGATTGACAAATAATAACAGTGAGAAGCCACTGTGACAGATTTACTTATCGGTGACTACTATTTGGCAGTGCCTTTTATGTGGTGAAGTAAAATCCACTTGCATTGTGATAAATCTGTTCTTTGGTTCTTCCCACGTCAACATTGTTCCATTTCTGGAATAACTAATGCCAGGATCAATAACATTTTTCTGAAGATGATTTTTTTTCTGACATTAATTGTGGGTAAGTAGGAAGCAATCACATGTTAGCCAGTTCCCACATTAAGGCAGTAGAACGCCTTGATTTCAAGTCTTCCCAGATTATTTTAGCCATAATGCCATGTGCTGCAACCATAACAAACTCTCAGATGCTGATAGCAATGCCATTATACAAGTTAGGACAGCTCTCATTAACGGGACACACTATATAGGTAGTCCTCGACTTACAACAGTTCATTTAGTGACCATTCAAAGTTACAGTGGCACTGAAAAAAGTGACTGCCGACAGTTTTTCATACTTACAACCATTGTAGCATCCCCATGGTCATATGATCAAAATTCAGATATTTATGACATTTGCAGTGTCATAAAGTGAACAACTTTTTCGACCTTCTAACCAAGTCAATGGGGAAGCCAGATCCACTTAACTAATTTAACAACTGCAGTGATTCACTTAACAACTCTGGCAAAAAAGGTCGTAAAATGGGACAAAATTCATTTAACAATTGTCTCACTTAGCAACAGAACTTTTGGACTCAATTGTGATTGTAAGTCGAAGACTACCTGTAATTTCTTAGCATGAAATAAGTTTGCTAAGGAACTAGGTAAGCAATTTAAGCCAAAGACTCAGGTTTTGTTTCTAAATTAGTCATGTCCCAAATACCATGCAGAGATACACATGTGCCATTGATCTAGAAGAAAAATTGTGGATGCTGAAACAGAAAAAAGCAAGAATTTACAAGAATGCAAAGTAAGGAAAATGCATTGATTCATACATGTATAGACTAGGGTAAGAGCATAATTGTTAAACTAAAGTAGCATAGTAACTTCATATTCTGTTTTAAAAGTAGAACATAATCACAAAACAACTGAATATTTTCTACAGCACAGTTGTACGGTATTGTCAAATTCTCAATGCACACTCGTTGGGCAGTGAGTGCTTTCTGCAAACACATTGGCTTTGTCAATCCTAGTAATAAACCTAGGAATTCAAAAATTTGTCTTTGTGTTACTTCACTTTTCATTTCCTTTTCTGATCTGCACTGAATCCATGGCCAGCGCAGATCTGCTCGTGTAACAGTAGCCACTATTTTGCTTTATCAAAAATCTCATTTAATGCCTGGAAAACTTCACTAATTATGTCTTCATTCAACCTTCACTCAAATTGGTCAGACTTTGTAGACCTTAGAGTTACTTTAACTTTTTATTTGCAGATTGTCTTATTCAATGGCATTTGTTTCCTCTTCTCCTCCACTTTTCTTCTTTCCATATACATATGAACATACACTTAGGAGTCTTATTCATCTTTAATTTAAAATATTCAGTGTACTTCTTTGCAATAGAACTTTATTGCTCCCTGTAGAGCATTCCCTTATGAATGCTTTAGCATGCAGTAGAATTGGGGCAGGTTTGGAACTTTGGCTTTTACATTTTAAATTGTCCCTCTGTTCTCAGGAGATAAGTGCACAATTTTGTTTCCTTCTAGTAACACAGCAATTTTCCAATCCCTTGGAGAAATAGTTACAAGTACCACCAGACTATCAGTGCAGGTTATTAGCATTTGTATTGTGTTGGGCGTTCAAATGCTTTCTGCTTTCTTAAGAATGTTGTTAAGAAAACAGCACCCCCACAAGACCAAGCCCAGCCTTTCAGATTCTTCAGGGGTTATTTTTCTATTTTACTATGAGTGTTATTTACAGCTATCATAGTATTAAATGTGACACAGGCAGCATGGCAATTATCCTTTCTAGTTTCACAGGAATTACTCTGATGAGCATCTGAAATTTATGTAAATAAAAGTGAATAATATTTATACACACCTGCACCCGTCACTGATGAAGGTATTGTGATCTGTATAACAAGTTCTGTGTAAAGACATTTTTAAAACATTAATATTGTTTCTCTTCTATCATTGATCTTGCCTATTATCAGAATTTTTATCATTTATCATACACTGTTCAAATGCATCATCAGTGAAGGGTTTTTTTTACATAATGCATAAACCAGCAGTCAATAGGCTGAATGACTGCACATTTCTCTCACACACACATAAGCAACAGCATTTTTTCCATTATTGAATTAAACGAAAGTTTGCTGCCACTGATATAATGGGAGATACTTCTTTTGCAAATCAATACAAACTTTATACATGTGATAAAAGCCATTTTGTCAAGAAACGTAACTAATAGAATGCCAAATATGGGACATATTCAGTGGCTATTATCTGCCGTCCCCAATTACCTCATGTGAATTAATCATACCTAACACTGATCTCATAGTTTAGTGCTAATCATACACAGTATCATTATAAAATCTCCAGCCATGGTTTCTGAGCAACTGCCTTACGATGGCTCTTTCGACATCAGCTTATCCACTCTGGTTCCAGATGTGGTTCCAGTCTTGAATATATACCCTAATTTTCAGGTTATAGAAGACAACTAGTTTTGCTGACGTACATCTACCGAATGGCTATTTATAATGATCAAGCTGTATTTCATTTAGTCATTATTGAATTTCTTGCTGATAAACACTGAAAATCTTCCAAAGAACTTGAGAGATTTCCAGAGCAGAGCTGAAAATCATATTTTAAAGCATTTTCCTACCTTTATTTTTGGAGTCAGCAGTACAACATTCTAAACACATTTCTGGATCATATTGGCGAGGAGATTCCTATGTGGGATCGTTGTTATCAACTTGATTTTAAACTTCCCTTTGCATTTTTTCCTACATATATTTGTTTAATTACTTTAACATAAAGAATTAATGAATAAATATTTCCTTGGATTATTTCCTCTGCACATATCTGTTAATGTTATTGCTTTCCTTTAGAAGAGATTGTTCTCAAGCTTTCCACCTGCTACTGTCTTTTTCATGGAAAAATAGTCATTAAAATATCTATCATGTACAATTGCATTTCATCAGTTAATTTAAGAAGTAAGTAGATGACAAAACTTGCCACAACATAACAGAAATTGGTATAACTGGTTCTTGTGCAAAAAACTATTTTTGGCAGATTTGGCTTATTAGTTGCCCACTACACATAAGGTTTTGCATTGATATGAACAAAATCCCTAAATTTGTATGATGGCCTGTTCTACATCTTAATGACAGTTTACATGGATTTTTTTATGGAGATAAGCAGTGGAAAAAAAATGTTAGTGTGGCTTAGGAACCAAGTACAGTGGAACTGGAATAATTCCCAGTGTACTGAGAATTTTCTATCTAGGCTAAGAACCATCATTACTAAGTGATTTAGTCATAACAATCAAAAGGCCATAGATTGAAATGGCAAATGTGAATTTATTGCAATTAGCAACGATTATATACATTTAGTCAACAGCGAAGAAAACCAGACACCTAAAATGTATATATCAGAGGTTTTTTTTCCAGTATTAGCTGAAAAATGTGCCTAGTTTGATTGGATGAAATAAAGCAGGGACACTTCCAAACATTTCTCTAAAGTGTTTCTTGTAATTGCACAAGCTGTATTTGATGTCTGCTGCAATAGAAACTCATCTCTGAAAACCGATTGATATAGTTTGAAATACTGATGCAGCATGCAATGCATTCCACCTTAGTCAAAAAGGAAGGGGTTAAAAGTATTCTTAGTTTTGTTCTTTTCTGTAAAAACACTGTCTTGCTACTTTATCTTAATCATGGGATGTCATTACCAGTAAAAAAAAACAAAACAGAATTACATGCACCTCACAAAATTCTTTGCATGAAATCATTTTACTGCTTCTCTACAAGTGGATTTTGGTAAAGGTTATCTAGAATCGCCTCCCATCCATTCTTCCATCCATTTGTTCTGGAGGAAGGTGAACAGGCTGAAAGAAGAGGGCTTATCACCAGGAAAATGATCGGGAGAAAGGAAGGAAAGAAGCAAGGGCATGGATTAGCACCCTAACACAAGACTGATTTTATTTTCTCATTGCTCATGCCTCACATTTGGAAGTTAAGACCGAGATTGGGAAACTGGAGTAGATCTCTGAAACATACATTAATTCAGAATAGCAATTTCAGATACAATAACAAACCACAATGAACACATAGCAAGATTTACAAACCAAGTTCAGATCATGGCTACAAATGTTTCTAGTCAATTAGAACAGAGTAGGATAGATAAAATTAAATACTTCATCATCTTCAGCACTTAACACTAAGGCAGCATTCTCATATATATTATATGTATATATTGTTTTTAAGCTGCCCAGAGTCACTGAGAGCGAGTGGGTGGCCATATAAATCCAATAAAAAACAAACAAACAAATGTAAATAAATAATGTGGCCTCGCTGTTTGCATGTGTATGCTTGCGTGCTTACTATAAATGTTTCTGGATTGTTTTTCTAAAGGACAGTTTTTCCCAGGGGAAGTATTTTCAGTTGCATTATACAAAGCTAGATATTAATGTAGTTGGAATTGATTTGTATGTTAACTTAAAAGCCGTACAAAGCATACATTTTATTTCTATCCTTAATTTTCTCTTTTCCTGCACCAAGTATTCTAGAAATCTCATTGTGACCATCTCTCTCTCTCTCTCTCTCTCTCTCTCTCTCTCTCTCTCTCTCTCTCTCTCTCTCTCTCTCTCTGTGTGTATGTGTGTGTGCACACGGCGTGCGTGCGCATATATGTGTGTTTTAAGACGGAATATTAATACCAAAAAAGACCTTTCCATCCCTTTAGCAAAGATTATATGAAACGTCTTGAAAAAATAAATAACCCAATAAAAGTCAAATGTGTCCTTTTTGATCACAGTAAAAAGACACAGACCCGCCCTTTAAGTCAGATACTGTAAACTGACCTTTGGGGGGAAAAAGAAGAGATTCGAGTCATTTTCTATATATGCTAACTGCCTAGAAAATCCTTTTACAAAAGGCTGGCAAAGGATGCTGCCTTGTGGTCTCAAAATGTCCATAATGACAGTTTGATTCACAGATGTCTTCTCTTTGGGCCTCGCAGATCTGGGGTCAGAATTGTACCAGTAGGCAGGAAAGGTAGGGCTAAAGGTCTGATCCATTTATGATGGCTTCACTCATTTTGCACTTCTCTCCAAGCCTGCCCCAGGGGTGGGGGGTGGGGTCTGTAGGCTGAGGGGCAGTCAAGCTCTGGTTCTACTCACTTCCTATTATCCATATGACTTGTCTCCACCACACTGGAGTCACTTTGATTTGCCAAATGTACTGCTTGACAAAGCGGGATGATGCTGAAAAGTGGATCCAGCTGCTATGAAAAGTGCACACCTGACATGCCACTCCTGGTGCGGGCACATCACAGGGAACATTTTTTAATTCAATGTAATTTATGCATTCTTGCAGTCCTGTGTGTGTGCCTGGCCTGTCAGCCGGTGCCTAGATGAAGGCTGACAGTTGTTATCCAGGGCCTGAAGGTAATCTCACATAATGACACATTAGACATACTAATGATGTTTTCCTCTGGCATATTGTTTTCTTCTCAACTTCCCTTTCTCCTCTCTTTTCCCTCCCATGCCCCCCTCCCCTTTTCTCTCCCCCACAGGGATGCTTAGGACACAAACGCGCCAAGGAGACTATCTCTGCGTAGAGTGTGGGAAGGGCTTCACACAGCCAAGCCACCTCAGGACCCACATGAGGTCTCACACAGGTATATTTCCTTACGTGTCTTCTGGTGGGATGAAGGGACGCCCCTAACAACAATTACGTATTAATTTCCTGGTCACCAATCTATGGTTTTGATTTTTTTTTGTTTCTTTAAAGCTTCACCATTTTACACCATTTCAGATTTGATTAGCATTTCATGTTCCATTTCAAGTACCTGAACCCTCCTCGCCTCTCTTGCAAAACGTTGCATTGTTGATTAAGATGATTTGCAGAGTTTTCTGGGTTTTTTTTCTTTTTTTTAAAAAAACCTTTTAATTAGAAAGCAGAATACTCTGGAATGAATATGCTAATGAAATCTGTTGCCGCTGGCATAAATTGAAATCAACCCCCCCTTTTTTTTGAACTGAACAGAAAGCTTTCTTTCTCCTTGCTGTGGACTCCAATAAGTCTGGGATTTGTAATTGTTTCTTCAAAAACCTTACTCCTCATCCCACCCCTTAGAATGGTCCAGGATAAATTTCATATTTAGAACTGGGGAACCTTGCAAGTTAAATCTAATAGCCTGTCTGTACATCTTCATAACCTCATATGAGGAGATGAGACTAGATCTGTTTTTTTCCTCTCATTTTCTTTGAAGAAGAGTGAGTGATGCATGCATAAGACATTTTGCTGCAAAATGACAGAGGCCAAATGGTAAGTAATTCAAGAAGCGGGTCCCTTTATGTACACACTGATAATTAATGTTGTCAGTGATTGCTTTCTTCAGCAGTGAAGTCTGAATTAAAAAAGGCAGTGCCCTTAGGTTCCCATTAGCAGACTCTCTTACAGTAAGTGTTACGGTAAATTGGTATTTTCCAGCTATAGGCAAAGAGTTGGTGTCTTTGCTTCTTCCCATCCTCCCCTCCATGTGATTAATCTGTAATGGAGTCAAATAATGTACACACACTAACGAAGCTTGAATGTTCATCTGTTAACAAGCCCCCTTGTTCCCACAGTGGTATTTGAGTCTAATGGACTCCGAGGTACTGAAGTTCACACCACCTCCGCAGATGCCCCAAAACAAGTATGTTTTACAATTAATTGGGTATTTGGTTTTTAATGTGATAGTCGGGGGAAAAAGAAAGTTGCGTGGAGATACTCATCAGTAAAGCACTCACTGTTTAGGTAGCTAAAGAGTAAATAATAATCATGCCTCTGTTTATTATATTTTTAAGAAAAACTTAAAATGTATGGACACCCTTGTTCATATTGACTAGAAATTATGATCAGTCTATTGTGATTACCAGTCAAATGCTTATATTGAAATGGAGAATTTTTACACTGTGCACTGAACAGTGCATACAGTTATATTGTTTCCAAATAGATAGTTTAGTATACAGGTAGTCCTCGACTTACAATAGTTTGCTTAGTGACCGTTCAAAGTTACAAAGGCACTGAAAAAAGTGATTTATGACCGTTTTTCATTGCAGCATCCCCATGGTTACCTGATTTACATTTGAATGGTTGACAACTGACTTACATTTATGATCTTTGTAGTGTCGTCGGGTCATGTGATCCCCTTGGCCGACCTTCTGACAAGCAAAGTCAATGGGCAAGCCACATTCACTTAACTATTGTGTTACTAACTTAACAACTGCAGTGATTCACTTGACAAATGTGGCAGGAAAAGTCTTAAAATGGCAAAGCTCACTTAACAAATTTCTCACTTAGCAACCTAAATTTTGGGCTCAATTGTGGTCCTAAGTTGAGGACTACCTGTATTCCTAGTATATAACTAGTTTGGAAATGGGGCAACAATCCAACTGTGTTTTTCTGAAGAGTATTCCTATCATGGTATTATATAGCTCTTTACCTTTGAAAGATACTTTTCTTTCAATCTGCGTGGACTCTGTGTGGTGGTGTGTTTTCCTCTGCTGACTATATACTATATTTTCCTTTCTTGAGAATGACCTGGCTGTCCTTTAAATTTTCTTCATTTTCACTAATGCTGTAAGCTGTCCTGAACATTTTTCTTACTCTTGTATTTTTTGGGGGGTGGTGGTGGTTATATTTATTGCCAGTCGGTGCCAGATAATTTTTTTCTCATAACTCATCCATGCATATGTGGAGTTAACATCTTTCACAAGCACTTGCAGTTACTAATCCATGTTCTTCCTCCAGTCACTTATTAACTGTTTGGGAAGCACTGTTATTAGTATAGCATCGTTTCCGCGACAGTATTTTTTGTCTGTCGACCAATGAAACATGTGCACCATTGATTTGAGTATGGTAATAGTTTGTGTTGGAATTGCCATAGTCTTGAGCTGACTTAGAAGGGCCTGTCCATACATTATATAGATAATAGGAGGTAATGTGTGCTCCAATCCGTGTACTGCAGTACATTTACCAATGGAATCATTAACAGTATATTGAGGATTTCTATTTCTTCTCTGTGTCTTTCCCCGTTTTATGGTTTGTTCCCAATAAAATCCAGTGCCAAAGCTGGCATATCTAAAGGATGGTCTATTTACATATGAACATTTACCTTCAACCATAGGAACGCCTTTCAGATGCTGTAAATTGGTGTGATTCAACAGATGAGAATGTTGCAGAGAGCTTTCTTTGTGGCTGTGCATGAAATGTATATAGGAGCATCCTTAGGGGAAGAGTGTCAACAATGTCAAATATGGCCACTATAACTGGGCAATCAAAGCCCTACCCCTTTCAACATGTATAAATCCCATAAAGATACAGAACCCTGATTGCTGATTGTGCCTGACATTTTGATGTTGTTCACTGCTCCTCCAGATGTCCCTGAATGTGGACCTCCTTATCCTCAGATGGCTGGCCTACTCCTTTGATGGTTTTCTCCATGTTGCAGAGACCTTTTTTTTGGATAGGCCTTCACCTTGTTTAGCTGAAAGATATTTTGCTGATTTCTTCTTTAGTTTTCTCCTTTTTATGCCTTTATGTGTTGTTAGTTATTTGGTATCAAAACCTTTATAAATAATGGCCCATGTCAATCGGATTTTCCTAGTAAGAAAATGAGATGTCCTGACTGGCATTTCCGTATCTTGTAATGGAAAGGAAGGCATTGTAGTAGTAAAATCTGAGGAAAGAATTGTTATTTACAACAGAAATTGGCTGGAATATATGCTTGGTGCTGGAATGAGAGCACTATACTAGTCAGTATTTGAAAACAATTTGGAAAATATTTAGGCTTAATTAAATTATTCTTCTATTAGAACTAAACTCAAAATATTGTAAGAAAATATACCAAAATGAATCAAGTGTAAGCAAGGTAGTTACAAAGTAAATAAAAGGTGGAGCAATGTGCTTACAAATTATTGCAAGGGAAAATTTGACATGAACACCTTAGATAATACATTCTTAGATTTATTTATTTTAAAATCAGGCTGATTGTATTAATATTTTTATAACCCATGCAAATATTCATACTTTTCAGAAAAGAAAATGATGAAGTCAAAAAGAAAATTCAGTCATTAATTTTATAACATTTTTAAAATAATCTGTCCTCATTATGTAAAATAGTAGTTTTATCAAAGAATGAAATTTCAATTGAGAATGCAGTAGAACTACCAACTTCAATATTTTTCATTACACATTGAAAATTAATTTGCAAGGATATTTTAGTGGCATGTGCTGTAATATGCCAGAATTTTTTACCCCATGATTAATAGATTATTTCTGATTATTGTGAATGTTATTTCTTAAAATGGTTATGTTGAATTTAATAATTCCATTAATCAAAATAATTCATAATGAATAATTGGCAGTCTAATTTGTCTCCTTTAGAGCTGTGAATATTGCAGTACAAATATTGAAGAAACAAGGCAGAGGAAGGCTGTGTTTCTTTCCTTTAGCTTAAATGATGATATAGTACTAAAAGCCTTACTTTTTAGCGGAATGTACACATGCATCCATTTATCTCCATCATTATCATGATTTTTATTTTAAAAATGACACATTTGTTTCTAGTATAGACACCATGCTACAGCAATATCTTCTGAGATCACTTGAAGAAAGAGAAAGACTGTTGAGCTCTTAAGGCTAATTCCTATACTAGAGAGATGTGATGGGTTTGGGGTTTGTTTTTAAAAAATTCTTTATTGCACAAACCAAATTGAAATGAGCATAACTGGCAGCAAGAGTGTAGCTCCAACACTCATATTTTCTTTAGTACAAAAAGTATTGTTGATCTAATGAAAAAAGATCATGACACCTGGTTTCCTCGTCATTTAATTACACTATGTGCATCTTTTGCCACATCTAAATGTACCTGATTTTTTGCATGCTACAGATTAGAATATAGAATGTTCTTTATTACTGGCCAAGAGTGATTGGACATACTAGGAATTTGTCTCTGATGCGTATGCTCTCAGTATGCATACAAGTAACAAAGTGATAAATCGTAAGTTACAATCATAGATCTTAAGATACAACCAACAAAGTGAGAGTCATAAGATAGGAGTAGGCAATCAGAAGGATGAAGATAATAATAATAATAATACAGTCCTATTGCACGGGTAAATATCCTTAGACATACAACAGTGCTGTGGAAATTAGATGTTAAGCAGAGTGATGGCACAAGGGAAAAAACTGTCTTTGTGTCTGGAGGCAGTCCGGGTTTGGATGGGGAGAAACAGGCTTCGTCTCAATCCTGCCAAGACTGAGTGGCTGTGCATACTGGCATCTCAGACTAACCAATCTTTTCCATCGTTAACTATGGGGGGTGAGGTGTTACCCCCCCGTTGATAGGGCCTGCAACTTGGGCGTCCTCCTGGATTCACGGCTCAGTTTGGAAGATCATATAGGAACCGTGGCCAGGGGGGCTTTTGCCCAGGTTCGCCTGGTGCGCCAGTTATGGCCCTATCTGGACCGAGATGCCCTACGCACAGTCACCCATGCGCTCGTGACCTCCCAGCTAGACTACTGCAATGCTCTCTACATGGGGCTGCCCCTTAGGACCACTCGGAGGCTTCAGCTGGTGCAGAATGCAGCCGCGCGAGTTGTGATGGGAGTCTCCCGATACTCCCATGTAACACCTCTTCTCCGCAAGCTGCATTGGCTTCCAGTTGCCCTCCGGGTAAGATTCAAGGTGCTGGTGATGACCTATAAAGCCCTAAATGGCATGGGCCCGGATTATCTAAGGGAGCACCTGCTGCCAGCGTCAATTTCCCATCATCCTGTGCGCTCCCACAGGGAGGGCCTCCTCAGGGTGCCGCCAGTCAAGGATTGCCGATGGGCGATCCCCAGGGGGAGGGCGTTCTCTGTGGGCGCGCCTGCCCTATGGAATCCACTGCCAACGGAACTCTGGACTGCCCCCGACCTTCGTTCATTTCGCCGGGACCTAAAAACCTGGCTCTTTGAGCTATCTGGTCTGGACTGAGGGGTTTAATGTTTTTAAATTGTGATTTTAATTTTTGCGGCTAGACTTAATTTAATTTTATTTTAATTTTATATTGTATTGTTTTTAAATTTTGCCTTGTAAACCGCCCTGAGTCCTTTGGAAGTAGGGCGGTATATAAACCGAAATAATAATAATAATAATAATAATAATAATAATAATAATAATAATAATAATAATAATAATAATAATAATAATAATAATAATAATAATAAATTGTTTTGACATGCTTTGCCCTATAGCGGCGTCCTATGGGAAGGAGTTAAAAGAGTTTATGTCCAGGATGTGAGCGGTCTGTAGATATTTTATCAGCCCTCTTTCTGGCTCATGCAGTATACAGATCCTCCGTGGAAGGCAGGCTGGTCGCCTGTTTTTTTCTGCAGTCCTAAGTATCCGTTGAGGTCTATACTTGTCCTGTTTAGTTTCTGTTCCAAACCAGACAATAATAGAGATACAAATGATAGTGTCAATGCTGCTAACATTGGATGTTCCATGACAGATAGATTCAATAATTCCTCTGTAGAACTTTGTCAGCAGCTCCTTGGACAGTCTGAGCTTTCTGAGATGTGCTTATAGCTTATGTTTTTCACCACAAAGACAGGTTTCCAAGCATTAATTAGGTTGTCTTGGTAGTGTTCTCAACCATGTGGTTTGTGTAATCCAAGCAGAGTAGTCCCGTGATTCTTCCATTATTACAAGAGATAAGTGGTATAGTTCTTGAATTGGCTAGTGCAATCCTTTGAAATAATATTAATGTGAATTTATTCTGCCGGTCACCATGTTTTTGCTTTGTTTAGGTTTAGAACAGGGGTAGGCGACCTTGGCTCTTTTATGACTCGTGGACTTCAACTCCCAGAATTCCTGAGCCAGCTGGCTCAGGAATTCTGGGAGTTGAAGTCCACGAGTCATAAAAGAGCCAAGGTTGCCTACCCCTGGTTTAGAAGATCACTAGGGATACCGTAACACTGTAGTCTTTACACAGGCTAACGCTTTCAAAACAATAAAATTACCTCCTGAGTAGGTTTGTTGGTTAGAAAGAAACTGAAGACAGGTTTTCTAACTTTGTAGTTAGCTGAACTTTGAAGGGTTTCAAGTAACATTAGTGGCTGTCTGTCTGCCCTTTGGGGAATATTCAACCATTTGATATAAAGCTAGTGTTTGCAAGCCTTTCCATCAAGTTTAAGAACATGTAGTTCAATCCCTGATTGAAAGGTGTTTAGTTTCTACCCAGTTACAGTGACTTCACCTACCTGGCATCTTCATTATCTCAGTGAAACTTTAACATTTTCCTTAGCTGCAACCTGTAATGGCTACTACAGTTCGTCTCTTTTTCCATGTAAACAGGGAAACCTTCCCCAGTATTTTTTTCCCTTTTTTTAAAGCTTTCCGCTCTCTGATTTCATTAGCGTTTGCTTTATGATAATGGAACCTCATACAAGATAATTGCATTTTCTAATTTAGCATGGGGGGGGGGCTCTGCTCCAGCCACAGAAATACAACTGTATGAGAACAGAATCCTTAGCTTTTGGCTATGGCCACCTTTTCCGGTGTGACCCCCCCCCCACAGGGAATTCTTCTCCCTTGCTCTGCTTAGAGAAGAATTCTCATTTCTTCCCATTTACTATCACAGCCTCTGGCCTTATCTTTCAGATGTTGTGGGACAGTGATAGCTTCTTCCATGTTTTTGCTGCTTTTAAGTGAGCCTCCTCTGGGAGTGAATTACAGCTGGAACTGGGGTGTGCCCCCTTCCTTGGAAATTTCTGATTAGGAAGGCTGTTCCCCATAAATACTTTAATTACATCCCCAAGCCAAGGTCTTTTGCTCCATTTCTTTCTCTTTTCCCATTCTTTTTTTTTCTACCATTCATACCCAGGCAAATGGGATCATGCAGTTCCTTTTCCCCCCCCTTCCTAACCACAGAACATCTAATCACATTCCTCGTTGTACCCATAATCTGTCCCATCTGTTTGTGTGTCTGTGTGTGTGTGTACATATGATGTCTTAGTGGTGTGTTTTGAAGTGTGTGTGTGTGTTTAATTTAATGATTAACATCTCCTGAGGTAGCTGTGAAAAAAATGCAAAGCATTTCTCATGGTTTATTGCATGAAATTCAGCATATAACTAAATAAGTTTTATCACATCTCTCACTCCGTTACCATTTATGCATTTCAAATATATGGCAGGCTGCACAGATGCTTCCTCCCTCCCCTAGTTGCCCCCTTTAATTTTGTTGCAAATCTTCCTTTCTCACAGCAGACTTTGACTAGCAAATGTCATGAATCTTCGGCCAGCCTTAATTAGGATTTTTCTAAATCTATTAACAAAGGACAGATACTTAATACATTATGTCAAGCAACACTGGCTTTTCGTTAGCTTTTCCAGGAGCTCCATAGGCACAGCTTGAAATTTACTGGGAATATTTTCACACGGTGGTTGGGTCCTATGTTGTGTTAATTTAAAATAGTCTGATTCCCTTCACCAGGGTTTTGGTTTAAGGTTAATGCATGAGTGTAAGCTGTATCTTGCCATGCTGCTTTTAATCATTAGCACTGAAAGTCACATTGTCCAGACATTCTCAGAATTCCATTGCCTTGAACTGCAAACTTATGTTTGTTCACAATTTTATGTTGAGAAACATTGGTTTTCAAATAGCCCTTTTGGTTTGTTTGTGTGTTTTAACACATAGTTAATTTTTATTGGATAGACATTGGTCAAAATTGGAGGGATTTAATGCCTTTATGAAAACTGAGTTTTATGTGGCTGTCTAACATAAGCATTGAATTTTATTATCAGTGTGAATTTGTTTTCTTTATTGCCCACCCCTGTTATTTCTAATAATATGATATAGTTACACCATGCCAACTTTTTTACCAATGAAAAATAGACATCGGGGGTGGGCAGCTATGGCCCCTTTATGACTTGTGGACTTCAACTCCCAGAATTCCTGAAGCAGCCATGCTGGCTCAGCAGTTCTGGGAGTTGAAGTCTGGGTCCTAAAGGGGCCATAATTATCCACCTCGGTTATAGATGATAATATGCCTTATTTAATTGAACAAACTCTTGTATTTAAAATGGCCGCTTTCATTCTTTGGGTTGTCCACTCTAAGTTTGAATTTAAAGGTAAAGAAACTGGGACAGTCAGTAGCTGGCATATTAGCATATTTACATTTATATAGATCTGTGTTCTCTTTTACCTTTTTGGGAGTGACAGCTAGTTTTTCACAATATTGAAGAAGATATCACACTTAAGTTACACTCATTCTTCAATTTAGAAACATTGTTAGTTAACAATAGGTGGTATTTTAGCACATCTTTGTTATGTGGTTATTTTCTCACGTTAGACAACAAACTACATTTTTTAAAGTTATAATTGAGCTAGTCTTTGAACAATTTGGGATGTATATAAGGCTACTACAAGGGGCTAAATCATTGCTTATGCTGCAAGGAGAAGGAAATTTAGAAGTCATTACTATCAGCAGATGGATAAACATGTTTGAAAAAAGGTTTTTTTTAATCCATACAAAATTCCTACAGAACAGAATTATGCTTTTATGTTAGATAAGATAAAGATATGCTAAACAAGTTGAACTTTCTTTGAGGAATTTGAAATTAAATTATTGGAAATTGTGAAAAAGCTGGTTAATTGTTGGCACATTGCCTGAAGCAAGATAGCCAATAGAATATAATTTCTGATGTAGTAATAGAGGTTGGTCAGAGATTTAAGATCTCTGAATCTATGAAGAATTGCAATATGAAGATGCAAAATTCCACTTGTAAATCTTTCAGAGGTGGGATAAAAATGTTGTCCGTTTGTTTGTTTGTTTATTTTAGTTTGGGGAGTAGGCTTAAGGAGAGACAAAATGAAAGGTGAATGACAAAAATTAAAATATTTTTAAAATTATTTTAAATAATTAAATTGAATTGTTGAATTGTCTGGCAGTGAATTGTCCTATGGCGAGTTGGCCATGGCAAGTTGTCCCATGGCAAGTTCACCATGGTGAGTTGACTGCAGTGAGTTGTCCCATTTTGTCTTGGTTTATAGCAGCGATCAGGCCTAGTGAGGTTTTAAGGGAATGCTGCAGAGAACAGCGTCTCTGAAGTGTATTTCAGCAATCACAGAACTTTTTCTACAGATAAAGAGGCTTACTTCTGTTCATAAAATAAACACAACATGTCATTAAATTGACTGCTCACATTTTGGGTTATTAAAAATTACCGAGTTATTCCTCTTTTGTAATAGTATTTATTTAAGCCAAAGACACAGTGGTCCAGGTATGTCCCAGTACAAAAAAGGAACTTTACTCCAGACTTGTCCTATTTGATGCCCTCCTAGAGACATAGCCAGTTGTATGCAGGTAGTCTTAGACTTAACAGTTCATTAGGTGACTAATCAAAGTTACAACAGCACTGAAAAAAGTGACTTACGGCCGTTTTTCACATTTACAACCATTGCAACATCTCCATGGTCATGTGATCAAAATTCAGACACTTGTCCATTGACTCATATTTCTGACAGATGCTGTGTCTGGGTGTCATGTGAGCACCTATTGTGACCTGACAAGCAAAGCCAATGGGGAAGCCAGATTCATTTAACAACCGTGTTATTAACTTAATAATTGCAGTGATTCACTTAACAGTTGTAGCAAGAAAGGTCACAAAATGGAATAAAAGCCACTTAACATCTGTCTTGCTTAACAACAGACATTTTGAGCTCAATTGTGGTAATAATTTGAGGACTACCTGTATTACGACAACTCAAATTTACCTGGAATTTGCCACTTGGGTGATGTAATGAAAATAGAAGTTTGTTCCTTTTTAGGCTCTATGTCGGTTTCTTTCTATCTTTGTGATTATGGGCAATGAAACCAGTCAGTTGCCTTTATTCGTATGAGTCACCATGGAGCATCCATGAACTTTAATCTATACCAAATTAATTTAGGAAACATCATATCATTCAATCATAAATCCCCTCAGATACTATAAAACTTGGCTCTCTGCTCTTCTTTCTAGTCTTTTATCCTTCTTCTGGCCATTGTTAACCTTTCCTCAAGTACTCCTTCAGTCTCTATTATTTGCTATTCTAATGTAGCATAGAGTTTATAGGAGCTTGATGGGGTCTGCTTTCATCAGAGGTGATTAAAAATCATTCATTTTAATGGATTAGGTCACAGTAATAATTTGTAATGCTTATAAAAAGGTGGCTAGGGCTATTTATTAATTATTAAATGGCTCAACTGCTGTAGTGTACAGAGCAGGGCAGCAGCGGCTATTATGGGAAATAAGAATAACAATGTGTTTTGCTTCTTCTTCTTTTTTCCGTTTAGGTGAGAGACCATTCCAGTGCAGATATTGTCCGTACAGTGCCTCTCAGAAAGGGAACCTAAAAACTCATGTCCAGTGTGTACACCGGGTCCCCTTTGACAACAGCCAGTACCCTGACCTACGGTTCCCATCACCTCCAAATAATTACTCCATCAACCCCTTAGAAGGCCAGCTGGAAAACATCTTTACAATCTCTCCAGTCCCTGGAGCCACTGTGCTACAGTGAGACTCAAGCTTTGTGCTTTGCTAGAAGAGTGATGTCTCTGAACTGTTAATCATTTTAAAATAAATGAAGAACCTACCCAAGATATATACAAATTGACATAGTAATCAGTCCCCACAGTTCCTTATTTCCTTTATAATAAACAGAAGAGCTGGCAAGCTTTGGGGTAGTGCAAAGCATATATATTAATCAAGATAACATTTTTAGACACTGGAAAAATTAAACGTCATATATTTGGAGGATGGCACTGCAACAGAATCTTCCCTCGTGGTGGTTTGAAGTTTTATTTTTATTTAAAGAAAACACATGCAGGGTGGATTTGGGAATGTGGGAAGGAGTGATTAAGCAACTGTCACGCCGGAAATGCAACTTAAAAAAAAGAAGGAAGGAAGGAGTCATTCAGCGCTGTGAAAGCCAAGCTTGATGAAGGACAGAAGGGACAAAAGGGAGAGACTATCATTCTGCAGTGAGGTTGTTTCATGATAGTTTGGGGACCACTTCCATTTCCAAGTGGGCTGATCCTTGACTGCACACCATTAATAGTATGTGAATATGGAAATTGAAAACACTTCTTAAGCAATGCTTCTCTTCTCACTTTGTCAAGAAAAAAACAAAAAACAGCTGGTCAAACACTAAGAAGAAAAAGGGAAAAAAAGGCTTTGTGTTTTTCCTCCCCCCACCCCTGGTCTCAGGGCCTTCCTGTTTGTTTAATTTGCTTTTTCTTTCTTTTAAAATGGAGTTTTCCATGATTTGTCATGAAGTATGTATGCTTTTAAAAATTAGATTAAAAAGGAAAAAAAACCCCAGCTTTTTAAAGCTGCCGATTTAAATGCTTGTAATACGTTTTAAAAGCAGATGCTTAGGCAGATCTCTGGTTTTATGATGCTGGAGATGACTGCATTTCTGTGCAGCAAGACAAGTACCTTTCATGGATCCTTCTAACTTTTGGAGAGGGGAAAAAAATAATCACTTCTTTTGTGAAGGCAAGCTTCCCTAATCTAGTGTTTTCTAGATGTGCTGGAATTTCCCAGAATGCTCTGGCAAGCATGGCTGTTGGCCATGGTGGCTTGGAGTTCTGGGAAGTGCAAACTCAGCAAGTTTGGTGGCACAGGATGATACGGCACGGTAATGACTGGAGTAACTGGGAGAGAAAACGCGCTTTATATACCTCTTCTACAGTAACTTTAAAATGCAAGTTTTTAAAGGTAAGAGGGAAGAAGTGACAGGTTGTTCACACAGTGTCTGTCTTGTTCAAAAATCTATTCCACGTGTACTTTTTTCTTCTCTTGCTATGACACTGTGTGATGGTAATAATTCAGAGTTTCAGATTTTGCACATACAATTTTATGCATCATCATCATCAAGAAAAAAAATGCCTTGAAAATATTTGTGAATGTTTTTCTTTTGCAAAAAAAAAAAGAAGCTTTACTGTTTTTTTTTAATTGTAACATTTTTGTAAAGGCAGGAAATGGATTTTTAAAGAAAACTAGCACGCTAATTATATTTTTCAAAAAAGCAATAATTTTACATGTACAGAAATAGCACTAATCTTTTAATACTGATGGAGAGCAACCGTTTACTTCTACAATAATGGGATAGTGCTTTTTTTCTAGAAGATGGGGTTACTCAAAGATTTTTTTAATATGTATTTTTTTCTGTTCTGATTTTGTGTTGTCTATATTTGAATTGGGATTCTAATTGTTGCAAGTTACTTGACTGTTCTTGCCTTGCTGTTAACTATAATGCAGTTGTAATATTCATATATAATTTACCAGTTTGGAATTTTTTATTTTATTTTATTCCTCATACTTATGAACCAGCTGTAGGTCAGCTGTAACCCTGGATTAGTATAAAATGTCTCTGCAGATGTTGTGTAACTGATTAATCTGTTTTGAAGTTACCTTGCAGAATTTCAAGACATATATATTCCAGACCTCCCCTTTTCCGTCTCCTGCATCCCACTTCATCCTCATTTCCTTCAAATCATCTCCTTTTATGAATCAGATAACACCAAACTATCCCTAACTGATCAATTAGGGATCCATAATCAAGTGCTACATTTTCCTCCTTCAAGCACTTATTTTCCTTATTTTAAGTAAACAGGTGAGGATTCAGGAATGTCCAAATTTCTGCTTATCCTTCCCCCCCAATTATTTGAGTGCCCCATAAAACTATCACAATTTTTGTTGCTAGATTTGTGTGTGTGTTTTATTTTTAAATCATGTTTGGTGAGTGGTGTCTTTGATTTCATTAATTCTTTTTTTTAATGTCTTTGCGAGCTGATCTAGAAGGATCTTAGTTATTATTTAGAGCTTTAGAGCTTTTCCTGAAGATTGTCTGACACAAAGAGAAAGGGCTGTCATTGCCATTACTAGGGTACTAATCAGCAAAGTTTACAATCATCACTTAGCTTCAAGAAGAACAACAGCAGGGGAAATCAGTTTAAATAATTATATGCTGTGTATAGCACAGAAATGAGATTTTCACTTAATTAAACAAGAAATGGGGAGGGAGAAGGGGAGCTGTCATTAAAGACCACCATATTACGTGTGTGAATTCCAAGCTTTGTAATTTCCTCGTTTCTCATCCATATTGTATCAATTTGTTAATTCAGTTAGATCCTAGTGTTTAGTATGATTTGTGCTCTTATTTATTTAGCGATTTGGGTTTAAAGTAGCCTTTTTGGGGGGGAAGGAAACATGATAATTTTGTAGCATGACACATTTTTGTAAGCCATCTTCTGACTGTTACAGCGACTCTGCTACCTCTGTCAATCTGTTTCTTTTCCTTAACAGGTTTTATACAGTGTTGCAGTCTAATGTACCTTAGACAATAAAGGTTCCATAATGAGCAGTGCAGATGGTGTCTCAGACATTGCTCTCCGTTTTCTCCTTTTATTTCGCTTTTCCAATACAGAAACAGGCTTCTCAGCCATATGAATCTTCCTCCTTTCTTGTCCCTACGTGAAATGGAATAATGTCATCTTTGAAAACTACTACATTTGTTCTCATTTCTATATTCCTGAGAATGTTTCTATCGCAGTTGTGTTACTGGGGGAAAAAATATACCTTTGCAGATTTAGATTTTAGTTTTGCAACCACCCCAAAGTATATTTCCATTGTGGTTTTTTTAAGTTGGGGATAAAATATGTACACTATTATAATTTCAGCAAGATGCCATTTTAATAGGCAGAACATCAAAGTTTTATGATCAGGTTGCCACACTTAATGATAAAAGATTTGTTTGCTGTCCGGTGCCCTCTCTTCATGGTGACATGAGTTTTACTATATGTGAAAAAGGAGATGGATCAGTTTCCCAGAGGAAATATAACTGTAAAAACGATTTAGTAAAGGAAATGAGAAAGCTGAACCAACCATTTAAACCTTTATACAACCAAACTACAGTAATTTGTCTGTTCTAATAAAAAAATAGTAAATATTAATGTTTTATTGAATCTTGAAAGGATATTGAGAAATATTTATACAGCAGAAGGCAGATGTTACCCCAGTTTTGGGGAAGAGGGGAATTTTGAACAATGTGTAAGATTCAACCTTCAGAGAGCATCTTTAGAAATATTTTTTCAAATAGCATAGATTTTAAAAAAAATAATTTGTCAATACTCATTTTTTACTAAAAATATTTTTTCAAGCAGCATTCTACCATAAAAAAAGACTTTCTGTGATGTAATTTGGTTTTTATTAAATTAATGCTTATCGCAGTCCAAATGTGTTGCTCAAAATAAAATATACTTCCTATTTCAAAAGCAAAATTAAATTCTATAAACTATACACCCAATGCATGAAGGGATATCCTAAACTAATGCACTAGATTCACCTTCATTAAAAAGTTTTGAATCGATGAATATAGCTCACAAATTTTCTGCTAAATCAGGGGTTCCCAACCGGGGGTGCGAGACAATATTCCAGAGGGTGCAAAAACTTGGGTTTTCAAAATTATAGCGTATATGCATAATTTGTTGCTGTTATTTTGAACTTTTGTAAGGGGTGCGAGAATATATCAAGCATTCTAGGGGTGCGGGATATAGAAAAGGTTGGGAGCCGCTGTGCTAAATTACTCCAGATAATTTTTCTGTTCTTAAGTCTGCTACTGCAAATAGTGTATTTTTGTCATGACTTTTTCTTGCCCAACTTCAGTGGTAGGTATTTACTACCTCTATATAAATTTCAAAACACAAAAGACATATACCTAGTATGAAAAATCAGGGACAATAAAAACTTAAGCCTAATATTTTTTTTTAGGAAAGGAAAGACATTCAGTAAAATAGGTTCTAAAACTGGGTTATGACACCCATGAGATTGTGAATAAAACTTACTCCCTTTGGACCTGGATTTGGCAAATATTTATTGGGTGCTGGACCAGCTGCCCCCAGAATCTAAATGCCAAAGTTCTCATTTGATAACCTTTGTGCTTGCATCAGGAGCTCTTGCAATACTCCTAATTTTGAATGCTGTGCAAGGGGACTTGGCCAGGATCGAGACCCTAACCCTAACCCCTCCCATACAAGAGGCCTACTGCTTAAATTGCCTGGAGCAGCCACTAAGACAGCATAATGCTCCCAGGCGAAGAACCACTTTGGAAGAAGATAGACTGAGGTTAGGGAATTAAAATGTTCCAGTCTTGCCTGGATCAACTTGGATAGCATTTTGAAGTAAATGGGGTAATTTCAGGAACTGTGGTGAGTGCAGAAATTGTTGTAATACTGGACAGCCCAAATCCAGGGCTGAGTTCTGACAATAGTATGCAAGCCTGTTTGAAGTAAATTGGAGGACTTAACTACCGGTATGGTGAGTGGCTGGATTGTTATTGGAGCAGAACTCCTGTCAGGACTCCTTAGTTTATTCTTGGGGAGGTGTTGGAAATTCTCAGGGAATTTCACATGGTGTTAAAAGTGTCATAAAGTTTGGAAATCCCCACAGGAAAACACCATACTACATTGTGGATTGATTACACCAGCTATACGCCATCTAAGCCAGCATTAGCAAAGGGATTCCATTAAGATGGCACTTCATATGAGATATTTAATATTTTTATGTTACAAAAGATAGTCTGATAAAAATAGTTAAATATAAGCACATTACACTAAAATATCCTTACTAGTTATCTTCTAGACAGTAAAAATACGTAAGTCTGGATAGGAGATCTGGTACATTTATTTAGAAATAGTCTGATATCCAGAACTACTGTACCTCCTGTGTACTCGGCCATTCACTAACATAATCATGAAAAACAGGGAAATTAAAAGGTGGTTAATGTAAAATTAAAAAAGGATAAGATCCCAGCTTAGTGAAAGTCAGCACTGTTTGCTGAAATTTGCTGTCAAGGTTCTGACTAATGAATCCAACCAAGTAATCCTCGACGAGACGATCCAAATTCTCTGTGCAAAACTTTATTGAGTACATCGTTTTGGCACGATTGAAAACAAAACCATGCTCTGGTTATTTCCCATGTGAACTGCTATAATTAAAACACACAATTCTTCCTCCTCCTATTAGTGCATGTCACATTGTCCAATCAAATGTCAAAAGTTTGTTATGAGAAAGTGTCTCTGTGAGTTGGTAAACACCTGCTGAAATATCCTTGGTTCACACAGTAGGATTTCTTGTCTGGAGTTTGCGTTCCATTTCCCCCTCCCCTCCCCCCTAGTGTGTTGGCAAGCTAAGAAGCAGTAAGGGTGGCAATGTGTGCGTACTTCAAGCAGCTATCAAATAGATTAGAGCAGGGGTGTCAAACTTCTGGCCCGCGGGCTGGACGTGTCATCTGGAAGCCACGGCCACCCCATTGCCACCAATGGCAAAACTGTCCCGATACATTGCTCAACGTCACGTGACATCGCGAGTTTGACATGTCTGGATTAGAGTGTATTCCTAGTAAGGAATATTTATAGGTGGGTCAAAATGCTACAGTAGATGAGAAGCCACAGCAAAGATACACTTGAGTGCTCTAACCAAGTTTCAAATCTAGGCTAGATTTAATTCACTTCAAACTGGAACCAAGCAAACTTAGCACATCCTTTCTCAATTCAATGCTTTCTGAGTTCCCAAAATGTTGATCTATGTAACTGAAAATCACATGTTGCTGGGAATGCAGAGAGCAGAAATTTAACACATTTAGATGGAATCAGTTGGGCCTGATCATTTGCTGAGAAAATTAATTTACTAGATATAAATGGGAATTAGAGAAAATAATAATGTTTTGAAGAGATAAACAAACACTGGATTGAGAACACAGCTACACAAAGCCTTTCATTTAAAGATATTTTTTTCCAAGAATGGTCCACAGAGCATTAAAGCACTTGTTCTTTACCAAAGGTTTGATGTAGATGAGCCATGTCAAAGCAATTACATTGATTGGCAGACCCAAAGTGCACCACAAACCCTTTGCTTCTTTGAAGCAATTCTACAAAGAGGCTTGCACAAACCTAAATGGGAGTATATAGGGGGAAATATAGTTTTAGAGATGCCAGCTTATTGGTTGATCTCAAAAAAAGGTTAAGCCAGATCAGATCTGATTCACACAGAGAAATCTTGAGGAGATCCTGATGTGGTAGGCTAGATGAAGACAATTAAAAATAATATGCCAAATCACTTCTCTGTTGCTTGCTAGTTAACTACATGGATATTTCTATAAAGTCACCAGGAGTGGAGTTTGACTCTAAACAGCCTTTAAATTGGTAGCTTAAATGGGCTCTGATTGAAAAAAGGTTTGCAGAATTATACCTTCCTATATATCAAGAATGGGCATTGCAATGAATGTACAAAGTCATTTATTATATTCCAAGAACAAATATTTTCAACTATAGGGATGCTTCTAATGATGAAGGGCATGTCTCACCTACAAGAAGTCTTATACTAGTACTTGAACTGTTCTTTTTCGCAAGAGGATCTTTTTGCTATTTCTAGAATACAGCTATTTCTTAAATTTAATGTCACATTCGATTCTAATCAAGATATAAATTGAATTTAAAATGATAGCGTGGATGCATAATGCCATGAATTGGAGCACTGTCCTCTTATCTTTCTTTTGCATCTTACATATCTGCAATAACAGACCCCATTCAGATTCTAGAACAAATGTCCATTTTTCCCCCTATCAAAGGCTGCAGTCCTGCACAAAATATCTGTTACTAATGGTAGATAGATAAGTGTTTGCATGCTTTGAAAATTATGTAGAAATAGTACTTCAGCCCTTGCATCAAGTGGCTTCAAGGAAATCACCAAAATTATTTTTTTTTCTTAGGCAGAGAGGTCGAATCGGAAACACTTCTGGTTTTATTATTATTTTTTAAATATGCACAGAGCTTTAACAGATAATCTGAAACATGGTGAGGTCAAAAAGTAGGTGAGGGCAATACATTTTTTTGAGATCCTCTCTTCTGATATATTTTTTTTCATCCTCATGAAATAGGATGCAAAGGAAAGACAAATAACCATCCAAATAGCTGGATTAATTGACTGCAAAGTGCTTTAAAATTAGGCTATCAGCCTCCAGATGTTTCTTCCTGTTCTAGATGAGTCTGTGTTCTTGAGATTCCAACTGCTGGCACAGCAAAACTGTTTGAATCAGTTTGATAGATACTCACTCTTACGGCAATCATTTGATGGGAGAAAGAAAAAGCACTCTAGATGGAATAGAAGCACTTTAGCCTTTTAGTTGTCACACAGAATCGAAGTGTTGAGTAGCAACCCTAGCAGCACAGCAGTCTTTTGAAAACACGCAAGGAAATAGGGGCGGTGTTAGCTGTGATAATTTTGTTTCCATTCTGACCCACAAGAGTAAAGAAGGAAATTCCACAACCCAGCAATCTGTACTTTCAACATTCTGAACTACCTCATTAGCTACTGCAGCATGACTGATTCAAATTTAATTTAGAAGGCATCCATCTAAACCAAGGGTGAACTGAAACAAACCTCCCTTTGGGGCAGTTAAATTGGAAAGGATATTTTGCTTGTTTTTTTTTTTCCAGAAGCAGGAGTTGTGTCAGTAGGGGTGTTACTTTTCTTTCCCTCTTCCTGCTGCCATCGATATGTGAAACAAAAACACTGTGTAGCCAACAGCTGACATCTTTCTGATTCTCTATAGAATGAAATGAGGCAAAAAAGAGGAGGCTTGGAAGGGTTTGCTTCAAAGCAAAGTTTATGGCAGACACCTGAACAGTTGGATTTATCCAAAGGCTTAGGGCAATATATAAATTCATTGATGAGCACTTAGTTACTGAAGGAGAAAAATTCACACCACAACCACTGATATTAAGCTGATATTATGAGGCAGATATTTATTTATAATATAGCAGTTCCTTTCTCCTCGATTCATTTATGAAAGTCTGGAAAGAAACTTTCCTCACCCTGCCCCACAATATGGCAACTAACGGGCACTTAGAAGATGAAGAAACCACGAGGCAAACATGACTGATAAAGACCAGGTTACTATATTTGGCTGCAAAATGTGGAAGTCCACTTGATAACCAGGAAGAGATGCAAACTCAGAATTTACAGCCAGTTTCCTGAAGGACATTGACGTTGAAATCCAACACATCTGGAGTGTACCAGCTTTTTGGGGGAGGGGGGGCAGGTTCTTTAACTGATTATGGTTAATTTTTTCACATGACACATGTAAAAGGGGGGTGGGGCTTTGTTGACAAGGTTGTTGACAATTTTTTACCTACTTCTAGATTGTGGTTGGGTGGCATTTCTTCTGATCTGGTCATCCTTGTTTAGTAACCATAATTGGAACTGGCAACTTGTTTGTAAGCGAAATGGTCATTAAGTGAAACCATGACTGTGCTTATGAACTTATTTCAGTTTTCCTTCGCTTTACAGACTTGCAAAGGTTGTAAAGGTGAGGACTGGTCAGAAAATCACTTTTTCATCTGTGCCTTTGTGCTTTATAGTCAGCAAAATCTTCCAACTGGTTTGAAAAGCAACTCTACTCTTATAGCTGTTCTATCTGGAGGACTCCGGATGGCTCCTGGGCTCCTTTACTAAGCCCTGAATTTTGGGCAGCATTTTTTTTTTCATTTTGAATGAGAAGGATTTTCAGCATTGTAATAAATATTTGTATTTTTATAGTAGATATTAACCTGAAACTTTGGGTGTGATTCAGTGACATAGCACGATAAAGGGGTAGATTTAATTTCTATTCTTGAGGAGTACATTTTTGCAATGATTATTTGCTTGTAACTTTTTTTAATCTATGAATGTTCTGTTCACATGCAAGAATTTGACAAAGCACTACAGTATAATCTTTTAATAATACTCATTTTGTACCATAAAATGATTACATGCAGCTTTAAAATGTTAAATATGTCACGATTAGAGTAGGGTAGTGAAGTATTCAGTTTATCATATTAAATGTTCCCAAATGACACAATGTTATCAATCATACACACTGGCAATATTTAACATTCCTCCCTTTTTTCTTTAATTTTGCATTTTTAGTTGAACAAATTGAGATTAAAGTTGACACAGTTTTGTGCTCCAGCTCTCCTGGCGATGAGTGGCAGTAAAGTTCCAAGACATGCCTGTGCAAAGCAAATCCTGCTAAAATCTGATTTAATAACATTGTGGGCAGGGTACAAAGATTTAAGACTCCACACTGCAATCAACACTGTAACAGCTGAGGCATGCAAATGACTATCCAGGAAAGTGAAAAGAAAAAAATCCTGAACAAATCACAAAAAAGCTTGAAATAAATTTGATCACCAAAAAAAAAGTTGCACGGGTTTATTTCCAAAGGATTCCATTATTTCCTTCCTTCCTTCCTTCCTTCCTTCCTTCCTTCCTTCCTTCCTTCCTTCCTTCCTTCCTTCCTTCCTTCCTTCCTCCCTCCCTCCCTCCCTCCCTCCCTCCCTTCCTCTTCTGAGACAAATATGTGACAGAAATCAGGTTTTACTTTTCCCCCCATTAAATGTTGCTTTTTAAAAGGACTGTGAAAGGAAGAGAGAATGGATATGGCTACCATATCTGATAACATCTGATGTGGCTTGTTCCATACAGATTGAATTTTGTTCCCTTCATAAAAGTGCTTTCCTTACAGGAAGAATGAAAAGTAAAGCATTAAGCTGCAGTCTTTTATGAAGTTGCCATCTTATCACAAGTACCCAGTTTACAGAAGCCTGAGAAACTTACTTCTGTATACAAGTAACCCGAACTTATCTGGAGCTGGCCATTTGCCAAGACTACCATTCCTGAAACCAATAAGGGCAGATCTACCTTCCATGTGCAGATTTTTTAATGAGATAATGAATAGCACCCTTACTTAGGGGTCATAAATCATGGGGGTGTGCAGCCACTGGGTATTAGTTAAGGACTCAGAGTTGTGCCATAAATTCTGCAAAGGCAGGAAAAGGAACTGTAATGCAATACTTTGTTTTCCTGATGACATCTTTTTCCTGTGCTAATCTCAATCTTCTAATATTTGGCCTAGATTTTTACTCAGACAAGCATTCTTCTAAAACATGCTTCTGGGAATGAACTGGGGGTGAAGCTTCCCAGTAATAGAAAAGAAAATACAACTCATTTAACTCGGCTCTCAATTTGCACATAATATATGTATCAATGGCCTAGAAATGTGTTATACAGCAAAAACTAATTCAGCATGTCAAACTTCTCAATCCAATTTATACATTTAACTGCATGGGTAAATGCATCGTTTACACTGAGTAAATTTATGGCATGTGTTATACTCCAGGTCTATCAGTGAATAAAATGTAGTGAAGCCAACGGGTCAGAGAAATACTAGATTGTTGTATGTTATATTTTCTTAAATCATTCCCCAACCCTCTTCATTTTTCCTTACATCTTTCCTTCCTACCACCCTCAAGAACTGACCTATCTCAGTGGTGGATGTGTTTGAATTTGCCTTGCATTGACGAGCATATCCTTGGTGCTTTGCATTTCTTTGAGAGCCTGAGTGAGAAAGAAATAAACAGTGGATTCAAATGCTATCAAGATGTCTCCTCCTCCTCCTCCTCCTCCCTTTTCAAAAGAAGCTCATTGTTTGATGTAAAGCATACAGTGAATAATTCTTTTCTTATATGCCAACTGTAAGATTATGAGTTGATATGCCTTAAGATACCACCTTCTGGTACCTTTGGCACAAAATCTTATAAGCACATTTTCCTTTTCTTTGTAATCAAAATAAAACAATAATAAATAGTTAGCAATTTGACATTTCCTCATGAAATCCAAAATCTTTTGCCTTGGGCAGGTATCTCCCTCTGCCAAATAATAGAGCTAGTCTTCAAAAAATAGTTTGTTGGAGAGTATAGAGAATAAATTAACCAAAGAAACAAATTCTGCTGAATGTGATGTGTATTGTTAGGGTCATGTATGAATACTGCTGCCTTCCCAAGGTTGCTAGAATGCTAGTAATCTAGCTTCTTCTATCTAAATCACAGTTTAACTTTGTTTTAGCTCCAAATATGCAGAGAACTGGGAAAAAATATCTTTATAGCTTCTGGTAAAATTATTTAATTTGGTTGCTTTCAAATTATTCTTGTTCTGCCATTTGGGAAAGCTCCTTTTTCAGTGAGAACAATTCTGCACTGATAACATCAATTATTCATGCATCCGAAATGAGCCAGAGGAACTTCAGAACTTGGAGAATAGGAACATGGGACATTTTTAAAACACATGCATCCTTTCTCAAGTCCTAACACAAGCCTGAAAAATGACATGTTTACTTCCATGAGTTACATACATCAAATAAAGCTGTCTTTTTCCAGGTTCCATGTGAAAGGAGAGTTTGCATAGCCACTTTAACAAATCATGTGGATTGACTTATCAAAGCAGATTCATTTTTCAGGCTCGAGCTAGAAATCTGAAAAAAAGAGGATGTTGCTGCTTTAAAAAGATGGTGTGCTGGTGGTGTGCTTATGCACCCACACTGTCCAACAGACCAGTTTTAAATAATTTTTAAGAATGCAGAGTTCTATTATCCAATACTTGCCATTCACATTAATGGGGACCAAAACCAGTACGTTCAACACATATTTTTCCCTTATAGGATTCTCTCCCTTATGGGATTTTATAAAGAGACTGGAGTATATGTTCTACTTGATAGCATAAAATGATAATGATAATATGTGTACTGGGATTCACTAGGAATAGTTAGACAAAGAAAACAAGGGAATGTTTGCAGAATTATCCTGTCCATTTTAATTGTGTATGTATAATATAATCCTTGACTTACCAACGTTCATTTAGTGACTGTTCAAAGTCACAAAAGTATTGAAAAAAGTGACTTACCAGTGGTCTTCGCACTTCGAAATTATGCAGCATCCCCAGGGTCACGCAATCAAAATTTGGGTGCTTGGCAATTGGCATGCATTTACAACAGTTGCAGTGTCAGTGCCATTCGTGACCTTCCCAACTGGCTTCCGGCAGAAAGTCAATGGGGGAAGACGGGTTTGTTTAATGACCACATGATTTACTTAAAAACTGCAGTGATTTGCTTACCGGCCATGGCCAAAAAGGTCATAAAATTAGGTGTGACTCACTTAACTGTCTTGCTTAACAACACAAATTCTTGGATCAATTGTGGTCATACATCGAGGACTACCTGTTAGTAAATTTTAATAATATAATAGAAGAGATGGTTGCAAGAAATGTGGGATTTTTATAACCCTGACAGAGAGCGAATGTGATTTCCTCCAAATGCAGTGGAGTAAGGATCTCATTTGCCCACTAGGCCAGACCTCAAAAAACAAAACTCCTGCACTAGGGAGTTACCAGGGAGCCAATCTGGTGTAGTGTTTAAGGCACCAGGCTAGAAACCAGCAAACTGGGAGTTCTAGTTCTGTTTTATGCACAAAGCCAGCTGGGTGACCTTGGGCCAGTCACTCTCTGTCTCTGTCCTAGGAAGCAGATAATGACAAATCACTTCAAAAATCTTGCCAAAAAACCTGCAGTGACTGCGGGCGGTCACCTGGAGTTAAGACTCATTTGGGGTTACCCTCCAAAAAAGATACTTATTTCATGCCCCACTCCAAGTTGTGAAAAACCATACAAGGATTCTGATTGTAAAGATTTGATCAGTGTAAGAATAATGGCTTCATTAACTATTGATATGAATGAATCCATAGCTCGGTTCTCGGCTACGGTGGCCTTCCGGAAAGGCCTCTGACTGCGAAATGCAGGCTAGAGCTCCATTCTCAGCTGCAGAATTAAGCTTCTCCTTCAGCTGCAGAAGAAGTGGGCCGGCTGGGTGGGGCTGTCAGTGCCAGAGGTGAGTGGAAAAAGACACTCCCCACAAAAAAAATAAGACCTGGTGACTCTTTTGGAGGTAAAAAAATAAGACTGGGTCCTATTTTCAGGATAACACGGGTATGTATCAACTTAGTTTCACTGTGCCAGAACAGGGGCTGCTTGTATGAGGGAGGGAGGGAGGGAGGGAGGGAGGGAGGGAGGGAGGGAGGGAGGGAGAGAGAGAGAGAGAGAGAGAGAGAGAGAGAGAGAGAGAGAGAGAGATCTAGTTCAAGTTTTTGCTAAGGAAAAGAATAAATAACTTTCACTCTATCCATAAAAGTGTTGCCTTCTCCCATATGTCAAACACCTTCCAAAGAGCTTAATTTGACATTTCAAAAATATGTGCTGTTTCCTTCCTCTTTTCACAACATATTCCTGAAAATCTTTTCCCCTGCTAAATGTGGTAGAAAGGAGAACTGACTTTATAACAACTAAAAGTGGTGTTGTGGTCTATTTGTTCACCTCTGCCCCATATAATGAGCAGCATGATCTTCCATCCACTGAAGTTCAGTTCTCTTTGACCCGATTTCCTTCCCAGCACACATTAAGTTTAGAAAATTGAAATCACTCATAGGTATGTTGATCCATGAAGAAGAAAAACAAAACCACAGCTCAGTGATGCCTTTATTAGGGATCTGTCAGTTAATAGAAAATTGGATGGAAGAGACAGGGGTTAGAGAAGAAAGCAGAGTCATCCTTACAGGCATGTTTTCATGGTTATTGCTTAAAGCCTTCCTCAAGAGAACACACGTCCTAGATGTTGCTGGCTACCAGTATTTCCAATATTGTGGGTGAAGCTGCTGGGAGATGGTAGTTCAGCAACATCTGGAGACCTGCAGTTCCTCAAACCTGGATCTGATTAAAAGACAAAGTAAGAAGCACATTTGAATTGTGTTTATACCATGAACCCCTGAGATGACCTTTGGGTAAGGTGCTATCTCTTTTTGGCTTTCCTTTCCTCACTCTACTTGTCTGCAGCCTGAGTGAATAGTTGTAAAGATTACCTTTGGATATGTTTTCAAACTCTTGCTGTAACTTAAGGCCAATTAAATGTCTTCTTTCTTTGATTTCTTTATTTATTTTTTTCTGGTGGCCTCCCATCTAAACATGACTGAGTCTATTCAGTTTTTCAACATCAGCCAGCTTGGCTAGGTGCTGCTATCTGCTGTAAAATACCTGCTTGCTCCAGAAAGCTTTCCCAGGCAGAGTGGATAAAAAATTAAAAAAAAGTAGAGAAGTCAACTATGGTTAATGCATAAGCCCTGCCTATACTGCAGTCTTATATGGTATATAAGTTTGTAATGTCTGCTCACCCCACAGAAATAGTGTTAGGTTTTGACTCAGGTTTAATGGCTCTCTCAAAACTTATGGAAGAAAGAAACAAGAAAATAACCTTGGATTCTGATTTTGGCAAACAGAACACTCAGCTCTTAAAAAAAAATCAAATTTTGATAGGTGGAAAAATTGAAGGGAGATGAACTAGGCAATTTTATTATAGCAGATTGTTTTAATTTACTATGCAAATTAAATTAAATTACTAGGTAAATTAAATTACATAATTAGATTAGATTAGATTAGCTTCTCAGTGGCTGGACGTAGATAAGCATAATATTGAGTTGTAATGGGCTATTTTTGCATGAAAGTATTAAAGCTTGGGGCCCACAAAATATGATCCTCCAGATGTTGCTGAAACTACATCTCCAGCATGCTTCACTTCTTGGAATTGCAATTCTCTGACAGCTGAAAGTCTTCATGTTCTGTATTCTTGTTAGGGCTCTCCAAACTTGTCAACTTTAAGACTTGTGAACTTCAGTTCCCAGAATCTCCCAACCAGCATTTGACTTCCCTCTTTTTACTCTTATAAGACTCATGGCTGGCTGGAAAATTCTGGGAGTTAAAGTCTACAAGTCTTAAAGTTGACAAGTTTGGAGACACTATTCTAGAAGGGAAGTCTCCTTTTACTACGAAAATATTCTTACATGAGTAAAAAGAGGGAAGTCAAATACTCAGTGTAATGGGAAATGTATTTAAATTACTCCAAAATTGGAATTTGGAAACTGTTTCCTGGATTATTATTTAATGGTCTCAAAAGTAAAAAAAAAATTGGGCCAAGTAGCTGCTAGTTCTTAGTTTTCCTGTCACAAAAGCAACTGCCCAGGAGGTGGAGCTGCAAGCACACAGGGACCATTTTTGTGTAGCAGTTGAGGTATTGCCAACAAAACAAACCTGCTTTTTGCTTTGCTATTAACTTTGATACAGCCAGCAAACAAACCAAGTGAACTAGAGAGAGCCAGTACTAGCCTGTCAATAAATTGGCCGTTTCATTCTGACCAGGGATCAGACTTTTGTGAACTTTTCTTCTGCCATCTCTCTCTGCTTCTGCCTCATCTATTTATCAGGTAATCTGATATCTTGGTTCCTGTCTCCCTCATTCCACCCCACTTTGTTCCTCTGTTGACTTTCCAACTTCACTTTTGACTAAACTGCCTTTTGGGCTCCTAATCTTCATTGTTATAGTTTAGGATGGACCATCTGCCATCTCTGACAAGATGAATTTTTGGGAGGGGAGAGGGGTTGTGTGTGAGGCTTTCAGAAAAGTAAAGCAATCATTAATGATAATTGCATCAAAATAATGTTAGTTTATGGAGAAGGTGATGTCCAGGACACATTGGGTTCCTTTGTTAAATTTCCCATTATGATCTCCCACTAAACATAAACTTTGGAAAATACCATTTAAAGTGTGGTAATGCAAATGATAGAAGCTAGTGTTGTGTGATGGGATTGTTTTTAGTTCTCTTGCTTCTCCTTTTTAACAAAACTAAATGTCAGTTAAATGTAGCTATGGTATAATTTCCCAGATGTAGGCACAGAAATGCTTGTGGCATAAGTTTCTCAGAAAGAAGAGAGCTATAAACAGAAAGGATGATGGTATCCCATTTTATTTATAGTTACAAGCAGAAGCACACACACCTCTTTCCCAAGAGCTAAAAATCAGACAAATGAATAAAAATGACAACTCTGTATCTTTCGTGTAAAGTCTCTGTTGATCCAAGGAACATTGCTAATAACAAAAAAGTAATCAAACCATGGTTTTCCTCCTCTCTTTCCAACTGCATTTGCAGTTTCAAAATAGGAGTGGAATGTTTTAACTTTTTATTTATTTAACTTTTTGTTTATTTAGTTTATTTTAAAAGTCTTCGTTCAGAAATGAAAATATGGTCCCGGTGCCTGGAGGCGGTGCGGGTCTGGATGGGAAGGAACAGGCTCAGGCTTAACCCCTCCAAGACCGAGTGGCTGTGGATACTGGCATCTCGTATTGTCCAACAAGTTCCATCTCTTTCAATGGGGTGGGAGGTATTGCCCCCTCAGAAAGGGCTCACAACTTGGGTGTCCTCCTGGATTCACGGCTTAATTTGGAAGATCATCTAACGGCTGTGACCAGGGGGGCCTTCACACAGGTTCGCCTAGTGCGCCAGTTGCACCCCTTTTTGGACTGAGATGCCCTATGCACGGTTACCCACGCCCTCGTCACTTTTCGCCTGGATTACTGCAATGCTCTTTACATGGGGCTGCCCTTGAAGAGCACCCAGAGGCTTCAACTGGTGCAATATGCGGCCACGCGGGTGCTTATGGGAGTATCTCGGTACTCCCATGTTACACCACTCCTGCACGAGCTGCATTGGCTTCCGGTTACCCTCCAAGTGCGATTTAAGGTGCTGGTAATAACCTTTAAAGCCCTGCATGGCTTAGGCCCGGGGTACTTGCGAGACCACCTGCTGCCATTGTCAACCTCCCATCGCCCAGTTTGCTCCCACAGAGTCGGCCTCCTCAGGGTTCCGTTGGCCAGGCAATGCCGGCCGGCGACCCCCAGAGGGAAAGCCTTCTCTGTGGGCACATCGACCCTGTGGAATGAGTTGCCTCCAGAGTTGCGGACGGCCCCTGACCTTCGGTCCTTCCGCCGTGACCTGAAGACCTGGTTGTTTGAACAAGCGGGCCTGGACTGACTATGATTTTTAATTAGGCTTTTACTGGGTTAAATTGTTTTGTAATTTCGTATTTATTGTTTAATTCTCTTTTAAATTTTTTACTCTATGTTTTTTAATTTTTATTGTTGTGAGCCGCCCTGAGTCCTCAGGGAGAAGGGCGGCATATAAATTTAATGAAATGAAATGGCCAGGAACTGTTCGGAAGGGACCTTATGTGCCTCAGTGTAAAAGGAGAAAGCACATGGCAGCAGAGACGGAACTGGGACCATTGCAGAGAAAGGACAGGTTATTTTCGACTCATGACCACAATTGAGCCCAAAATTTCTGTTCCTAAGAGAGACAACTTTTAAGTGAGATTTGCCTCAGGTACTAAGTGAATGGCTGCAGTTGTTAATTGAGTAACACGGCTGTTAAGTGAATCTGGATCCCCCACTGACTTTGCTTGTCAGAAGGTCGTAAAAGGTGATCCCATGGCCATGGGACACTGCAACCGTCATAAATACGAAAAAGTTGCCAAGCATCTGAATCGCTTGACCACGGGGATGCTGCAACAGTCAGAAGTATGAAAAACAGTCACAACTCACTTTTTTTCAGTGCCATTCTAAGTTCAAACGGTCACTAAATGAATGGCTATAAGTTGAGAGCTATCAATTTAGAAGTCCAAGAAAGATGGCCAGAGACATGGCCATCCAATATTCATGCAAGCTCAGCCCAGTTATTCTAAGAAAAATCACATCTCTAAAGTCAGACGTGGGGAAAAAAAAGTCTGGCTTATTTAAGGGGAGAAGGAGGGAGGGAGGGAGAGAAAAAGAATGATGCATGGACTGGAGGGACCTTTTATCTGAGTGATGAAGAAATCAAGGAGTTAAAAAAATATGAAAACTTATTTCCTCTGTTCTTAATTTTAAAAACCCCCTCTAAATTTCTTTAAAATACAGTAGCTGGATCTTTATTCAGTTTTTTCTTTCTGCCATGTGTGGTTTTTATGTCCAATTCGTTTTATTACATGAGGCAATGCACAGGGTAATGTTTCTTTTCATCTCATATGTAGAAAATCCCTACGCTGGCACTAATACTTACTTGAATAAAATGCTACCGTCTCCCATTACACCTGAAGCAGCAAGTTAGTTCAGAGCAGTGTTTCTCAAACTTGGCAAGTTTAATGTATGTGAATCCCAGGATTCCCCAGCCAGCATTGGCAACTGGGGAATGAAAAGGATGATTTGAGGGGATGCTAAATATCCCCCCCCAATATATTTTCTCTGAGCTGCCTAATTCTGGTTTCTTGCAATTAGATAGCCCTAGCCACCTGGGAAATGATATAATCCATATGAAATAATGTTATACAAAAATCTAAAGTGTACAACTCAATCAGTTGAATGCTCTATATGTTAAAAATCAATCAGTATTGCTCTGTACTAAAGAACAGAAGGAAGGAAGGAAGGAAGGAAGGAAGGAAGGAAGGAAGGAAGGAAGGAAGGAAGGAAGGAAAGAAGGAAGGAGTAATTATCAATTGCATCAGTTGCATTAAATCCTAAATTCAAACAAAGAATATTGATTCAGTGACGCAAATGAGTACATAGTTCTTTCAGGTTATTGGAGAAGCTAATGTATGAGTCCTGATATCTTCTTTACAAATTTTAGCTGTGTTCTAACAATCTGTAATAAATTTTACACTGTGGTAAAAGAGAGAGAGAGAGAGAGAGAGAGAGAGAGAGAGAGAGAGAGAGAGAGAGAGAGAGAGCGCATTCAAGTTTGCATAAATTGTTGACTGCAACTGTTTGGACTACTATTGGTCCAGTTCCACTAAGAGTCCATTTTCAGAGGCTGTCTTTTTTCAGTGGGTTAACCAGGTGGCATATTAACCAAGCAGGTCTCCCAGGAGGAACAAATACAGTTTATTGCACCCTGACTTTGAAGTCCAGGTCCATATTATTTTATTAATGTGTTTTAACCTATTTTTAATGTGTTTTAACTTATTGTAAGAGTTGTGGGCATTTTGTTTAATCTCTTTTAATTTTTGTATTTTGTCTTTCAACATGTACTGACCTGTTCACCGCCCTGAGTCCTTCGGGAGAAGGGCGGTATACAAATTAAATAAATAAATAAATAAATAAATAAATAAATAAATAAATAAATAAATAAATAAATAAATAAATAAATAAATATGTATTCCAGACAAAAGGCCAAACAAATTTACAAGACCATGCATTTCTACATTTTTTTGTCTTCAGGGATCTGTAAATGCTACAGTAATCAAAGGTTCTAGAATTCCAATGACCCCAAAAGGTGATGACCTGAAGCCTGATTAATAGATGGTGGAAGGCATAGACTAAGTAGCTCTGAGTGACAGTAACCACCCTGTGTTTTGCATGAAAATCAGCGTCTCTGAAATGACCTCTGCTTTTTTCTTTTCAGACCTATGACAGTAATGAGTATGAAGCTTCTTGTACATCAAGTATTATTTATATTGTAGCTAAAGAGGAAGGTGAGATATGGTGTATAGTATAGGACCAGTTTCAGTTCAGAGCAGCATCTTATTTTTCTCACTTCGTTGTGATTATTTGGATATTTCAGCAGCAGAACTTACTTCTTCTGAGGGTTTTTTTTTACATTTAGTGGGAAATGGGGTGGGGAAAAAATCTGTAAATAAAGACCCACATGTTTAAAGCAGCACTTCCTCTAGTATATAATCCTGTCTCTGTCTAGTCTGCAAAACGTTTCTGAATGTTTATAGAAACATTTAAACGAAATGCATGCAATACAGTAACAAAATGGATATTATTTTAATAACTAGCAGCAAACTATGGATTATTCTAGTAGCTAGCAGAATACAATGATCAATGATCCACCAGACTGAAAAAAAAAGTGACAGCTGCTATTACAATGCAAGGGAGGAAAAAGGTCTACATAATTAGATTTGCTTCTCTTTGGATAGGCATGTCCGTACTGAGAGCAGTTCATCTTAGTAGAGAGTTGTGGTAGAAGTATGGAATTGGGTCGATGAGTTTCACATCCATTTTATACATGTTCCTTGTTCAAGAATCATGAATGGATAAATTGGTGTGGTGCAACAAAATAAGGTGGCTCATTATATTTACTACATAATCCTTTTTTCACAGCTTAAAAAAGAACAATAGACAAGAACTGATCACTGGGAGCTATATTTCAGCAATGCTTAATTCATACTACCCAAGCATTTTTTATTTTTTTTTTGCAATAACAACCATGATCAGTACAGTTCTGGTATCCACCTGATTTTTAAAAACTTAGGCTATGGTTTGGAGCTTATATGCCTGAGCATGGACTTCAATCAAGCCTAGAGAGTAACCATTTCCTTAGAATGATGGACAGCTATTACACATTTCTGCAAGTCTATTTCTAATAAGTAACACACTTATTTAGAAAGTGATATCCTGATCAAACAAATTAATCTAGCATAACAGTCTTATTCAGGCATCACAAGAAGGATTAGAACACACCTGCTAAGAAATAGGAAGTCAGTCTGATGGCTGGACATCAGTTGGACATCCTTGCTGTAGAGTTGAACAGGTATTCCCATCTGTGCGAACTCAAATTTCTAATCAGGGTTTGAGTTTCTATGGAAACTTCCCATACAAAGGAAAGTAATGCAGATATCTCTGTTGAATGCATATATGTCACTCCAAATTAGATGCCTCCAGCATAACTATGGAAAAGCAAGGCTACTAATATAGATAATTATTCTCTACTTTTGTCCTAGCTAGGTATCCAACAGCCCAATACCTACCAGACACTCAGCAATGTAGCTTCTGTAATCCTCATTAATATGTAACCTTTCCTGTTGCCTACACTCAGCAATTCTAGGAGACGGATTGAAAGGTTATAAAACTTGCCTAACGAAAGGAGCCCCTTGTGATTTGTTTCCATGGGAGATCATCCTGGGCAAAGTGCGATTGTCTGGGAATGGAATTCTCCAGTACTGCAAGGATAAATATATCTGGTGTTCTGGAGTCTTCCTTGATATTCACCTTTTTGGTATCCAACCTATAAATTCACTAGCCAGCAATATATGCCAACTTCTACTAAAACAGTATAAACTAAACTAAACTAAACTAAACTAAACTAAACTAAACTAAACTAAACTAAACTAAACTAAACTAAACTTTCCATAGGTTTTATATTTCCTAAATCTAATCTAACCCAACCTTCTCTTAAATCTGCCACTGTGCTATCTTCCACAATCAGATTGTTGGGTTTTTTAAAAAACAAAGAAAAAAACCCTCATGTTTAATATTTATATGAGTACATATGTACGTTGTGATAAATTCTTAATTTTAAAAACTGAGTCCAATGAAATATGCACAGATTCCTACTATTAGTCATAGAAAAGGAGTTTAGGGAGCTGTAGATTCCATTCCAGAAGGTTTACTAGTGCTGTTACTAGCTTTCAAATTAAATCTTCTGCAATCATTTGGGAGAATACATACACTTGGAAATGACATCTGAATTGTCCTTTTTGACATCCGGAAAATAGATGTCTCTGCTTGTTATAATGCATATTACAAAGAGGTGACCAGTTAAACTGACTACCAAAAGACAAAACTGGAAAAAAAAGAGCATGGAATATTTCTTCTTGATGAATACATGTTTCTAGTAGATCTAATTTTTCTTAGTACTCTTTTGATTAAATATGTAGCATGAAGTAAATATTAACTCTTAGCAACCAAATAGGGTTAAGGTTACGTCACCATGAACTCGGAGAGCAAAATGGACATTGCCACAAATTTGGAGTGCTTGGGTATGGTTAGAAAAGCACTGACTTTGCTACCATGCCGTATGTCAAACTCGTCCTGCAGCAGGCAGAACAAAGGCCGGACAGGAACGAGAGACCCCCGCCACGAGTTGAACGTGCTTTATTCTTCAAGACAGCAACCCGAAGCAGAAAAACAAAGCCAGCGTTGGCCGCTACCCGCAACCAATGCTGCTAAATACACGCCTACAGCACACGCCCACACCCCACCCAAACATGCCCATGCCCTCCCATTCCCTATATCCACCCCACCCCTCCCCGTCAGAGCCTTTTGCTTCTTGCTCCGACACCCAGCGCTCCCCTTCCGTCAGGTAAGCTCTCACCCACGTCCCACCACCGCCGTGCTCCACCCCCACACCCCTTCCCGGCTCTACGTGGCTCTGGACCCCTACATGGCCACTAGCATTCGGCCCCAGCCACCCGGGCACCGGCTCCGACACAGGCGCCATGGTGGGAACGAGCCCGTCCCCCATCAGAGACACCACGGAACCTGCCAACGCCTGGGCAGAGCTGTCCTGCGCCCGTGCTGTCCCATCCTGCACTCTGAAAGGTCCTGCCGTGAGCGGAAAGTCCTGCCGAAGGGCTCCGGAAAGGCTTGCCATGTGGAGGGCTAGCAGCTGAGACCCTGCTGCTCGTCAGGCCCGTGGACCCTTTCCCCACTCGAGACGGCAGTCCGTTGACAACAGGGGGGCTCTCGGGGCAGCAACCTCCGTCCGACGGCTGTGCGCAACCGCGCCAGCCATCTCAGTGTTCCTGCCGCCAGCCGGTGTGTCTTGCGCCTGCGCGGCAGCAAACAGGAACTCCGCCGGCAGCAGCCCGGCCGGTTGCAGTGGAACGGCAGCCCAACGACTCCCCTGGGCCGTCGAGGAGCAGGGCGGTCCAGGGTGGAGGTCCAGCGAACCGTCAGGGCCCTTGAGACGCCGACAAGGAGAGGCCGTGGGGGAGGAGAGGGCCCCTGTTGAATGTCGGCCCCACGGAGTCCGACACCGTATCTATCTTACGTGGTAAAATACATGGGAAAAATCCAATTGGAGGAAAATTCCACTTAGGGTTAGGGTTAGGTCACTTTGAACTCAGAGAGCAAAGTGGACATCACCAACAAATTCGGAGTTCTTGGGTATGGTTAAGAGGGCACTTACAATATTAGTCTGCCCTATCTATGTTTCCTGGTAAAATATATAGGAAAATCCAATTTGAGGAAAATTCTACTTAGGGTTAGGGTTAGCTCATCTTGAACTCATCGAGTAAAATGGACATCACCAACAAATTTGGAGTGCTTGGCTATGGTTAGGAGGGCACTGACTTTTCTAGTCTGCGCTATCTATGTTTCCTGGTAAAATACGTGGGAAAATCACATAGGAGGAAAATTCTACTTAGGGTTAGGGTTAGCTCACCATAAACTCTGAGAGCAAAATGGACATCGCTAACAAACTTGGAGTGCTTTGGTATGGTTAGGAGGGCACTGACCTTTCTAGGCTGCCTTATCTATGTTTCCTGGTAAAATATATAGGAAAATCCAATTTGAGGAAAATTCTACTTAGGGTTAGGGTTAGCTCACCTTGAAGTCATCGAGTAAAATGGACATCACCAACAAACTTGGAATACCTGGGTATGGTTAGGAGGGCACTTACTTTTTTAGGCTGCCCTATCTATGTTTCCTGGTAAAATACGTGTGAAAATCCTATTGGAGGAAAATTCAACTTAGGGTTAGGGTTACCTCACCATGAACTTGGAGAGCAAAATGGACATTGTCAACAAATTTGGAGTGCTTTTTATGGTTAGGAGGACACTAACCTTTCTAGGCTGCCCTATCTATGTTTCATGGTTAAATACATGGGAAAATCCCATTTGAGGAAAATTCTACTTAGGGTTAGGGTTAGCTCACCATGAACTCTGAGAGCAAAATGGACATCGCTAACAAACTTGGAGTGCTTTGGTACTGTTAGAAGGGCATTGACTTTTGTAGCCTGACCTCTCTATCTTTTCTGGTAAAATACATGGGAAAATCCCATTGGAGGAAAATTATACTTAGGGTTAGGTTTAGCTCACCATGAACTTGGAGAGGAAAATGGATATCACCAACAAATTCAGAGTGCTTGGGTATGGTTAGGAGGGCATTGACTTTTCTAGGCTGCCCTACCTATGTTTCCTGGTAAAATACATGGGAAAATCCCATTGGAGGAAAATTCCACTTAGGGTTAGGGTTAGGTCACCATGAACTCAGAGAGAAAAATGGACATCGCCAACAAATTTGGAGTACTTTGGTATGGTTAGGAAGGTACTGACTTTTCTAGGCTGCCCTATCTATGTTTCCTGGTAAAATACATGGGAAAATTGCATTGGAGGAAAATTCCACTTAGATAGACCTTCTTCAGGATAATTTGTTCTCCATTTGGCCCTTTAGATCTTCCAGTAGTGCACCTATCATTGCTGTGATTCAGTCTATCCACTCTGCTACTGGTCCTCATTTTTTTGTCTTGTCTTCCAGATTACCAGCATTATAGATATACTTTCATTTCCAGGAAATTTAGAATTCATCAATGATACGGACTAAAGCAATCTTGCTCCCCATAACTTTAGTTTTTGAACCAATGAAAGATTTAATCCCTGGCACCCATAGTGGCTTCTACAGACATATTTTCCTGCTTCTTATGGGCAGATCACATGTGCAGAATATTCAATACTTCATTAAATACAGTTAGTCTTTGAGTTACGATCACAATTAATTGGACCCAAAATTTATGTTGCTAAGTAAAAACATTTGTTACGTGAGTTTTGCCCCAATTTATGATCTTTCTTGCCACAGTTGTTAAGTGAATCATTGCAGCCGATAAGTTAGGAACACAGTTGTTAATTGAATCTGGCTTCCTCATGGATTTTGCTTGTCAGAAGGTCGCAAAAAGTGATCACTTGACCTCAGGCACTGCAGCCGTCATAAATATGAGCCAGTTGCCAAACATTTGAATTTTGATCATATGTCCATGGGGATACTGCAATGCTCATAAGGGTGAAAAATGGTTCTAAGCCACTTTTTCAGCACCATTGTAACTTTGAACAGTCCCTAAATGTTGTAAGTTGAGGAATACCTGTACACAGAAAAGGTATTGCAAGCTTGATTTGAATTGTAGTTCTTAGTGTTCCATCTCTTACAACTCCTTTATGAAGATTGATCATGTACTGCACTAGTTACAAGGCTAAAATCTAAATGTGCTCTTAATTATCTGGAAACTGTTTCTCTAAAATAATATTTCAGTTCCAAAATAGGAACAATTTTGGTCATTAATTGCCTGCTAGTCTGAAAGGCCCAACTTTATAAATATCAGAGATCAAACAGCCATATTAAAAAAAATAAAGACAGCTGTGTATTTGTTTTTATTCCTTGTTCTTTATTCTTGACGTGCTTCTACAGTACCCTTTCTTAAGTAATAAAACTTATTCAAGTGACAGATTTGAGGCAGCTGGAAGCTGCTCATCATGAAAGACCATTAAGCAATATTCTTTTGTTCATAAGACACAGTTACACTGGCTATTCTTAATTATTTTCAGACATTGATTCTTTCTGCCCCTTCCTATTGTAAGCCTATAGTATGTACTGGATCCATAAATCACAATAATTTGTGATGTATTTCAAATCTTGTTTATTAAATATGCCATAGATCTCTAGTTCTTATGTGATGTAGTTTTGCTATAGTTTACAGATTACAGAATATTGTAGAGGCCAAAGTGGTCTAGAAGAAGAATAGAAAAGAGACATGGCAAGACAAAGTACTAGCACATTAAATACACACATACACATACAAAACCTAGCAGATAAAGCAAGTAACAATAAGACCTGTCAATGACTAAGAACAGGAAAGTTGAAGAAAGACAGAGGGGTGGATTCTGGTTTCACAAGACCAAGCCTTGGGAACAAATGCATACAAAGCCAGAATTCAGAAGATAGCAATGGACAACAAATGCCACCACTGCAAAGAAGCTGAAGAAACAGTGGACCATCTGATTAACTGCTTCATTGGAACATGTACAAGAAATACCATTTGCCTGCAAGCAAGAACTGGTGGGATCACAAAATAGACAAAGGAATGGAAAACAAAGAAACTAGTGTTCTGGGACATTCAAATTCAAAAGACAAACACCTGCCACACAACAACCCAGACTTCACAATTATTAATGAGAAAGAAAAAACTTCTGGATGGTAGACATTGCAATACCTGGAGACAGCAGAAGAGAAGAGAATGAACTGGAGAAAATCACAAAATAAAAAAACACCCTGCAAATAGAGTACAGCAGGGGTGTCAAACTTGCAACGTCATGTGACGTATTGCGACATATCACGACTTTTTTCCCATTGCCAGCAATAGGGTGGGCGCCATGACGCATCCGGCCCGCGAGTCAGCAGTTTGACACCCCTGGAATAGAGCAATTGTGGCAAAAGAAAGTAATAATTGTCATAGGCTCAATCTTGAGTGCAATCTGAAAACAATCGGAGCACCACTTGCACTTCATTGTCTTTAACAAAAATCACCATCAGTCAAATGCAAAAGGGAGTTTTAAAAGAACAGCTTACTTCCTGCAACAATACCTTTAACAACACTGAACAACATTTGCCTATCCCAGATTCTTTAGAAAATGGATAAAATGTCAAATCCAATCTAAATATGTGGTTGACTGTGCAACCAACCATAATAAGTAGTAGTAGTTGTAGTAGTAGCGGTGTGGTGGTAGTGATGGGAAAGAAATTGAATGTTATGCCTTCTTAATTTCCTCTGATCTTAAATAATGCTGATTATGTTCAGACTTTCCAATCAAATTTTCCTTCTTATTTCTGGAAATAATGATTTTGGTCAATCTCAGGGATTGGTTTTAAAACATTGTTCTGGCTCTTTTAGTGGCATTCAGTTTTGCTGAGTTACTGGGGAGACTTTTGGTGGCTGCAGAGCAACTGGCACCTAGTCCTTTCAGAAGGATGTACCAGAAATATAAAAATTAGAGGTTTTCTGTTCTTACTCTGTGAATAATCCTGTAACTATATTTGGCTTGTACACCATCCTCCTCAACATCTATGGAGATTCTTAGTCATCTAGGTCATGGTTGTCCCAAAGGTGCAGGGGTATGAATGGATTTCTAGAAAAAAAAATGCAGACTACAGGAACCATTTACGCTTCTCTTTGAGATGGAGACAATACAGATTCGCCCCCAAAAGCCTGCCCTGTGTTCAACAGTGAAGGGACACAGGGCAGAAAATGTAATGTATTGGGCTTTGTCTTGTTAAGGGAACACCACGTGGGTTAATTGCTGGAAGGTTGCTTAAGCAGGGAAGCTGGCTAACAGCTCTGAGAGCTACAGCAAAAGCTCTTTGTCAAAGAGACTCTGTCATTCCCAGATGCGTTGAAGGAAGTCATGGTGAACGAAGCTGCTGCCAGGGCTGTATGAGCCATGCGGCCTGCCAAAATACAACGCGAAGAAGCCGCCCACCACGAGGATGCCAAACACACAGAAGACCCCAAAGACGACACAGAAGTCGACAAGCTACAGAGACACCATGACCAACAGCGTCGCAGTGACAAGAAACATGGGGCCACTTACAAGGCAGATCCCTTCCTTAGATGCCCAGGTTGTGGTGGCCGCCACCAACGTTTGGACTGTAGATTTCGGACAGCCATGTGCCGGGCCTGCGGAAAGATGGGCCACATCACGTCCATCTGCAGAGGTCGCCAGAGGGACCGGCCATCGAATCGCCAGTCAGAAGATCCAACCAGGAGAGGTACTGGGGCCCTGGGACAGTATAGCATGGGGTTTTGCTCTAGCTGCAGAAACATTTGCCGTACTGGGGCTCGCCGCCCGATTAAGCCAAAGTATAGACTTCAGGTGGAGCTGCAAGGGGTCCCCTGCAAGATGGAGCTGAACACGGGCTCCGCCGTTTCCATTATTTCCCTTGAAACATTTAATTTTGTTTGTGGTCGCAGTAAAAGATGGGCCAAGTGGAGGCCATCTGATATTGTATTAACTGATTTTCAAAATGCCAGAGTCGCAGTCAAGGGTGAGGCCACATTAGCCATTAAATTTAAGGGGTTTTCTGGGCACTTGGATGTTTTCGTAGTAGGGGGTCAGCGAACAAGCCTGATCGGGCTCGATTGGTTTGATGCACTAGGCATCCAAGTAACCGAGATCAACCGGACACAAGTCGCGAGTCTAGTGACAGTATGCGAGGAATTTACAGATGTGTTTGATTCAGCTCTGGGGACATAAACAGGCCTGCCAATAGCATTTAAACTAGATCCTACTGTAGTGCCAGTCAGGATTAAACCTCGTAGGGTTCCATTTGCTCTTAAACACAAGATAGACGCTGAACTAGATAAACTTGTTGTATAGGGCGTACTGCAGCCAGTAGATGGGGGTGATTGGGAGACCCCAATCGTAATGCCACTTAAAGCCAATGGGGAGGTCAGAATCTGTGCTGATTACAAATGCACAATTAATCGTGCACTCAAACAGCACGCATACCCAATACCGGTAGTAAGCCACATCCTGGCATCTTTGCAGGGTGGCAACATTTTTACAAAATTAGATTTGGCTCAGGCCTACCAGCAGCTCCCTGTTGATGAGGCCACAGCCGCGGCACAGACAATTGTAACCCATAGGGTTTTACTGCTTAAAGTAAAGCGCCTGCAATTTGGGGTCAGTGTAGCCCCCGGCATTTTTCAGGGCATCATGGAATATACACTCAAAGGCATTCCGGGGGTTTGCCCCTATTTTGATGACATGCTCATCACCGGTGATTCCACGGAGGTGTTTACAAGGAGGCTCAGAGCCGCCCTGCAAAGGCTGCACGAAGCAGGCCTCAAGCTTAAAAAGAATAAATGCAGTATTGGAGTCCCCCCAACTGAGTTCTTAGGGTTTTGCATTGATGCTGATGGCATCCACCCTGCTGAGTCTAAAGTAAAAGCCATTCAGATGGCACCCAGCCCCAAAATGAAGGGAGAGCTGCAGGCATTCCTAGGCCTCCTAATTTTTCACCAAGCGTTCTTTCCTAACAAGGCTGCAGTGGCAGAGCTGCTATATTGGCTCTTGGATAAAAATGCTACATGGAAGTGGACTAGTGTTCACGAAAATATTTTCCAGGAATTGAAGGCCCTTCTGTCCATTAGTTCCACGATCACTCATTTCAAGGAGTTAAGGCCAGTATGCCTAGTGTGTGACGCGTCCCCATATGGGGTGGGTGCAGTCCTAAGTCACTTAGAGAGAGATGGAACTCAAGTTCCAATTGCTTTTTATTCAAGGACATTGTCCTCCGCCAAGCGTAATTACACTCAAATCGACAAAGAGACACTGGCTATAGTTGCTGGAGTAAAAAAATTCCACGACTACTTATACAGCAGGGACTTCATGGTCTTCACAGACCATAAACCTTTATTGGGGTTATTAACTACAGAGAGACAGACACCCCACATCCTATCCCCTAGGACACGGGTCGGCAACCCGCGGCTCCGGAGCCGCATGCGGCTCTTTGAGCCGTCCCCTGCGGCTCCCAGCCGCCCGGTGCGCGCGCACCTCTTCGAACGGGCAGTGGTGCGCGCGCACCTCTCCAAATGGAGAGTGGCACCGCCCGTTTGGAGAGGTGCGCGCGCACCTCTCCGAACGAGCGGAGGTGCGCGCGCACCTCCCCAAACCTTTGGAGAGGTGCGCGTGGACCTCCGTGCGAACGGGTAGCGGCGCCGCTCGTTGGGAAAGCTGCTGCGGCCCGTTTGCAGGCTGCCGAAAGCGGCAGCTCTGCAAACGGGCCGTGGCAGCTTTCCCAACAAGCGGCGCTGCTGCCCATTCCGAGAGGTGCGCGCGCACCTCTCCGAACGAGCGGAGGTGCGCGCGCACCTCCCCAAAACTTTGGAGAGCTGCGCGTGGACCTCCGCGCGAACGGGTAGCGGCGCCGCTCGTTGGGAAAGCTGCCGCGGCCCGTTTGCAGGCTGCCGAAAGCGGCAGCTCTGCAAACGGGCCGTGGCAGCTTTCCCAACAAGCGGCACCGCTGCCCATTCCGAGAGGTGCGAGCGCACCTCTCCGAACGAGCGGAGGTGCGCGCGCACCTCCCCAAAACTTTGGAGAGGTGCGCGCGGACCTCCGCGCGAACGGGCAGCGGCGCCGCTGTTAAGCGGTGAGAGGGCAGACGAAAGAAAGCATGCTGTATTCTCATCTTCGCCGTTTCGAAATCCCTGAATCTCTCTTCTTCCACCGACCCCCCCCGCCCCCGGGCACGCCAAAGAAACCAAACAGAGCCAAATCAGAACCTCGTTAAAACGGGATAGAAAACCAAAAAAGTCCCAAAAAGTTGAAACGATTCGCCTTTTAAAAGACACACGTTCCTCAAGCCCAGCTTTAAAGCGGTCTCAGCCTCACCGAGTATATCGGGGGACGCTCTCTCCCCTCCCTCTTGTGTGAATCCTTTATCATCAGGACGCGATTACACGCGAGTCGTTCGAGGCGGGCAAAAAAAAACAAACCCGATGCGGCCTCGGGACGGTGAGGCCGGTCCAAAACTGACAGGTCGGCTCCCTCAACCCCGTAACGTAATCAAGGGGAAGCAGGAGATCATAAAGGCTGCGGTCCTACATTGCTCAGTCGACCCAAAGCCCTATCAACCATTTTATGGCTGGCGACGAGCGGGAACGCAGCTGGAGCGTGGAAAGCAGCTTTGCAACTGACAAAAATATTCCCCAGTAACCGAAGCGCCGTGAACTGCAGTCCCCGACACTATTAACATGCAACCAGTGTGGGTGCAACTACTGCCCTTCCCCCTCTCCCCACCCCGTATCGCGGATCTCTTTTCCTTGGCGGAGTTATCTTGGGAGTCACTGCAAGCAGCAAATCTTTTTAAGATGTTTCTGACAGAGGCTTGAGAGTGGGGATGGGGAGAGGAACTACACCTGGGGTGTTGGGAATTATTTTCTCCTTTATTCAGAATTACGGATCCATTTACTTCCAGATCAGTGGTGCCACCGCCGTTGCCATGACAGCAGGAGGGGCAGGGCCTCCGCGATTTACAACCCCCCCCTTCCCCACCCAAACGAGCAGCCCCGGGAAAGTGGCTTCGGGACTTCTTTTTCTTGCTTCTAAGCATAGGCACCAATCTGGGAAAAGTAACGCGCGCGTCTTTCTCGTCTCCCGCCACGCCTCCCATTGGCGTCTGCTACGGCATACATAGGAAAAGCGAAGTTAGCTGGGGCGGTTCCCCGCGGCGGAGAGATCCTTGAACGGGATTCTTGAACCCGCGGTCCATCTTGGCTCCTCTCGGGGAGGGGGGAGGCGGCTGTGTAGCCGGCACCATGGAGGAGGCCTACGACGTGATCGTGCTGGGCACCGGCTTGACCGTGAGTCCTTCGGAGCCACTCACCCTGCCTCTTCCTCTCCCCATCCCGGCATCTTCCACCCCTTGCGCCCCTCCATGCAATTTTGCATTCCTTTCCCTCCGGCTCCTGCATCCATGCCCGTCATCAGCAAACCATCACACATTAAAAAAAAATGGCAACCGCGTGCGTCCTCGCATGCACAAGAAAAACCCGTTTTGCACATGCGCAAAACGTTTTTTTTTGCGCATGCGCATGCATGGACGCACGCATGCGGCTCCCAGTTTCTTTTATGTGTCATGGAACCGGTTCCCAGTGGCTCTTTACCTTTTTTAGGTTGCCGACCCCTGCCCTAGGATGCTTAGATGGTCCATTTTTTTATCGACTTATACTTTTAAGCTAATTCACAAACCCAGCAAGGATATGGGCCATGCAGATGGCCTGAGCTGGCTTCCACTGCCTCAAATCGAACCAGATCCGGCCCCAGCAGCCTGTGTTTTGTCCATTCAGGACTTGCCGGAGTTTTCCCTCCACGCGGGGGACATAGCTGCAGAAACGGCAGCAGACAAGACTCTAAGTAGAGTGCTATCTTGGGTACACACAGGGTGGCTGGATAAAAGCCAAGGTCCTGAATTTCAGAGCTATTTTACAAGGAGACATGAACTCTCAGCTCATAAGGGTTGTATTCTTTGGGGGAACAGGGTCATAGTTACTACCTCACTAAGAGACAGGGTATTGCAATTCCTTCATGAAGGTCATCTGGGTATTGTTCACATGAAAGCTTTGGCAAGAAGCTATTTATGGTGGCAAGGATTAGATAAAGCCATCGAGGCCCAGGTGCATGGGTGTTATACATGCCAGCAATCAAGGCCTGAAATGCCGCACGCTCCAGTTCACAGGTGGGAGGAGACACACACTCCCTGGTCTAGGATTCATATAGACTTCGCTGGGCCCTTTCAGGGACAGCTCTTTCTTATAGTGGTCGACAACCATTCTAAATGGCTAGAAGTTATACCAATCGCAAATATGACTACTGCTAGGACAATCCAGGTGCTTAGGAAACTCTTTGCAATGCATGGGCTGCTGGACGTCGTAGTGTCCGATAACAGCGCCCAATTTCCTGCGGCAGAATTTCAGGCGTTCCTTAGGGCAAACCTCATTAGGCATGCGACATCGGCTCCATTTCACCCAACTACTAATGGTCAAGCCGAACGTATGATTCGCACCACAAAAGAGTCATTGAGGCGTATAGTGACTGGGACTGGCACCACAAACTGGCCAACTTTTTGCTCTGTCAACATTCCACGCCATGCACAGCAACAGGGAAAAGCCCAGCAGACCTGTGCTGGGGGAGGCGCCTAATCACAAAGCTGGACCGGGTGGCAGCTGAGGCCTCTCGCCCAAAACCCCCGAGGGGACTTCAAGTGGGCGACGGGGTGTGGGCCAGGAACAATGGGCATGGGAACTTGTGGGTGCCAGGGAAGATTACCAAAATGTCAGGCCCTCTCTCATATGAAGTGGGCCTAGAGGGCGGGCGAGTTGTCCATCACCAGCTTAGAAAGCGTTTTCCAGAATGGCCACAAAGCGAGGACTTCATCCTAGGTCCATGGGCTTCCATGGGCTGCAAACTGGCAGCCAGGCTGATCAATCCATAGGCTCTGAGGGTCCAAGCAGCCAGAGCAACAGGGAGGTGACCGTAGGGGAGGAAAGCCCAGGAGTGCAACATGGGGCCCCTGATGGAGAAAGCCAACCAGAACACTACAGCCGCTGTGCTAACGCTGCGGAGTAATTAGGCTCTGGGGTGGGCCATCCTGGAAGGGCCAGCCAGAGAATTCCAAGTCAACCAGACTCACTTGAACTTAAGGACACTGGTTTACCCAGCCTGGCAAGCAAGCTGGTAGACCAGGAAGTGCCTGGGTCCCCCAGGTGTTCCACAAGGGTTCGCAAGCCTTCTGCATATCTATTTTGTTTTGAAATAACGAAGTTATAATGTTTATTTATTTATTTATTTATTTTAATTCCATTTATATCCCGCCCTTCTCCGAAGACTCAGGGCGGCTTACAAGCTTAGCAGTAGCCTTCATTCTATGTATATGCCTGCTTATTAGGGCTTTCACACACACACCCCCAAGCGGCATTATTACAAAGTCAGCTTAATTGCCCCCAACAATCTAGGTCCTCATTTTACCTACCTCGGAAGGATGGAAGGCTGAGTCAACCTTGAGCCTGGTGGGATGCGAACCTGCACTAATTGCAGGCAGCTGGTGTTACTTAAGGAGGCATAATGTTGTCTGTTTCATTATTGTGCTGCTAGCTAGGAAGCATCTGTATTAGCCAGGAGGAAAAACATGTAATTGCACACTATTGTTGTACCTTTGTAAACTTGTATTGCTGTAATCATTTTCCTTTTCTTATTATAATGTTTGTACATTCTAGGGGGGAGGGGTGTAATGTATTGGGCTTTGTCTTGTTAAGGGAACACCATGTGGGTTAATTGCTGGAAGGTTGCTTAAGCAGGGAAGCTGGCTAACGGCTCCCAGCTCCTCAGACAACCCATCTCCAGTGCTGCCATTGGCTGCCTCTAGGGCGGCAATAGGTTGCTTTAAACCTATTGGCCACTGCCTAGAGGCCAGGGTATAAATTGCTGCATTTGCAGCTCTGTTTCTCAGTTCAGATCCTGCAAGCAATATACAATGATCTTTGCTGAACTCACTCGCCTCGTCTTGTCATTGAAGCCACGAACCCAGTATCTAATAGAAAACATCCTGCAGAAAACACAGCTCCACAACACAGTCCTTTCAACTGGTCCTAGAAAGTTCCACACTTATTTGCACTACTCAGGTGACCCTGAGGAAACAGATAAAAGTGGTTCCAATGACTCTCTAAAACAGGGGGTCTTCAAACTTGGCCCTTTTATGATTTGTGGACTTCAACTCCCAGTGTGCCTGGCTGAGGAATTTTGGGAGTTGAAGTCCACAATTCATAAAAGGGCCAAGTTTGAAGACCCCTGCTTTAAAAGAATGCAAATGACCAGCAGTCTGCAAGGAATATAAATCCTTCCATTCCCCACCATCCAGTCAGAGCTGAAGAAGCTTCTTGGATGAGAAGCAAAATGTCTTCAAAGAAAAAAAAGAAAGTCCACTTGCCTCTTGGAAAAGCACCTTTCGGACATCTTCCTCAACAGACACACACATTGTAGAACTCAGCTACATAGATATCACTTTAATCTCATGTAAATACATGAGATTTAAATAAGTGAGGGGAGAATCATAACATTTGCTGCTATGTTTTCTTAAAATTCAAGGAGCTGTCTTTATATAACTTAATTCCATTTAACCAACTGTGGTTTCGCCAAAATGGCAACTTCAAATTTGTCAATAGAAAATTTCTCTTTAAGTCCCAAACTGTTGTCCCTTTTCCCTTTTCTCATAACTTTTCAGTCTAAAAGCAGATCAACTTCCAATCTTTGTACTCTAGAGAACTGCAACTAAGGGGCACCTGGATTACTCTAAAGTTATCAGAGAAGCTGGCAAAAGAAGCACTTTACATTAACTGCTTCCATGTCTGCATTGTGAGAAACACCATCTTAGAACTTGTTATCAGATTGCCAGATGTGGGGGGGGAGAGATAATGGATGGGTTAAAAACTAGGGCTATTCTTACTTACTGTAAATGGATAGATCTACTGTAACATCTGAAGGATGATGGAGCAGGCTGAACAGTTTCCAGTTCAAAAGTTTTTTTGGAAAGAGAGGGAAAGTTGGAAACTGAGTGATTGTGTGTCACAGCCAAGAACAGAGGGATGTAGGGAGAGAGAGGAAGAGAAGTTGCAGCAGTCAGCATTAGTACATTCTGGCAGCAGCTATCAAAATCCCAGATGCCTCTTTGCTGATGTATGAGTAATGACATGGCTTGATGTTTATGGACAGCTTGCGTTCTCATCAAGGTGAACAGAAGAGCTGTCACTCTCTTCTACCACAAGATGTCAGTAGTACCGTATGAGTGTTAGATGTATCCTGACAACATGTTTCCACTCACATTATTAAGTTTACTTCCCTCGGTTTCGTGTTGTTGTTGCTGTATTATGATTTTATTATGGTTTGTCGCACAATCAACCAGATGTTTAGACTGGATTTGGCATTTTTATCCAGCTATTGAGCCCTTCCCAAGGACCTGGGATAGGGAGATGTTGTTTGATGGTGTTAAAGGTTGTAAGATGTTTATTATTATTATTATTATGGTTCCTTGCATAGTCAACTGTTTAGACTGTATTTGGTATTTTTATCCTCCTACTGAGTCTTCCTCAAAGGACCCCAAAGATACTGAGATGTTGTTTTATTATTACTATTACTCTTATGCCTGATTTAGTTATGTATAAGTGTTCAATCCTCTGAAAGAAAAGGGTCATTAGTTACTGCATGTTCCTTCGATTTTAATGGATCTGTTTTGACTATGACTAATCTGGAAACAACTCTCACCATCATAATTTATTTATCTTTTCATTAATAGAACATCTACTACTTCAATCATAGTGGAAGCACTGTACAAATGCTCAATAATACAATAATACATTTAATGTTGTTCTCTATAAAACTACATCTATATGGAGGAAAGTAAGCATTGGGGTACCCCAAGATTCTGTCTTAGGCCCAGTACTCTTCAACATCTTCATAAACATTTTAGATGAGGGGACAGAAAGGGAATTCATTGAATTTGCAGATGATACCAAGCCAGGTGGAATCGCCAACATTTTAGAAGATAAGCTCAAGATCCAGAAAGATCTTGACAAACTCGAACACTGGGCCCTATCCAACAAAATGAAATTCAGTGGTGAGAAAAGTAAGCGTTTACACTTAAGTAAGAAAAACCAACCACATTGGTATAAAAATAGGCAGCACTTAGCTCAACAGTAGAAACTGTGAGAGGAATTTATGAGTCCTAATGGACAACCACTAGCAGGGTGCTGCAGAATGAAAAAAAAAAGCCAGCACAGTCCTAGGCTGCATCAACAGAGAAATAGAATCAAGATCACATGAAGTATTAATACTGCTATATACTACCTTGGTAAGATTACACTTAGAATACTGTGTCCTGTTCTGGTCACCATGATACCAAAAAATTGTTCAGACTCTTGAAAGAGTGCAGAGAAGAACAACAAATGTGATTAAGGGGCTGGAGGTTGAAACATATGATGAACAGTTGAAGGAACTGGATATTTTAGTTTGACGACAAAAAAAGGACCAAGGAGTGACATGATAGCAGTATTCCAATATTTGAAAACCTGTCACAAAGAAGAGGGGGACAATCTATTCTTCAAAGAACCTGAGGGCAAGACAAGAAGTAATGGATGGAAACTTATCAAAGAGAGATTCAACCTAGAATTAAGGAGAAATTTTCTGACAGTGAGAAAAATTACTCAGTGAAATTACTTGCCTTCAGAAGTTGTGGTGCTCCAACACTGGAGGTTGGATACCCATTTGCCCAGAATGATATAGGATCTCTGCTTAGGCAGGAGGTTGGACTAAAAGACTTTCAAATCTATATTCTATATTCTGTAATCTGTAAACTATAGTACTACAGTGAAATAGTAAAACAGAACAGAATAAGCACAAAATGTCAGGAGTGAAAGACCAGGTCCACATGAGATGGTCCAATTAAACTGAATTATTGCTAAAAAAAAAACCTATGCACAAGAATTTTTTCAACTAATGGTTAGCACCTACTTGGAGTTGGGTAAGATAATTCAAGGGGGGGTTGGACTTAATCGGCTTGTGGCTATATATTCTAGGTTGATCCCTCTTTTAACTTCAACCCCAGTTCTGCCACTCCTTCTCCTACACAAGAATACACTAGATTGTGCCAGATCAGAAACAACTTATTGTTAACCTCATTCCCTGGAGGCCTTCCAGAACAAGCACTTTTTAAACCTCTTTCAGAAGAAGTCATTCTTTGCTCTATGGTCAAGCAGTATGAAAGGAGGAGATCTCCTGGTGCAAATACACTTTTCCACTGAATACTTTGGTAGGAGGTGCTTCAGCAGGCCCTCTCAGATTGCACACAATGCACAGGCCGCTTCTATTGTCAAAGAGACCCAGGCCCCAAGTCACAGAGGGCTTTACAGGGGACAGGTAACTCTGAAAGACACCAAGAGTCAATGCAGCTCCACAAAATGTCACAGGAGGTATTCCACTCATTGTACAGATATCAGAAAGCTGCGTCAGTGAGCTACAGACTTGCATTGATTCTGCTTCTTTGCATATTCTTCACTGCCTGCTACACATCAGCTAAAGTGACTTTGAGGGACAGAATGGGGTTAACAGATGACGGACTGATTCTCTCTCTAACTATTTATAATGTGAAGAAAATCCCGCTGGTTTATCAACATGGCCAGTGTCTTTTACACCATGGTTCATAGTAGTTGAACCATGATTTCCTTGACAGAATAATGCAGTGTTCTGTGATTATGTGTGATTCAGCTCCTGTGATTCTCAGAGAAAAAGAGACTGAGTACCCCCAACGCGTTTCTGGGAGGAGGATACTTTTCTGATTCCAGAATGAAACTCTTAAATTTTATCTGCCTTCCCAGAAACCTCTCCAAGCTGTCTTCCTAAATTCTTGCCCAGGACCATCTTCAGTGAGGGACGTTTGCTCATTATATTTCTACCATATTATTATTATTTCAGACATTTTTTCCCTGCTGCTCTTTGTCATATCACATTTCACCAAAGTTATATCCTAAAACAATGCCAAGAAACATAAACGGAAAAACAGTCAATAAAATGTAAGAGCAGGGCTGCAGACCGTTACAGTAACAGTCTATGCATTTAATAAAGATGACTGTGATGCATCTAAGTTTATGCCATTATATATATATATATATATATATATATATATATATATATATATATATATATATATATATATATAAACAAGATTTCTGATTTTCTTCCCGGAGACCACCATGGCAATCTCCTTGGAAAAGAGTACCACCTTGAACACAATTATCTAGCTGCATGGGTAGGCAACAGAGGTGAAAAATCTGCAACCTCTAGCTGTTGTTGATTTACTACTTTTTGAATCTGTCACTTTTAGTCAAGCCATCTGAACTTGCTTGAATTTGGAGTTCAGCAGCATCTGGAGGGCCATGTGTCCCACTCTGGTAAAGTTTTGAAGTCAATCAGTGTTTTTTTTAAAAAAACCAAAACATTTTAATCCCCCACACTTGCTATTCGCGTTGGAAAGTCAAAATGGCCTATACGCAGGGGTAGGAAACCTTGGCTCTTTTATGACTCATGGACTTCAACTCCCAGAATTCTTATATAATAAAAATCAAACAATACATGCAAAAGAATCAACCTAACAATAAACTGCAGCAGCACATAATGAAACATCCTGACCGTAGTATCCATTTCTTATCCTGAACAAACACTATAGATTTCAATTCTTCCTTTGGCTCCCAAAGGAAATAGCAAGGTTTTAAGTTTTCAAACGTGACAAGAAGTATCTTATCTTGTGGAGAAAGCCATTCCACAGGAAGCAGCCTGCCACTGAGAATAGCCTTTTTGGGGTTTTCCTCACACCAAATTCCACAATGCAATTTATACTTGTATGCATTGGTCAAGCAGATCCTTCCTAAAGCCAGTGATCTTGAAAATAACTAAATCTTATGCCATATAGGATTTTATAAATGACAACCAGAACCTAAGTTGAACCCAGAGCCACTGTAGGTTCTATGTAAAAAAAAAGTAAAAAAAGTACCAAGTAGCAATAAAAGTCTTGACTTGGGCAGCTGTGTTCTGCTTTGGGTGTGGTTTTTAGATGGTCTTCAAGGCCAGTACTTATTGAGCAAATTAAAATACATGTAACACAAATGAAAAAGGACAAGAACAGAACAGAACAGAACAGAACAGAATAGAATAGTTGGAAGGGACCTTAGAGGTCTTCTAGTCCAACCTACTGCTTAGGCTGGAAACCCTATGCCATTTCAGATAAATTGTTGTCCAATCTATTCTTAAAAACTTCCAGTGTTAGAGCACCCACAACTTCTGGAAGCAGGTTGTTCCACTGGTTAATTGTTTTAACTGTCAGGAAATTTCTCCTTAGTTCTAGGGTGCTTCTCTCTTTGATTAGTTTCCATCTATTGTTTCTTGTCTTGCCTTCAGGTGCTTTGGAGAATAGCTTGACTCCCTCTTCTTTGTGGCAACCCCTGATATATTGGAACACCATCATGTCACCCCTTGTCCTTCTCTTCATTAAACTAGACATACTCAATGACCATGCCTGATGTCTCTTCTTCCATAACATAGCTGAATCTTGGCAGTTTTTCTAAAGCTACAGAAAATGAGAATTAACTCCAAACATCCTAAGGAATGTAGCCCATGTTTCTGGAGTAATTTGGGAATAGGTCATCTCTTGCATGGCCTCCAGATAGGCCTCTGAAAATAGTCTCGGAGAAATCTTCTGAAAGCCTCTCCTGTAAATCTTAGCATGCCCACAGCTTCAGATAGTGAAGCCTTAAAACAATTTAAATCCATAGGGCTTTAAAGGTTAACGCCAACCTTTCAGAGAGTGCTCAGAAAATAAATGGCAGCCATCTTTTAATATGGGCATCATGGCATTTTGTAACATGAACCAGGTAGCAACTTAGTTGCTGCATTTTACATCGGTGTGAAATTCTGACCAAGTTCTTCCCCCCTCCCCCCCTTTTGGGGCATTTGTTTCATATATTATGCTTTGTCTGGTGTGTTTTTTTTCTGTATTGTATAAATTATAGCAGATTGCAATAATGTGGCCGTATCTCAATGGCCACATTTCCCACAGCTGGGAAGGTTTGCAGATTTGGTTTGTAAAACAGTAAATAAAAACAGGCTTCTGCTTTAGGGAGGCCATTTCAAAACCAGGGCACCACAAGCTGAGAATGTTGTGCTCCTTGTACTAAACCCCTGAACTCCTTCTCAGATGATAGCTCTTCTGAGTGCTTTAAAGTGTCTGATATTTCAGCGTGTAAAGGAAAACCACTGGCAATGTACAAGGAGATATAAGATTATATTAGCCACTTAGATAGATTTTAAATGCTTGGATTACCAAGGATGGTATGGTTCTTTCTATATAAACAGTCCATGTTTGGAGGCAGCTAGATATCCTGATGGGGTCTATGACAAATCGCGGTGGCCAACTTGCCATGGTCATCCTGCCCTGGCCATCCATCTCGCTGCGGCACAACTAGTCACAGCCAACTCACCACAGGGCAAGTTGGCTGTGGCAAGCTGGCCATAGGTGAGTTGTCCTGATGTCATCCAGTGTTTGGAAGGAACATCCCTACATTGATGATATCTGACTTTAGCTGATGAGAATGGAAACCCCAAATACATGAATGGCATACATGATTGCCAATTCTAGTTCCAGGAGACTCTGAGACAATAGTTTCACAAAAGGGGATTACTTCTACCATTGTCAACCACCACTGAAAAATTAAGCCATTTTCTTTTAAAAGGCTATACATGTATGCACACATTACAAACTTTCAGCAGAGATTCATAAACAGTGACTGGTCCATCATGAAGTTCTGGAACAATGTTCTACTTAACTTCCATCTTGCACTATGGAATGGCTTGTCTCTAGATGTGGGTGCTTCATCACTGGAGGTTCTTCAGAAGAGACTGGACAGCAAATTGTCTGGAATGACATAGAGTCTGCTGCTTGAGCAGTGGGTTGGACTAGAAGACCTCCAAGGTCCCTTCCAACTCTATTATTCTGTATTTTGTATTCTGCATTTCACTCTTTTTTTGTACAGAGGAATATAGAAGCCATGCACATAATACAGAAGCTTTGCAGTATTGATATATCCTAATGAGCTTGCACGCATGAATTAAGCACTATGGGGAGGGCAAGTGAGTTCATGAATGTTTGCCAGGTTTTAAGATGTAGGACATATTTGTTATTTATTGTTATTACCATAAAGTGAAAAGTAGATTATTCAACCAAAATAGTCCTCATTCTTGCCTCATAGTGCTGTACAATAGAGGCTGATGTATGCATTCAAAAACGAAAAAACAAAAAACAAAATAGCAGCTGATTTGTTTTAAAAATATTATTTTGATCAGCTTTCTTCAATGTACACCTGTGTATCAGAGCTTAATGATGCTATATGTTCTGTTTTCCTTGGCGTTCATAGACATCTGTCTTTTTCACCAACTGATTTATGTAGCATGGAACGAGCAGTCAAAGAAGCAACATCTTCCAACCTTTGAACCATAGATTTTCCACTCACTTCTTTGAAGCCAGAACAAGTCCTGAACTTTGTGAATTGCACCCAGAGTCTTACAAAATCCATACCTTCCAGCCCATGTTCAGTTGCCACTCCAAGATGGTGTCTTGCTAAGACAAGTACGAGCCAAGTGCATACTAAGGACTACAGTGTAGGAAGAAACAATGATATGCTATTGAAGAGATAGCAGTAAAAACCAGTAATAAACAGGCTTCCAGTGGGGACTGCCAGCTAAAACTGGTGAAGCATAATCATACTCATAACAGTAAAGTTGGAAGGGACCTTGGAGGTCATCTAGTCCAACCCCCTGCTCAGGTAGGAAACCCTATACCATTTCAGACAAATGGCTGTCCAGCCTCTTCTTAAAAACTTCCAGGGTTGGAGCATTCACAGCTTCTGGAGGCAGGTTGTTCCACTGGTTAATTGTTCTAACTGTCAGGAAGTTTCTCCTTAGTTCTAGGTTGCTTCTCTCCTTGATTAGCATGTGGCAAACCCAACATATAACAGCTGGCTCTATAGTAAAGCTACCCAACGAGTAATCCACCACATGTTCCTGCTTGCTGTTCATCGTATGAAGAGATAGGTTGGCTTTTGCTCATCAAATGAGGGACAGCAGCTTGTGTCATGTGACCATTTGACCTTCAAAACTGCCAGTTTGGAGGGTGTGAATTAGTCCTGACACCAATTATGAAGAAAAGGATAAATATATTACTCTTTGGTATTTCAATTTCTGACTATATTTTAGGATGCCTTATCCTTTTATGAAACAATCTCCCAGGAGCTAAGACATAAATGGAAAACAGTACATAAATAAAACACCTAGAGAAAGGGAATCTGCGGTTGTACAGCTTTGCAGAAATAAACAGAAATGTTTCCCTTTTCTGCCTCAATCCAAACAAATTTTGGCTTGAGAAACTATAATTATTACTGCATGAAAAATATATAATCCAGCTAAAGACAAACATTTTCTCAGCCTTAATCTATAATCTTCAGGTAGTCCTTGATTTACAACAGTTTATTTAGTGACCGCTTGAAGTCACAACAGCACTAAAAAATGACTTATGACCATTTTTCACAATTATGACCATTGCAGTAACCCCATGGTCACGTAATTTACATTCAGATGCTTGACAACTGGGTCATATTTATGACGGTTGCAGAGTGCCAGAGTCATGTGATCATTTTTTGCGACACTGTGACAAGCAAAGTCAATGGGGAATCCAGATTCACATAACAACCGGGTTACTAATTTAACAACTGCAGTGATTCACTTAACAAATATGGCAAAATAGTCGTAAAACGGGGCAAAACTCACTTAAGAAATTTCTCACTTAGCACATAAATTCTGGGCTCAATTGTGGTCATAAGTTGAGGACTACCTGTATAACTCTTCATTTAAAATTTGTGGGACTGAAAAATACTTTGGTTGGATTTTGGTTTGGATTTTTATTTACATTGTTCCAGAGCTTTTCCAGTTCTGTTTTTTTTTCCTCCCTACCTAACGATGCATGTAGTCCTACAGGAAAAGCTGTTTGAAAGCGAAGGAATTTTGTTGCAAATAAACCAACAACAATGTGAAAATGAGGATGTGAGCAGATTAATAACACTGGATTCTACAGACCTGAGTAGTATGCCTGGTTTAGCTCTCAGCTGCATCACTATGTCTATTATTTAAGGGCAGTGTTTTTTTTATAAGAAAAAAGGTGCCGGAGCTCACATCTTGTTTAAGGTTTTATTTAAAAAATTATATATTCAGTTCTTAGTAGGACTGGTGGTTGAGAAGTAATTAGTATTTTTTTTTTCATTTTTAAATTTGGGGTCATATTTTCACACTAAAAATTTAAAAAAGATTTTCAATTCGCCAACGATTTTTTAAAATAAAGAAATTACCTTTCGCATCTAGTCAATCACTGTACACACACCCACACATGTCAGTTGTGTAACAAAACATAACAGTCACCACCCGCAGTAAGCACTCAGCGTGTGACCACACGACCAATCAGAAGCTGAGCAGTGCCACAAGCTGAGTAGCACCATCACAACTAGCGCTGATGAAGTACACATGCATTGGACTCGACACATAAGCAGCCCACATGCACCGTTTTAATGATTTTGTTGCTATGCTCAACAGGGCGATTCAAGTCCACGTGGACCAAACATCAAATTTTCAAAAGTTACTTTTAAAACTTGGAAAATCCATCGAAAAAAGGTGCCGGAACTCTGTTCCAGTGCATTTTATGACAAAAAAAGTACTGGTTAAGGGAGTGCTATATCAGGCACGGCCCTCAAGGCATGCGTTTCCACCTGCAATCGAATTCGACCAGGCCCAATCCCTTTGTTATTTTATCCCCTTATAGCAGACATGTTAAACACAAGGCCCGGGGGACGGATCCGGCCCGCGAAGTAGTTTCATGTGGCCCGCGAAGCCATCCTGGAAACAGTGAGGAAACGGCCCCCACTGCCTTGGCCCTGATCCAGAGACCCTCCTTCTGCCAGAGACCCTCAGATCTGTCCCACTCCTGCCCAGGCCCCCATAGGCACCCTTGATGTGAACGATGTAGAGCTGGCCATGCCCACCCAGTAGGCCATACACACTCTAGCCACGCCCACCCAGTAGGCCACGCCCAACCTGGCCACACCCACCCAGCCCCTTGAGGGCAACCGCAATGCTGATGCGGCCCTCAATGAAATTGAGTTTGACATCCCTGCCTTATAGAAACTTCTGAAACAGGGGAAACATGTGGAGTTTCCAGAAGTTGGATATTGCAAAGGAGCTGAGTTTTCTAAATACATCCACTAGATAGCACAATAAACTTTCTTCATTTTTAGTTGGGAGACAAAAACAACAACAAAAAATGTGCAGAGTTTTCCTTCCCCTTCCCTCCTTTTTTTCCCCTCCCACCCAAAGAGCCATTAGCCTTTCAGGCTCAGAGTAATGGGGCTTCGGAAAAAGATCAAAGTTTTTCAGATAAGTATTCCTTTACACAATGTTACTGACACTCTACTTTGTAAACAGTTTTTTATCCTCTTCTCTCTCCCATTCCCCACTTTTTTCTTTTTTCTTTTTGGTTAAAAAGAACATATAAACATACCAAGTGAGATAGATAGACTGTCAGTTTTTCTTTTTCTTGCCTGCTTTGTATGTGAGTTAACTCTCCATGAGTATCAGAGTTGGGCTGTACTGATACAAATGAACTCAGGCCTGTCTTTTGTATAAACAGTCAAATAAAAAATGAAGGGTATATGAAATAATGCCAAGCACGAATTGTGTTTCAGGAACATTGTTTCCAACTTTGATCTTCTTCCCTCTTACTCTCCCACTGCCAAATCTCTTTTAAAGGCCTTTGATGGGAAAGGGCTGTCTTGTCCCTTCGAAAGTGGAGTTGAAACATGACTAGCAGAGCTGTCTACGAATAAAATTAAAATCTTGTTGAGGAGGAGATTGTAGATTCTTCTTCTGTTAAAATGACCCTGGGATAATAAAACCAAAACGTATTTGTCTGAAAGTAATCAGATAGAGAATTTTATTTTAGATACAGACAGTCCTTGACTTACAACATTTCATTTAGTGACCTTTCGAAATAAGAACAGTACTGGAAAAAGTGACTCATGAGCGTTTTTCACACTTATGACCGTTATAGCATCCCCATGATCACGTGATCAAATTTCAGATGTTCGGCAAACATCTCATATTTATGACAGTTGCAGTGTCCTGGAATCAGGTCTGACAAACAAAATCAATGGGGTAGTCAGATTCATTGAGCAATCACGTTATTAACTTAACAACTGTAATGATTCAACTGTGGAAAGCAAAGTTGTAAAATGGGGCAATATTCACTTAACAACCATCTCGCTTAATACCAGAAATTTTGGGCTAAATTGCAGTTGTCAAGGACTACCCATATTAACATTGATATGAGACCATAAAGATTTGCAGTGAGGAACTGCAACCTTTTTTTTTCCAGTTTCCAGAAGGAGAGCTGCTGTGCAGGATTCCAGCCAACCACTTCACTTATGGCTAAGTTTCCTGTTTCTCTTTCCAAGCAAAACTCAACAGTTCTTTAAGTGTTTGTTCCTATAATTTATTAAAACTTTGCAAAACCAAAACCAACACCCCCCCCCATTTTCTGTTTTTATTTTTATGCCTGTAGTGGAAGCATTTAGCAGGGTGGGGAAGGTCCACAGTGTTAAATTAACGGGCGTGACCAAGGTGAGTGAAGTCCCATCCTCCTCTGTGTGCAATGTGTCAGTGCATGTAGCACATGTTAAAAAGTGGCACCGCTTCAATTCCCTGCTTGCATCTGTCATTTTATGCTATTTACCCCCCCTTCCTACCTCTCCCCCCCAATTTTGTGCCTGCTGGTATTCAACTATATTGTATGAGAATAATATGACAGTACAGTAGGTTGAAAGGGTCACTGTATCAGTGCATTCGAACCGTCCATTATATGCCAGTTCAGGCAATTTGTAGTGAGCCAAGACTATGCACTGTTTAATAATGGATCACTTTGCTTAATTTCTCTGCCAAATCATTTTAATGCTCCCAGTGACCTTATTTTTCTATGGCCTCTTTAATTTCCTGAGACCCCCTTTATGCAACATAACTGTGCTAAGTTGGCGTTTGTATATTTGCCTGAATGACAGGAACCCAGGAAAAGATGCAGCTGCTTTAAGATGTGGCAGACAATTTCTACATTAATAATGTACTGGTACACGGACACACACACATCTCAAAGCATCTCCCTTGCAATCAAATCCAAAGTGCTCTTCTACCCAATTTTATAGCACTTTCAAATATTCAAAATGACCACATTATTCTATGATAATAGTTATGGTATCTCTCAAAGGCAGAGAAGTTATCAGTACCCACATATTATGTCAAGAAGGAATTATAGACAGGAGCAAAATAATTTGTCAAAAGCCATGATGCTTCTTCGGGTTACTTAACACCTTTGAACTGGATGTGTAAAGTGATTCATTTAAAAATGTTATTTTTAGGAAAGTTTTATTTGTTACAGCTGATGAAAACTGCAAATCATCCTAAAATTGGCTGAATCCCGTAAGAAACGCACATGGATGAATGAGCCTAGAACTAGCTAGATATCTTGATGAAAACCATCTAAATCTATGCGCTTGATCCTATGCACTGGATCCTATATGAGTAGCTGTATGATTGTTTGGTGACCTGCAAGATAAAGTATCCTCTTTCTTACCTTCAAACATATGTACTGATTTTCTGTAACAAATGTAGAATAAGGTTCAGTTTGTCAAAAGAGATGGGAGTGGGCTGTGCAAGTTTCATGCACAATATTGTTTTTAGTGCAGTTGGGAACTCAAACGAACACATTTTGCTTTAACACGTTAAGGACCTCAAAAGTCAAAATGTGTATTTTAGTTTTGAAATCTAGTCTGCTTTTGGAGGATACCACATTGCTTTTAAATAGAGATACTATTTAAATCTTAGGTGTCTCACATAATATTGTAAACTTTTTTTGGAGATATATAGAAATAATACCTCAGGCATTATCCCAGTATGTTTCTTGGTGAATAACTGCACCATGTGTCAGAAAATAAAAGAAACTATTGTGTTATTTAATAGATTGAAAAAATTCAGAATAATTCTTCCTTTCCTTTCCTTTCCTTCTTTCCTTTCCTTTCCTTTCCTTTCCTTTCCTTTCCTTTCCTTTCCTTTCCTTTCCTTTCCTTTCCTTTCCTTTCCTTTCCTTTCCTTTCCTTTCCTTTCCTTTCCTTTCCTTTCCAAATTTGGAACTATAACTAGTAATTGGGCTCACTGTTCCATTGAAAAATCTTTTCCTAGTTTCCATGGATATGGTTTCTCCTTCCCACCTTTCATAAATAACTCCAAGGAGCATAGTTGTTGAATGAGCAAAGCATGAATTGATTTCTCACTTTGGGGACTTCCTGCTGACCAGATTGCTGCCTTGAGAAAAATGAGCTGGATCAACTCAACTTAATCCCCAATGAACACAAGCAGTAGATCACTTTGCAAAAAACCAGCCATGCATGATTCAGCATCATGAGCTGAGAAACTACCAGCTGAAAATCACCTTTTGACCTCAACCTATGCAGTGATTCTAGGCTAGGAATAAGATATTTGTAGACACTGGACAAAAAGATGGCCTTTTTCTAAGAGGTAGAGAAGAACATTTTTTTCTATTAGACAAAAGTTTAATTTAGTTTCACATAGCAAGCAAGGGCACATATGCTTATAACAGAATATGCTCAAGAATTTTTTTGGGGGTAGAACTAAGGATATATTGAATTATAATTAAATCATATTAATCAAAACTAGATAATGTGATTATGTCATATGTATTTAATAATTTTTCCCTTCGGTCGCATCAACAATTATAATTTGGCAGCAATTTTTAGGAAGGTTTAGGGATCATATGCAAGGATTTGAGGGGTTATATTCAGCCTCGGGACTTCAGATAAAGCTCTGTAATACAACGGCCATAACAAAAATTTGATTGTAGAAGGGAAATAAAGCTAATTTCCTGCAGCAAAAAGTGTAGTAGGCTTAGGTAGTTTGATATTCTAGAGATGAAGGATCAAAAACAAACCAGAGGGCAAAGAATAAAGAGTACTCAACATTAAAGTCTGTAGCTTTGGGAATGAATCTAACAGAAGAGAATATATGTAACTGAGGACTGAGCCAGGAAATTCTCAATTCTCTCTGAGCTGTGGTGCACGTAAAGCCGAAATGGAGAATGCGGAAATCTAGGTGAAAATCAACAATTAATAAGCCAAACAGAATCATTACAGTATGTAAACATGGAAAAGGTACCTTCATCTCTCAAGGCACGGAACAAACAGTAGAAAGAGAGTGGTTCTTAGGTTCTACAATAGGTGATCTTGTCTCAACAAAGCAACTTATATGGCCATGTCAGCCCTGGGAAGCTTCTGCTGTTACTGGGGTGAGGGTTGAGTTTCTGAAGAATCTGATTCTATTGTTATACCTAAGTAGATTAATAGGAAGATTAAGCATCACCCGCATCAGCTTCTAGAGTTCCACTGAGTCCAATTCTGCTGAAATTAGTTCCTACAATATTCCAGTATTTCTTTCCTGAAATTTATCTGTTCTCAGCATAAATTCTGTCTTGATATGTCTGTCTGTCTGTCTGTCTGTCTGTCTGTCTGTCTGTCTGTCTGTCTGTCTGTCTGTCTGTCTATCTATCTATCTATCTATCTATCTATCTATCTATCTATCTATCTATCTATCTATCTATCTATCTATCTATCTATCTATCTATCTATCTATCATTTATCACCTCTCTCTCATCTTTTATGTAAATGAACTCTTCTACTTCTCAATGATTACTTGATAATGCTGTTTTTAGTATCTGTGTGTGCACGTGTGTATGTATTTATGTCTGTGTACATATATACATACATGTTGTTTTACAGGTAATCTTTGACTTACAGCCACAATTGAACCCAAAATTTCTGTTGCTAAGCTAGATAGTTGTTGCTCCATTTTATGACTTTATGACTTCCCTTGCCACAGTTGTTAAATGAATAACTGCAGTTATTAAGTTGAATGATAATTAAATTAAATTAAATTAATCAATATGATTTAATTATATTATTAAGTGAATTTGCCTTCCTCATTGACTTTGCTTGTCAGAAGGCCACAAAAGGGGATCACATGACCCCGGGATATTGCAACCGTCATAAATATGAGTCAGTTGCCAAGCATCTGAATTTTAATCACGTGATCCTGGGGATACTGCAAAGGTCGTAAATGTGAAAAATAGTCAAAAGTCACTTTTGTCAGTGCCGTTGAAACTTCGAGCGGTCACTAAGTGAACAGTTTTAAGTTGAGGACTACTTGTATAACATGGTTAAAATGGCAAAATGATTATCTTTTGATAGTGCAGCTGCAGCATTTTATAGTTTACAATGTAACTGCCCATTAAAAAATAATAATAATTGCCAGCCAGGATACGTTTTGACTATGGGCGATATGATCTGAGTGGGAAGTTGAGAAAAAAGGGATTAAATATGCACAAATGCAGTTCTATGTGCGCAGACCTCTCATCATTTGGGCGTCAATTTAAGAGATAAAGGTCAAGCTCGAAGTAACAAGTGCTGTGTTCTGAGATGCTGAAATTGGGGAGTGGCACATGCAATGACGGAATGCCACGTTTCCTACTTTGACACAAGGCTGGGCCGTAGCAGTTCTTTTTCTGTAGCAATTGCTAGAGTCAAAGGCAAGCATTTGTAACACACTTAAAAGGTGTGATCTGTATTTCTGACCTGGAATAAATTGTGACAGGCATATAGTGTGCCAAGGCACTGAACTCTGTTCTGCTTCTCTGCCCTCATCTAACAATGATCGTAACTGGCAATAGTACAGTGCAGACGTCACCATGTTTCATCTCTCAGGGGGAAAAAATACAGTAGCAAATTATGATTTCATCAAAATGGTGGTCTCAAGTTGGGGCAGAAAATACATCCGATTGTGTGTTCTTCAAATACATGTTCATTCATGTATTTGGGTTGCTTGTGGGTTGTTGTTTTTTTTTTGCAGCCCCAGCAAATGGCCATGAGTGCACCAAGGGAACCTTGAATTTGAGGCAATTTTTTTGTGAAGAAGACATATGCTAAGTCCTAGGTTGAAAGGTCTGAGTCTTCCTCTTATCAATCTTCTACCTATTTCACAGCAATATAATTCCATCTCATCCGAATTCTTTACTCCTGCAAGCTCAGTTTTCTCTTTCTAAGACCAAGGTCTCTCCTTCAGGTTTTTGTTTTTGGCTACACAACTTGTATAGGTGAGTGAGACTATTTCTGTCCTGATACAGGCAGCCTTATCTGGGAATGTTCTGTTTCTTTTACCTACTTTTTTTTTCTGGTGCCACTTTCTTATCACAAAACAACCCAAGTTCCAACTGGAGTGCAGAAATGTTACACAATGAATTGCCCATATTGATTCACACAAAAACAAGAGTGATACATGCGAGATTCCAAATTTAAAATGGAAATGGAAATGGGCTGGTTACATAGCAAGAAGAACTGATGGCAGGTGGACCAAAGCAGTCATAGAATGGATCCCACTTGATAAAAAGCATCCATGAAAGAGACCTAAAACAAGATGGATTGATGACTTCAGCAAGTATTGTGGGCCCAATTGACAAAAGAAAGCCCAGGACCATATAGCTTGGAAACATGCCAAAGAGGCCTTCATCCTGCTGTGGATAGACAATGGTTATAATGTATATGTAATATGTAATATGTAATATGTAATATGTAATATGTAATATCTACATCTATATCTATATCTATATCTATATCTATATCTATATCTATATCCATATCTATATCTATATCTATATCTATATCTATATCTATATCTATATCTATATCTATATCTATATCTATATCTATATCTATATCTATCTATAGATAGATATAGATACAGATACAGATACAGAAAGGGACACGGTGGCTCAGTGGGTTAGGATGCTGAGCCTGTCGATCAGAAGGTTGGCAGTTTGGCGGGTCGAATTCCGAGTGCCACGTAGCAGAGTGAGCGCCTGTTACTTGTCCCAGCTTCTGCCAACCTAGCAGTTCGAAAGCACGTAAAAAATGCAAGTAGAAAAATAGGGACCACTGCGGTGGGAAGGTAACAGCATTCCGTGCGCCTTTGGCGTCTAGTCATGCCGGCCACATGACCATGGAGACGTCCTCGGACAAGCGCTGGCTCTTCGGCTTTGAAATGGAAATGAGCACCGGCCCCTAGAGTCGGAAACGACTAGCACGCATGTGCGGGGGCACCTTTACCTTTACCTTTTTACAGATACAGATACAGATACAGATACAGATACAGATACAGATACAGATACAGATACAGATACAGATACAGATACAGATACAGATACAGATACAGATACAGATACAGATACAGATACAGATACAATAGTAATAGTAGTCCTTTTCTGGCAAAGAGATACAAGAGGCATATACAGGATTCTTTCAGCTGAAATGATGATATCCCAAATTCAAGGCATGAACCCTTGAACTTCTCAGACTCCAGGCAGCCATTTTTGAGCAAAGTAATCACAAAGCCTAACTTCATTGCAAAATGGAGCTAGAATTCCTTAAAAGATTTAACACTGTTTCTCGTGGATGGAGCAGAGATTTGGGTTTCTTATCAGCTTCCCCACATAAAAGTGCTCATATCACATTTAGCAACTTCTGTGTGAATGGATATTGCCAAGAAAGTAATTACTATTACCTATGCTTGTGCATTTCATTTTTCTCTAGCCTCGCTGTTTATTTTTTTTCCAGTGCTCTATCCATCTTGGGTTAATACTTTATGCATTGGACTGGAAGTCTATTCTTTTTATGCTGTTTCAGGGAATTCCATGTGTAGCATTTCATGTTCCTTGGTTACAATGTGCACAGCCCTTTCCGAGCTTGTTGCCAACAAAGGACTCATTCCAGGAACAATATTAGGTTATGCACAGCTTTCAATCATTTTACTCACTAATATTTAAAAACAGAATTGGCAGCACTCAACAAAACTCAAAGCTGGGGCTGGAAACCTTCAAAGACTTCAAGGAAACTAGCTCCATGATAAAAGATTGTTACACCAGACAGACCAAGTTCTGGATTGTATATTGCATCTGAAAGACATTGAGATCCTACCACAAGGGAATGTGAGGTGGTCCTGGAGATGACTGCATGTTTTGGAAAAACGTCTAGCATGCTCTATTCTACTCTTCCCTTCTGTGATTGAGGAGGTTGCTATGTTGCTGTCAGTACTGAAATAAGATTTATCTGGACAGTTTTTATACTCTGAATAAACAACCATGGCCTTGCTGAGCATTGGGAAAAGTCTTGGTTTGGATTGCTTTAAATCAATGGATTTCACTTTCACTCTCTATTTAATTTTCTCCTTATATAGCCTGCCCTTGGCCCAGTCTTTTTTCTCTTTGGAAGGAGAGAGTTCATACAAATAGTGGCTGCTCTTAATCCTATTTCAAATGCAAAGAAATGGTCCCACTTGCTGTATTTAGAAATGCAATTCAGAAAATCTAAATACTACGTGTATATGTGAATGTATTGCAAAAGCTGTACTTTATGCTGTCCATGGATTGTAAAGTGCATTTCTTTCTGGATATTCAACTGGATTTGTGATTTATCTGTTTTATTAAAGTGTCTTATGCTGTAAAGATAATAATACACGTGAATCTGGCTTGTTGAAAAATCCCAGTTTTTAGCATTATCTATTAAGTGCAAGAACCCTGACTCCTGCATTAAGCAGTTTTAGTGGTGTAAATAGTGGGCAGTTGGAAGTTTGCCCACCTACCCACAAAGATACTAAGAAAGTTAAATAACAAAAAAGAGATCTCTCTAAGCTGAAGCCTGGAAGAAGGATTCTCAGAGATCAAGCCTCGTTACTTTGTCTTCTGATAAATGAGTGTTCTTGTAATTTGACATACCTCTATGGCAGCCATTTTGTGACCATGCCTACCACATTCTACGAAATCCAGGATACTTCCATGGGTTCAAAAAATTTACCTGTGCTCTGTGTAGAGCTCCTGTTCATAAAACTATAAAGCCAAAAGGTTGTCTGCAAGCTTTATAAGGAATAACATGATTAAATATAAAGCTGGAACTGAATCTGGGTTTAACCAGCTGTCTTCTTTTTCCTCTCCAGCATGTTGTTTTAGAATGCCTTAATGGAACTTAATGGAGCTTGACTTTTGATTCTTCTGGAAAGTTCCGATTCTGCTATGTATCAGGGGGATTTATCCTGTTCATATTCATTCTGGCTTTTAATGTGAAAATCTGAAATGCTTCATTTTCAGAACAGAAAGAGGAAATTGATATTTTTAATAGCTTGACCACTCATGCTAGTTCATTTATGTATGGCGCTTAGAGTGTATATTCCCTTACATTATCCCAGATAAATATTTGCTTCAAAAGGGCCTCAACAATTCCTACTACCCTACTTGCCCGCTAAGATCTTTTCTACGCAGATTCCAAAATGGGTACTTTTGAAATAGAAAGAAGTGTTAAAAATGCTGCTTTTAAAATAGTGGTTAGGACTGCAACTGAGCAATTAGAGCATGCAGCAATCACTGAGTTACAGTTTCATCAGCATTTGGGTGCACAGGCCTCATATGCATTTATGGCAACTCGATTGACAAGTGAGACCATGTTGGTTCTAAAGGGTCAATAAAACATGTGCCTTGAAGGATCTACACAATATACAGTAATGGCTTTTTTGGAGCTGTTATAGTCTATTGGGTCAATAATAATCCACTTTTTAAAGAGTGCCAAAATATGAATTTACGCAGCTGGCCACACTGTCTTCTGATCTATCAGATAAATAATATGAATTATCAACATTAGTGTCCATGCTGCCCTGTTTTTACACACACACACACACACACACACACACACACACAATGTGGATTTTGTTCAAAGTCTAATATTTCCCTTCAAACCTTTTTTTAAAAATATTTTTAAAGAAAAAACCCTTACTCATGAAGGAGTATACTCTGTGTCATTTTATTTAAATGAAAGAGTTTAAGAAAATCAGTGAATGTACACTTGTATGGATGGCTAAAATATATTTTCTCTTTTTTCCATTGTAAAGGTAACTAGATTACCATTTCAACATTCAGCATTGCTGTGCTCAGCAACCACTCTTAAAAATGAGGACTAGAATGACTCAAACAGGGGAGGATGCAGCATCATTTCTAGAACATTCCATGGACTGATTCACCTAAATTGATGAGAGCTGATCATTTGATAATCCACTCATGACCTAAGAATACTTGTATTACTTCTTTCAAGTGAACATTACCATAAAAATCACCCAGAGCTACTTAATATCAATGGGTTTGATTTCAGTGTATGTATTTCATTATGTAGTCTGGATAACAACTGGGAAATGTACTTAGGTGTAGCTTTCAATAGCCCCTTATGTGAGGTGTAGTTTTTCAGTGGGCACTGGGTAGTAAGACTGTGCCAAGTTGAATCGTTGTGTTATGAGAAAAATAATTATTAGCGTAATTGTTGAAGCCCTAAGAAGCATGTCTCACATCTGTATGACTTACTGGTCTCCCTTGCACCATTTTCAAAACTTATACCCACATAATTTATGGAAATTCCAAATAACATATACTCACATAGTTTATGGAAATTCCAAATAGCATATACTCACATAGTTTATGGAAATGCAGTTTTCCCAAAATACAATAAACATTTTTTCCAATCTACAGGACACCTGCAATAGGGGCCTTGCAACCGTCTGCCATTTGATGGCTTAATACTGCCCCGATGCCACGGGCAGTTTTTCGTTAAAATGGGCCAACACAGAGCATCAAGCTATCATCAAGATAGCAGTGATTTGACTGCTCTGAATACCTTGTCGTGGGTGCTTGTCCACACCCAAGGTGCTTTCTTGTCTAATAGACGGTGTAGTGGCTCTGCCAATGCAGCTTTGTGTGGCAAATACATTAACCCTTAATAACAATACATAACACTTGTGATGTCACTTTCCCTTCCCATAGACATCCATAGACAAGTCTGTTAGCCAGGGCTCTGATGTAATTTCATGCCTTTGCCTTTGCCTTTGCCTTTGCCTTTGCCTTTGCCTTTGCCTTTGCCTTGCCTTGCCTTCTACATAATCTTACTATGCAAAGAAAAGGGAGACTACAGAGGAAAAAGAGCTGGAAAAAATGCCCTTGGAACTATTTCAAAGCATAAAAGCAGCAGGTACTGATATCTTGGAACAGTACAAGGGAAATATGGCCTAAATCACCTGCTTTAGCAAGATAAGCCATTGGACTTCAGCAAGCTAAATGTGCACCACTGGAGTTTGTTTGAAAAGGGGGTGACATGAAGACTGAAAATCACAAGGAGGAGGCAGAATATTTAATCTTCTGCAAGATAGCAATTCAGGATGGACGGATGGAGACACCTGCAGCCTGATAAACGAGTCAATACTGTAGATGAAAGATAGTCACTAACAACAGATACTGCCAAGGCTGAGATCCTGGAGGTGGATGCCACTGCTTTTTATTTCAGCCCTTTCTGTGATCTCTGCTGAATAAGTCAAGGTCTGTATTTTGCTAGGTACTATCTATCCTTAATGGGCACAGTCTAGCAAGCTCCATTTCACCCACACAATGGATTGATATGTGCAGTGGGGACCTGGGTTTGCTTTTCCTGAACGTATTCCATACACCACTACAATGCTAAAATGCAAAATGCCACTTCTTTTGTTAAAATAAGAGGAAACAAAAAGCAAGTTGGGATATCTGTATTGTTTGGAATCAGCAGCCTTGCAGGTGTCCTGTAGATTGGGAAAAAATGTTTATTGTATTTTGGCAAAACTGCATTTCCATAAACTGGGAAACCAGCTTTTGGTTTGATTGGTCGCTGCCTAGAGGCGGCAAGTATAAATAGTTGTCATTCTGTCTGTTACTCTCAGTCCTGTTTATTCTGCAATAAATCGTGTTGTACAGTATTAACCCGGTCTGGTTAATGCCTCCAAAAAACCCACTACACAATAACAAGGGTCATAACATTATCCCACAAATTGCATATTTCATGTCATTCTCATGATGGATAGTATAGACACCTATCACATGTTGTCATTTTCAAAGACATATCTAGATACCACAACCTGGTTTAGTTAGTTTTGAAAATGAAAGCAGTGAATATATAAATGGCATTGTTCTTAATGTTTTCTTCATTGTCCTAATGACCTTCTTTGTGAATCAAAATAATCACAGCAGGCCAGCTAACTGAAGGGGATTCAGCTGAATATACACTACTTGGGATATATTGGTTACCTTAAGAATACATGGCTAATTAAGCACAGTGAAAAAAATAGCATTTCTCTGGTTGGCAGAAATTTTCAAGAAACAATTTGTTACCTCAATTAGAAAAAAAGCATCTTTTTATTTTCAGGAGAAAATAAAATACTGAAGAATAATTAGTTTCAAATGCAACCAGGCTCGCTCAGACCACTGAGTTGAGTGATTATTGGACGGAAAAGAAAAAATTGGATATTAGGAAGAATTGAAGGCAGCTGCTTCTTATTCAATTCAACTTAAGAAACTCTTCCTAGGTTGCAAATATGGTTTATATCAGTTTCTCAGCCTCAGCAACTTTACACGTGAACTTCAGCGCCTAGATTTCCCCAACCAATGGCTGCCTGTGGAATTCTGGGAGTTGAAGTCCACGCATTTTAAAGTTGCCAAGGTTGAGATACACTGGTTTATATTAACAGTTTTAAGTTGCAGACTCCTAACCTGAATTCTCATAAGAGTTTCTTTGTTATTGAGTAGACGTACATGTCAGTACCACCAAGCACTTAAAGTTCACATAAAAATAACCGATGGATGGCAAATAATACAGGTTTAGTTACCTGTGATATTTTAATTAATACATTCTCTATATCCATCCAAACCCAAGAAATGTGTGTGCAGTTAACTCCATGCAAGTAGCTAAACTGGCCTGATTCATAATCTGGAGCTCTGACAGACATAGTTTTAGCCCTTGGTGCTACACTAATTAGAGTGGGTCCAGTGATTTGAAAGCAATGTCAATGAAATT
>NC_138204.1:156225733-156398233 GCF_964194415.1 Vipera berus
TACCACAGGTGGTACCCATACCACTGGTTGAAAAGCCCTGTCCTATGCCTTCCTACATTTTAGTGTATCTATATAAACTATTTGAAAAAGAATGATTCCCTGATTAGCTAACAATTAAAACAAAATATCAAATAATTTTAAGACACATTTTTAAAAACATAAATACAACACTATGCATTTATTTTATCACATCAATTTAATTAAAACTGCCTATCTGCAGGCAGATTTGCATATCTGCTGAAGATAAGATTGAATAAAAACATCATTGCCTATTGGCAGATGGATAACACTCAGAGAGGTCCTGATTTTTTGGAGTGAGATATGATACTCCTCAGGAAATCAGAAAAGGGGAAATTTATATTTTCTAGAAAAATGAATAACCTAGTAGGAAGAGAGAGAGGAATTCTTCGAGGAAGAAAGTGCCTACAAACAAAAGACAAGAAAACTAGACCAAAACAGAAAGTGTCTTTCAAACTGAGCTTCTTCCACATTATTTATTTACTTATTTATTTCATGGACATATCCATGTTTCTTTCTTTCTTTGATTTATTTATGCTCCTAGACCAGAGTTCCATACAGTACAATATAGCAAAACATATGAGTAAAACTATAATATTAAAATTGTAAAATAAATAGTTAATAGTCTTCTAACATGAAAGTGATCTATCAAATCCTATTGAAACTCGCCTGACAGCCATCACGATTGTACAACATTTTGCAACTTTTGAAAAGTTTTCTAAGGAACTATCCACTAAGAGAAGTACCATTGTCTCTTTTATAGAGCAACTTGATCAATTGACAAAGATGGAATGGATATTCCTTCAGAGCATCATCTATGATACTATTAGAATAAAATAGAATCACAGTGTTGGAAGGGACCTTGGAAGTCTTCTAGTCCAACCCCCTGCTCAGGCAGGAAATCTATATCATTTCAGACAAACCCTTTATGCAAGTGCAAATATACCTTTAATGAGATCTGCCAACTTGTACTCCACAGTTTCCACCCTACTGGAAGTTAAAAAAAGAGACGTATTCTGGCTCTCTCCCAATAAAATCTTTAAAATGTAATCATCTGTTTTAATACAAGCTTTATAAAAAGTAAATTGCATTTCCTGTATTGCTTCCTAGGTAACAAAATTAAAGCGATTTCTCATTCCCTTGGAGACTAGGTGAACTCTATATCTCAAAAGTCCAGATATTCTGTAACCTATGGGTGTAGACAGAGATACACACAGCATTATGTCCAACTGTTTTACTTCATGAGAGTAAAGATGGTCAACATTCCTTCCTAAAAAAATCATAGGGGGGGAGGTGTTTGAAAGAGATTCCTTTATTTATATTCTAAACAACTCAAGACAGCAAACATACACAATATTCCTTCCTCCTCCTCCTATTTTCCCCATAACAACAATCCTGTGAGATGGATTGGGCTGAGAGACAGTGAGTGGCCCAAAGTCCATCTGACTTTCATGCGTAAGGTGGGACTAGAACTTACAGACTCCTAGTTTCTAAGCCTGGTGCCTTAACTGCTAGATCAATCTGGTCATTTAAATACCTGGAAGCAGAATCATATAGGCTTTAAAGATAAACAACTCTTTGAACTGGAATAGAAACAGGTGTAGAAAATCGTGGAGATGACTTTAGAGAAGTTATCCACAGCAATAATCATGTATTAAGCCCAAGGAGGCAAGTGTGCATTAGAAAGGCACTCAGACTAGCTCCATCCTGGTTCCCAAGGCTATAAGAGTGAAGGGAGGGGGAAAAATACAGGCAGACATGCAAGATTTTGTTAGCGTCGGCTATCTTAATGAAGTATATTTCTAATCTTCCTGTGGAGGCAGTTTCCTGATCTGGTCTAAGTATATTAGACCAGTAATCAATGCAGTGCCCTATCATCAATTCATACTGCTAAATCTACTCCCCTAAGCTAGTAAACTGACTCCAATATTCTGGACTAATTGTAGTTTCAAGTCTTTTTCAAAGTTATCGTATATAAGGCACTGCAATGGTCTAATCATGAGATGAAGTGAATGAGAGTCACCACTTTCATATGCCTAATCTTCAAAAACCCACAATTGGTCTAGCTGACAAAGCTGGATGAAGGTGCTCATGGCTGCCTCCTTCACTGCTACTCTAACAGAAGCCAGAAACAGAAGCCAGTCCTGTTCCTACAGTTGGATGCAACCCATCCAGGCTTAAAGATGGAACTAGAATCAAGCCATCCCGATCACCAAAAAGCAGCAACAAGGATTTCATTTTAGTTGCTTTCACCCATCGGGGTTCTCACAACCTCCAGGAACTGGATCAGGGCTTAGACAGCATTTCCTGTCCAGCCAAATCAATAGATGTAGAAAACCTAGTACCCCTTCATGGATTACTGCCTTGTCGTGGCGAAGGGGCTTGCGTAATTCAATGAAGCTATGAGCTATGCCGTGCAGGGCCACCCAAGACGGAAAGGTCATAGCAGAGAGTTCTGACAAAACGTGATCCACTGGAGAAGGAAATGGCAAACCACTCCAGTATCTTTGCCATGAAAACCCTATGGACAGTACCAAAAGGCAAAACGATATGACGCTGGAAGATGAGCCCCTCAGGTCGGAAGGCGTCCAATATGCTACTGGGGAAGAGCAGAGGGCTAGTACTAGTAGCGCCAGAAAGAATGAAGCGACTGGGCCAAAGCCGAAAGGACGCTCAGCTGTGGATATGTCTGGTGGTGAAAGGAAAGTCCGATGCTGTAAAGATTTTTTCTCCATAGGAACCTGGAATGTAAGATCCATGAATCAAGGAAAACTGGACGTGGTCAAACAAGAGATGACAAGACTGAACATTGACATCTTAGGTATCAGCGAACTAAAATGGACAGGAATGGGTGAATTTAATTCAGATGACCATCAGGTATACTACTGTGGGCAAGAATCCTTAAGAAGAAATGGAGTAGCCTTCATAGTCAATAAAAGAGTAGGAAAAGCAATACTGGGATACAATCCTCAAAATGACAGAATGATCTCAGTTCGAATCCAAGGCAAACCATTCAATATCACAGTAGTCCAGGTCTATGCCCCAACCACCAGTGCTGAAGAGGATGAAATTGACCAGTTCTATGAAGCACTACAGCACCTTATAGAACTAACACCAAAAAATGATGTCCTTATCATCATGGGGGATTGGAATGCTAAAGTAGGAAGCCAAAAGATAACTGGAATAACAGGCAAGTTTGGCCTTGGAGTGCAAAATGAAGCAGGGCACAGGCTGATAGAATTCTGTCAAGAGAATACGATGGTCATAGCAAACACTCTTTTCCAACAACCCAAGAGACGGCTCTACACATGGACATCACCAGATGGTCAACACAGAAATCAGATTGACTATATGCTCTGCAGCCAAAGATGGAGAAGCTCTATACAGTCAGTAAAAACAAGACCAGGAGCTGACTGTGGCTCAGACCATGAGCTTCTCCTTGCAAAGTTTAGGCTTAAACTGAAGAAAGTAGGGAAAAGCACTAGGCCACTCAGGTATGAATTAAATCATATCCCTGTTGAATATACAGTAGAGGTGACAAATAGATTTAAGGAATTAGATCTGATAGACAGAGTGCCTGAAGAACTATGGACAGAGGTTCGCGACATTGTACAACAGGTAGCAACCAAAACCATCCCAAAGAAAAAGAAATGCAAGAAAGCAAAATGGCTGTCTGAGGAAGCTTTGCAAATAGCTGAGGAAAGGAGGGAAGCGAAAGGCAAGGGAGAAAAAGAAAGATACACCCAATTGAATGCAGAATTCCAGAGAATAGCTAGAAGAGATAAGAATGCCTTCTTAAATGAACAGTGCAAAGAAATAGAAGAAAATAATAGAATAGGGAGGACCAGAGATCTTTTCAAGAAAATTGGAGAAATGAAGGGAACGTTTAATGCAAAAATGGGCATGATAAAGGACCAAAATGGCAGGGACCTAACAGAGGCAGAAGAGATTAAGAAGAGGTGGCAAAATTACACAGAAGAACTATACAAGAATGAGCTTAACGTCCCAGATAATCACAATGATGTGGTCACTGACCTCGAGCCAGACATCCTAGAATGTGAGGTGAAGTGGGCCTTAGAAAAGCTGAGCAACAACAAAGCTAGTGGAGGTGACAGTATTCCAGCTGAGCTATTCAAAATCTTAAAAGACAGTGCAGTAAAAGTGCTACACTCAATTTGCCAGCAAATTTGGAAAACTCAACAGTGGCCACAGGATTGGAAAAGATCAGTTTACATTCCAATTCCAAAGAAAGGCAGTGCCAAAGAATGTTCAAACTATCGCACCATTGCACTCATTTCTCATGCTAGTAAAGTCATGCTTAAAATCCTACAAGCTAGACTTCAGCAGTATGTGGATCGAGAACTACCAGAAGTGCAGGCAGGATTTCGAAGAGGCAGAGGAACTAGAGATCAAATTGCCAACATACGCTGGATCATGGAGAAAGCTAGGGAGTTCCAGAAAAACATCTACTTCTGCTTCATTGACTATGCTAAAGCCTTTGATTGTGTGGATCATAACAAACTGTGGCAAGTTCTTAAAGAGATGGGAGTACCAGACCATCTTATTTGTCTCTTGAGAAACCTATATGCGGATCAAGAAGCAACAGTGAGAACTGGACACGGAACCACTGATTGGTTCAAAATTGGGAAAGGAGTCCGGCAAGGCTGTATACTGTCGCCCTGCCTATTTAACTTATATGCAGAGCACATCATGAGAAAGGCAGGGCTAGATGAATCAAAAGTTGGAATTAAGATTGCCGGAAGAAATATCAACAACCTAAGATACGCAGATGATACCACTCTAATGGCAGAAAGTGAAGAAGAACTAAAGAGCCTCTTGTTGCGGGTGAAGAAGGAGAGTGCAAAACTTGGGTTGAAACTTAACATTAAGAAAACCAAGATCATGGCATCTGGCCCTCTCAATTCCTGGCAAATAGATGGGGAAGAAATGGAGGTAGTGACAAATTTTATTTTCCTGGGCTCCAAGATCACTGCAGATGGGGACTGTAGCCAAGAAATTAAAAGACGCTTGCTCCTGGGGAGGAAAGCCATGGCAAATCTAGACAGCACACTAAAAAGCAGAGACATCACCCTGTCAACAAAAGTGCGTATAGTCAAGGCTATGGTCTTCCCAGTTGCAATGTATGGCAGTGAAAGTTGGACCATAAGAAAGGCTGAGCGCCAAAGAATTGAGGCCTTTGAACTGTGGTGCTGGAGAAGACTCCTGCGAGTCCCTTGGACTGCAAGGCGATCAAACCGGTCAGTCCTAGAGGAGATCAACCCTGACTGCTCTTTAGAAGGCCAGATCCTGAAGCTAAAACTCAAGTACTTTGGCCACCTAATGAGAAGGAAGGACTCACTGGAGAAGAGCCTAATGCTGGGAAAGATCGAGGGCAATAGAAGAAGGGGACGACAGAGAATGAGGTGGCTGGATGGAGTCACTGAAGCAGTAGGCGTGAGCTTAAATGGACTCCAGAAGATGGTAGAGGACAGGAAGGCCTGGAGGAATATTGTCCATAGGGTCGCGATGGGTCGGACACGACTTCGCAGCTAACAACAACAACAAAGAAAACCTAGTGGTTTCATATAATGTTAAATAACATGGAAAGGATGAATCCAGTGGTATCCTGTGTTGGAGCTTTCATGGATATGATTATTCCTCCCCTGACAAGCCTGGAAGAAGTAATGGAGCCATTGTGTTGGCTCCAACCATTCCAGGTATTTCAAAAGACCACTTGGTCGATGGTATCAATATCACCAAAAGATCTGGTAGTGGTAGGTGTACTCCCTCCAGGCAGGCTCTGACAAAAGGGGATTGCTCTTATAACTAAGCAAAGCCACTGTGGCCTTTAATGGAAGTAGAGGTCCTATTAATTAGTAGGAAGTAGAGAATTATTATTAAGTTTTAAGGCAGAAGAATTTTAGTATGGATTCGCCAGGGACATCTGCAAGATGAGTTAAAAAATATTCACCAGTGGCAGCTGCAACCATGCAATTACATGACAGTTTTTCACATGATAGCTGACATGCAGGGAAAGAGAGAGTGCTTCAATCAACATGGTTACAGCCACCATCTTGACTTTTTTGCCCCACATTGAAGATGGTCCTAGGGCTGTCTTTTATGTCTCAGGGGCATAGTTGGGATATAATTAAACTGAGCATTTTGGCTGCAGCTACTACAGTTAAGTATGATTGTTTCCTTAACTTGGGAAACCTAGTTATCTTGTGACCAAGAGAACGCTGAGGAAAGAGAGTGCTTGCTTTGCCCAAGAAGCCTGGAGAATCCTAAGGTGCTATACAGGTAGTTCTCAACTTATGACTACAATTAAGCCCCAAATCTCTGTTCCTAAGTAAAACATTTCTTAAGTGAATTTTGCCTCATTTTACGGCCTTCCTTGTCACCATTAAGTGAATCACTGTAGTTGTTAGTAATGATTGTTAAGCAAAGCTGGCTTCTCCATTGTCAGAAGGTCACCAAAGGTGATCACATGACCCTGGGACACTGCAACCGTCATAAATATGAGTCAGCTGCCAAGGATCCAAATTTCGATCATGTGATCATGGACATGCTGCAATGGTTGTAAGTGTGAAAAGGGGTCATATGTCACTTTTTTCAGCACCTTTGTGACTTATAAATGAACTGTATACAGTGACTGCATGAGAGAAAAGATGATGTGTAAGTTTGGAAATGGAATGATAAATGGTACTCTGACAAAAAAAATGTGGCTGTAGGCATTTGGAACAAAGCTTTGTTCTGAAATATACAGATGGAAATTATTTTAATCTGGGAAGAGTGGTAGAGCCAAGACGGAACACCAAACTGATCATGAACCAGATTTGGCACCAGGACCACACAGCTGCTGAAAGGCCCAGCTACTCCCAAAAACCTCTGAAGGTGACAGACCAGCTGAAAAGCTCTGGAGTCCTTCACTGTGAGGAAGGATATGCAGAAAGGGCAGAAGGCTTTTTAAAGACCCCTGTATTCAACAAAGGTTAAAAAAGGTACAACATTCTGCAGCTTCTTTTTATAGTTAACAGGTGAGAGGACTTTTGAAAAGGATAGGGTGATACCAATGAGCATTTCTTTTGAGAGCAAATTATACGTTCTAATGACTTTGTAAATCACAGACATAGTTTCTGCAAATGAATGGCTTCACAGTATGCCTTTGTGGCAGAAATGGATGCAAAGGATTTCAGAAACGGTCCACAGATGTTTTCAGAGCCTAACACATCTTGCAGATCATGGCACCCAAAACTTTATGTTGTTTAAGATACTATAGACCTAGAAAAATGGTGTGATGGTTAGGCTGTTGGATACCTGGAAGTTATAGCTCTTCCCACCAGCAGCTAGACTTAGAACAAAGGTCTCATTAATCTCAATAGTATTTTTTTTCTCAGATAAATTGCTACACAGGGACTCAGTAGGGGACCTATGGGGTGAACCCAGTGGTTTGTAACCTCCCATATTTTCAGTATATCATTCCAACCAAAAAATCAGTGCATTGTGAACTGAAGCAGTTTTTTAGATAAGTCTATCAAGCATCCTTTGGTATTTTAGAACCTAATAGAAACTTACCTTCATTTAAGAATTCAGTCCTTTTAATGCATAGGGAATGTAAAGCTGTTAAAGAAATATGCCATTAGTGGGGTATATTGTCTTGAAAGGATTCTTGGCACCTAGGATCAGCAAAACAATTTACATCTTTATAAATTTAGTAACTGATCTCATTTGAGTTAAAGATTTCTTTTTAAAAATAGTTCTTCTGCCTTGATGTGTCTGTAAGATCATTAATGATGCTCATTTTCTCAGCTGCCAGGAGTATTATATGGGGAAGATGATACCTTTAAGAAAACACATCACAAAAGTATTACTGCATTTTGCTTCAGCCATTCAGCCATTAACCCCAGCAAAAGGGGAAAGAATGACCACTACTTTTCCCAGGAGTTAACAAGACTCCAAAATGTTGGAAGTACAGATGGTAACAGTGAAAATCTCTGTAGGAATGACTTCATATTACAAGTCAAAATACTGGAACTTCTGAGCTGGTCAAAACTTCATATGAAAATGAAGACTGTTAAAGTAACAGCTTAATCCAATGGGGCCCTAACCCTAATCCATAAACTTCTTTGGATCATGCTGGATTAAGGTAAAGTAATTCTTAAGGCAAGGATTGACTCATTTTTGTCTCTGTTTTTTGATTTCTTCTAATGGCAGAAAGTGAAGAGGAACTAAAGAGCCTCTTGTTGCGAGTGAAGAAGGAGAGTGCAAAAGTTGGGTTGAAATTAAACATTAAGAAAACCAAGATCATGGCATCTGGGCCTCTCAATTCCTGGCAAATAAATGAGGAAGAAATGGAGGTAGTGACAGATTTTATTTTCCTGGGCTCCAAGATCACCGCAGATGGGCACTGCAGCCAAGAAATTAAAAGATGCTTGCTCCTGAGGTGGAAAGCCATGGCAAATCTAGACAGCACAGTAAAAAGCAGAGACATCACCCTGCCAACAAAACTGCATATAGTCAAGGCTATGGTCTTCCCAGTTGCAATGTATGGCTGTGAAAGTTGGACCATAAGAAAGGCTGAGCGCCAAAAAATTGAGGCCCTTGAACTATGGTGCTGGAGAAGACTCCTGCGAGTACCTTGGACTGCAAGGTGATCAAACTGGTCAGTCCTAGAGGAGATCAACCCTGACCGCTCTTTAGAAGGCCAGATCCTGAAGTTGAAACTCAAATACTTTGACCACCTTATGAGAAGGAAGGATTCACTGGAGAAGAGCCTAATGCTGGGAAAGGTTGAGGGCAATAGAAGAAGGGGACGACAGAGAATGAGGTGGCTGGATGGAGTCACTGAAGCAGTAGGCGTGAGCCTAAATGGACTCCAGAAGATGGTAGAGGACAGGAAGGCCAGGAGGAACATTGTCCATGGGGTCACGATGGGTCGGACACAACTTCGCAACTAACAACAACAAAAAGTGTATATTTAAATTGCAGACTCCTTCAGTTCCATGTTAAAATATATTTGTAAATGTTGGTAAGTGCCTAACATTGCCCGAATCAAATAAAAGTCTTGTCCATCTGCACTATCCAAATTTAATGATATAGCTATTCATATCACATTCACCCCAAAGCGGCGATGACAGTAATTCTGCCTTCTAAACATGGTTTGAATATAAAATTACTGAAAACCAGCATTGGAAACCTTGGAAGCTGTCTTCGAAGTTTTCTAGCTGGATGGATTTATTGGTTGTGCTTTCTCCCACATATTTTTTCTTTTTAAAATATGCTCATGTTGTTTCCATCTATTTGTGAAGAAATATGGGAATATTGGTAAGATTTTAATAAAAATTGAACCAGATAAAATGTTCACACATCTGCATTTGGAACAGTTTGGAAAGAGGTCATGTCAAATATGCCTATAGTGAAAAGCCAGTTTATCACTTCTTGCCTTCAAATTGTAATGCAGCATCATAAATGAAACAAGGATGCATGGAGATTCAAAATAGCACTATTTCTGATGGCCAAGTAATAGCTTTCATAATATCTTAGGGTCTTGCGGAAGAACAGGGTAGAACAACAGCTAATGACCCTCTTTTACCGGTCTACTATAGAGAGCGTCCTCTCGTATGGTATTGTGGTTTGGTATGCTGGTCTGACAGCCGCAGACAGGAAAGTATTACAGAGGGTAGTGAGCACAGCACAAGACATTGTGGGCTGTTCCCTGACACCACTGGATGACATCGCCAGGGCTCGTAGCCTTGGAAGAGTGAGGAAGATTCTCAGGGATGACTCACACCCTGGACGGTATCTCTTTACTCTCCTACCATCCGGTAGGAGATATAGGAATATAGCCAGCCGTACCAACAGGTTGAAAAATAGCTTTTATCCATGGGCTGTTAGGCTTTTAAATGGGACATAATCTTATGCAGAATTGACTTGGGAGGCCGGTGTGTGGTGTAGTTGGTTCACATGGTGTGGTAGGATGGAGGGTTTGTTGTCACTGTGTGTTGGGGAGAGAGAGCACGGGGGGGAGGCTCAGCTAATCTCAATGTACACATGTTGTACTTTGACAATAAAGGTTTATTTATTTATTTTATTTATTTATTTTTATTTATTTATTTTCAATGGAAAAGTTAACTTTGGCAAAAATCTCATAGGTGGATGCAACATTCCTACGTTCCCTTGGTTGTCAGATGACCCCAAAGTATGTTGGGGTCTTTTTTTCTTCAGTCTTTCTCTAATGCAGGGGTTCCCATTGTTGGCAATTTTAAGATCTGGGGACTTCAATTCCCAGAATTTCCCAGCCTATGATACAAATTGTGATAGAGTTTGTGTTGTGGCATTAGAGCCCACATTTTGTCACTTGTTTCCTTAGTGGGCACCTATTTATTCTTTACTTTCTAAAAAGTGAAATGAAACTTTAGTTCCACTTTGGATCATTTTTAGAGCCTCATCTGTCTTGCTGAAGATGCTGGAAGAAACCCCAGAAGCAAAGTAATTTAATCCTGCTATTTTCCCCACCAGCATTATAGTGGCCATATAATAAACAATGCATAACAAAACAGATACTAATAAATAAGAAAGAGGAAATTATTTTTTATAACTGCTGAGGGTTGGATAACCAGTTTTGCTGGTGATATCTTACTACCTGTTGCACACTCTACATACTGCTGTGCAAAATGTTGCTACCTTACAAGTTGTGGCATGCTTTATAAGGGACTGGAAGCCATTTGTGGACTTTCTACATGTTAAATACAATAACAGATGATTAACAGAGGGATCTGAAGAGATTAGTGAGGAAAACCTTTCAGGTTTTTTTATTATTATTTACTTTTCAGCATCCAGCTGAGTTGGATTTTTTATGTTCATTGTTAGATATATTTGACATTTTTGGGGGGTTTTTTGGTTCCCCCCCTTTTTTCCTTTTTCTCATTAATGTTGGATGTTCATTTTTCTGTTTTTTTTGTTCTGAATTTTATTCATGTTGATAAAAGAAATAAATTAATAAAAAAGACAAGTTGTGGCATACAGCCTGCTGGAAAATAAAAGGGAGAACATGCCTTAACTTGGCTGATCTGGAGAGTTTGCCCCTGGGGACATTCTATGTTTAGTATGCAGAACCCTATGAAATGTTCTATTTATCAGGCTAAATTCAAATGTTTCAATTGCTTTTAATCCATGGTGACAAGAATGCTCCTTGTATAGGCTGTTATTAAATCTGCCTTTAGCAAAACAGATGAGAGGATGTTGCATTGAGTCTGATACTCTGCAATGGTTAGGCAACACTTCCAAATTAGTGAGATAATTGGTGGGTTGAAAACACTGACTCAAGCCAAGCCTCCAGGTCCTAATATTTTTAGGAACTAATTTCAAGATTTCTGGGTATTTTATATCTAGGACCCATTATGAAAAAAGCCGACATGATCATAATACATGGGCAGCAAATTTTTTGAAAAGAATAAGTTCAAGACTGTAATTAATACAGTCTTCTTCCAGATCAAATACCATTTATGATAGTTGATTAAAGAAGTCAATTTGATAAAAGCTAAGCTTTAATCACATGAGCCTTTACCTTGAGTAAGCCAGCTAAGTAGCCACTAGATGGCATTTAGGACACTGTAGGGATCTGAAGGACTGTCCTCTTAAATTTGAATTGTAGAATTTCTGATAAATAATAATCAGGTTACCAAGCTGGGCTCAACATAAGAGTTAAGCAATTGACTTAACCTCACATAATCTTATGGCAATCTCCATTCAATCAGAAGAATCTTTAAAAAAATATCTGTGGCATTGTTTGTTTGACCCAACTGGAAAATAAGCCCTAGCATGATTTTTCAGGATGCTCATAATATCAGCCCCATCCCCAAAATAAGTCCCAGTTAAGATTGTCAGCCAGGCAGATGCTTTTAGTACCGTATTTCCCCCCAAATAAGACCTAACCAGAAAATAAACCCTAATGCGTCTTTTGGAGCAAAACATAATATAAGATCCTGTCTTATTTTCGGGGAAATATGGTAGGAGAACTTTTCTGGGACAGTAAGTTATGTTCACAGTATCCAAGCGAGTTAACTAATGAGTGAACTAATGAGTTTTGCACATGCCTATATAATTTTTCACACAGCTGTTATCAATCAGTCCTTGTGTTAATTTGCCCATTCTTTCTATTATCTTTTGCTGTGTTAGACTTTAGCATAAAGGTTTTGTTCTAACTGTATAGGCATATTTCAAATAGTTCCCCATTTCTTTTCAAAATGCTTTCAGAATGGCTGTTTTACATTTTTCTAAATTAGCATCAGTAGTAGAATTGTCATTTTGAAATTGACAGGTATTTGTAACAGTCAACAATGCATTGTTCACATCTTGATTCTCTCACCAATGGGGATAATATCTGTCAGGTGTCACAACAATGTAGAAACTCATTAAATTATAAAGAGCTATACTATAATTTAAGGAATTATAAGTAAAAGTCTTGTATTATCCGAGCTGATTAGAGCTAGTTCCTTAGAGGAAACACTGTAGTTCTTTTTAGATCATTTTAAAAGCATTTCAAAGAAAATCTCCCTAGTATGAAAGATCACCTCTTGGCAACCTCAGACTATTAGGGATGAAAGAACAGCTTGCTTTTACCTCTCCCTTTCAGGCCTAAATTATGTATTTTCATTCATGCATCTTTTCATGGAAGTATCATTTCACTTGAACTAGGCAATCTGTAGCCTTCCATGTATCATTGTACTGCAATTCCCAGCAGCTCCAGAGAAGGATGGTTAGTTATGAATACTAGTAGTTTGCAGTTGAACAACTAGAAGACCACACTCTCATATTTGTACCCCTTACAGACTCAAAATTTACATTAGCTCTATTCTAGTAGCTGGATGATTACTCCAGACATTAAGGGAGAGAGAATAGAGATGCTCTCAAATCCATAGCCATACCCATTTTTCACCAATGTCTCGGAAGGGAATGGTACATTATCTTATGTAGCGCTGTTGCCAAGAGCATTTTTAAAAAAATAATTGCATTCAGAAGCTATATTTTCTAGCTCTTCCAAATAGCTAGCTTCTGTAAAAATACAAATGAAAGTGAGTTTGCCTTTGGACTACCTTGTAGAATTTAGAATCAAATACAGAATCAAAAGAGGTCAACTTCCATTCAATATTTTTTGGGTTAGGGTTAGGGGGGGTTAGAAACTATAGATCGGCTGAACTACTTCAGAAATCAGATACACCAAATTATCCCATATCGCTTGGAGTATAGAGAGTGAAGAATTACTTCTTGATCATATTCCATTTCCCATTTGTAATGTATTGGCCATTTTTCTGTGTAAAATCACTTGCTTAATGTCTGATCACTTGTTTAATGTCTGACCTACTTTTGTCTGTGTTATGTAATGGTTGCTGTAATGAGCCAGACTTGCTGTCTCCAGGCTGATAATGAGGTTTGGGGTGGGAAACTGCTACTTTACCTATAGGTCGGCACCTAGAGGCCAACCGAATAAATAGCTGCACAGCAGCTATTAGCTTTTTCTGTTCTGAGTTAAATAAACTTGTTTGCTGTTTCAACACCTCATCTCGCTTAATGCCTAAAGAACCGAAGATCTAACACCCTTTATACTACATCCTTTAATGTCGAAAGAGTGATGTCATAGGAGAGTTTGCTAAGTGATTGGATTTGAAAGTACCCAAGATGCAAAAGTATACTATGCATATTAAGACTAGGAAGAACTCTGGAATGGTAAAAACTGGAAAGGACAATTGGCAGATTTATCTACATGGTATTTAAAGGTTAGTTTGGTATAGCGGTTAAGGCATCAGGCTAGAAACCAGGAGATTGTGAGTTCTAATCCCACCTTGGACACAAACCCAGCTAGGTGACTTGGGCTAGTGGCTTTCTGTCAGCCTAGGGACCAGGAATAGCAAGTGATTGTGCTACTAATTTAACAAGTGCAGTGATTCACTTAACAAATGTGGCAAAACAGTTGTAAAATGGGGCAAAACCCACTTAACAAACAACATAAATTATGGGCTCAATTGTGGCCATAAGTTAAGGGCTACCTGTAGTTGTTTATTTCAAAATATCATTTTCTTTAGGTATATTTGCTGGCAGACATCATGAATGAGGATGTGGTGCTAGTAGAAGTGAAAAATGTGAGATTAGTTCAAGCATGTGAGTGGCAGCTAAAGTTTGCACTATCAGAGCTACAGGCATCTCTAGCACTGAATTGCCAGCCATATAAAGAATGTTCAGCCCATCCTCTATTTGTCTAGTCTCTGAGGCTCCATCAAATACAAATGTAAAATGCGCAACACTGCTTCATCCCAACTCTAACCTAGATGGTTATCCCTATAACAGATAGGCAAGCACAGAATCAAGAAAAATAGCAAACCCTAAAAAGAACAAAAACTGTTCTTGATGATTTTGCAAAACTCAGCTTGATGTAGTTCCCTGATGTTGTATCTTAATATCAGGGTTGGCCTGACAGTTTAGAAGCATTTGGTGAGCAATACAAATGAAAGGGCATACAGTTCAGACCATATTCACACCATCTAGAAAAACATTGTTATGAAGCTTCAGAATTGTTTACATCTTCATAATTTCAGAGAGCAAAATTTCTGATCGTGTACATTTTCATCGCCGAGGAAGTGGTTATATGGTGCATAGAGTGGTGGGCTGCTATGTGTCACATATCCATAGCTTCATCTTAATGTTATTTAATGATAATGGTATCATTAAAATAGATACCATAACAATAAGCCAGAATTCAGAATACAGGCTTAATCCAAACAGAGCCAAACCATGATCTGAGGAGTTTGAAAAAAAGAAAAAGAGTTTGGGCAATAATGTTTATCAGTAAAGGAATATTTGTAATTCAGGGTTGAAATAAAGGTTCCTTTGGTGCTCTCTGAGCTTGGTTGTTTTCTTGAAGACATTGAAGGAATTTTCCTGAGAAAATTCCTAAAACACTTTTGCTTCATGAGGAATTGAGCTCTTAGAAGAAAACATATAGACTATTCAATCAACTGAAATCCATCTTATTACTCTGTGTGTCTGTGTGTATATGTATGTATGTATGTATATATATATGTATATGTATATTTATATGTATATATATATATATATGTTAAGTATTTGTCAAGGCTTTTTTGAAAGCACCTTGCTACTTAACTCTTATTAGCACCTTGCTACTTAACTTATTAGCAATTTGCATAATTTGCATATATATATATATATATATATATATATATATATATATATATATATATATATATATATATATATATATATATATATGGATCTTTGGTTATTCGGGTTTTTCCCCGCGTAGAACTAAAGGTGTAGGCGCAACGTTTCGACGGAATCCCATCCGTCATCATCAGGCTGGTGGCTTTAGCTTCCTTCTTCTGGGAGAAGCATGTGGCTGTTTGTTCCTCTTTTTTAAACTGCCAGAGGGGGTGTGTTCTGTGGGTGGAGGTGTGCTCTGATTGGGTGGGGGACCAAGTGTGTTCTGATTGGGTGGGAGTGTGTTTTGAATGGTGGGTGTGTTCTGATTGGGTGGGGGTGTGTTTTGAGTGGATGGGCTGGTCTCAGCTGCCAGCTCCAGACCTGAGCTGGTGAGTTGTGCTGCTTTTGTTCGGCTTCGTGTTTGTGGTGGTGCCATGTTTTTATAGTGGGTGTCAGTTTGCTTATTGTGTGGTTTGGAGGGGTTTAAAGTGGCTGATGTTGCAGCTGTAGTTAGGTTTCTGTTTTGTGGTTGTGCCTCGTTATCATTGTGGGTTCGGATTTGCTTTTTGAATGGTTGTGTGGTGGTGATGTCATGTGATGTTATCATGAGTTTGGGTCTGGTATCATTCTTGGTGGTTGGGCCTCGTCTGTCAATCAAGGCGGGTTTCCAAATGGCTGGTAGGCGAGAGGTATCATCTCGTTTATTCATGCTGTGGGGGCGTTTTTCTATCTCAATGGCTTCTCTGATTATTCTGTTGTTAAAATGTTCAATTTTGGCGATAGTTTTGGTTTTTTTAAAATCAATTTCATGTCCCGTGGCTTCAAAGTGTTGGACCAGGGATGAAGTTTGTTCTCCCTTTCTGAGTGAGTTTTTGTGCTCTTCAATGCGTGCACTTATTCTTCTGTTGGTCTGTCCGATGTATGTGGTGGGGCAGGTGGTGCATGGGATTTCGTATACTCCTTGGTTTTCTAACCCAATTATGTCCTTGGGGTTTCTTAGGATGGTGGATATTTTTCTGTCTGTGTAGAATGCTGTTTTGATGTTGTGTTTTTGGAGGACCTTGCTGATTCTGTCTGTGGTCCCTTTTAAGTATGGGAGGAGGGCTTTGCCATTTTCTTGTTCTCTGTCTTGGGTTTTTGTGGGTGTCTCTCTTTGGATTAAGTTGGTAATCGTGTTTCTTTGGAATCCATTGGCTGTTAGTACATTAGTGAGAGTGTGTAGTTCGGTTTTTAGGTGTTGTTCGTCAGCTAGGTGTTTTGTTCTGGAGATGAGTGTCTTGGCTACGGAGTTGATCTGTGCTGGGTGGTGGTGTGAGAGTGCGTTCAGATAGCGGTTTGTGTGTGTTTTTTATGGTAGATAGTGTGGCCTAGGGAGCCGTTGGATTTCTTGTAGACTAAGACATCAAGGAAGGGAAGTTGATTGTTAGCTTCTGTTTCCATGGTGAATTGTATTTTGGGGTGTAGGCTATTGAGGTGTATGAGGAAGTCATCCAGTTTTTCTTTGCCGTGTGGCCAGATTACGAAGGTGTCATCTACGTATCTGAGCCAGAGTTTGGGTTTGTGGTTGGATTTTTCTAGAGCGAGGGTTTCAAAGTGTTCCATGTAGAGGTTTGCGATGACAGGTGAAAGGGGTGATCCCATGGGTGCTCCTTCCATTTGTTTGTATCTTTGTCCATTGTAGATGAAGTATGTGTTAGATAGGCAGTGGTTGGTCAGATCTAGGATGTGTTTTGGGGGGTTGTATTTATTTAGGATAGCTGTCAAGGCTTCTTTGATTGGCACTTGGGTGAAGAGGGATACGACATCAAAGCTCACAAGTAGGTCACAGGGCTGTAAGTTTAGTTTACTTATGATCTCTATGAATTGGAATGAGTTTTGTACGTGTGAGGTGATGGAATTTGCGTAAGGCTGTAGTTGTTTGGCAAGAAATTTGGCTAGATTTTGTAGAGGTGAGCCTATGGAGCTGACTATGGGTCTAAGTGGGGTTCCTTATATTACCATCGTGCAACATTTTTTGGGTAGAGACACATTTGGCTATAATATTTTGGCAACTGCACTCTGAAACAAAATTCAGGAAAGAATAAATACTAGGGCAAGGCAAAACCTAAATTTGATTAAAATTAGATTAATGTAATGTTAGCCAATAAGGGACGCAGTGGCTCAGTGGGTTAGGATGCTGAGCTGGTTGATCAGAAGGTCGGCAGTTTGGTGGGTCGAATCCCAAGTGCCGCGTAACAGAGCGAGCGCCTGTTACTCATCCCAGCTTCTGCCAACCTAGCAGTTCGAAAGCACGTAAAAAAGGCAAGTAGAAAAATAGGGACCACTACGGTGGGAAGGTAACAGTGTTCCGTGCACCTTTGGCGTCTAGTTATGCCAGCCACATGACCACCGAGACGTTCTCGGACAAGCGCTGGCATAACTAGACGCCAAAGGCGCACGGAACGCTGTTACCTTCCCACCGGAGTGGTCCCTATTTTTCTACTTGCATTTTTATGTGCTTTTGAACTGCTAGGTTGGCAGAAGCTGGGATGAGTAACAGGCGCTCACTCTGTTTCACGGCACTCGACGGATTCGACCCACCAAACTGCCGACCATCTGATCGACAAGCTCAGCGTCCTAACCCACTGAGCCTAGTTATGCTAGCTACATGACCACGGAGACATCCTCGGACAAGCGCTGGCTCTTCGGCTTTGAAACAGAGATGAGCACCGGCCCCTAGAGTTGGAAATGACTAGCACGCATGTGCGGGGGAACCTTTACCTCTATCTAATGTTAGCCAATAGTAGAACATAATAGTAAATATAAGCTTTTTAATATATTTAATATTTTTGCTTCTATAATTTTAAATGTTACAATTGCATAGCCTGTGGAATGCTCCAACCAAGCCTTGAAGATTCCCCAAGGGTCATTAGGGTTTGAAATGATGTATCTATGGCACAGTACAAAAAATATAGTATCTCTAAAAATCCCAAATTTAGGTTTTAGATGGTACAAATTCTGGAATAAGATGTGGGAAGCTGATATCCTGATTCCCCCAAAGAGTCTAGGGAAAGTACATTTGCAGGCCTTTGGCTTGTTCTCTATTTTGTGAAGATATTGGGTCATAGGAATCAGATTTCATGAAAAAGTATGGAGAGAAGTGCCTATCTTAGTTACTGTACCTTGATGGTACATTAGTAGATGAAAAGGGCATGTAAGCCATTGAACAAAATGGAATGGACAAGACTGGGATTAATAGAACTCTAGTTTTGCAGAAAAATCTGAAATAAAGGCATAAGATCAGTGCCTTTGCAACCTTTCATATTATATACTATATATGGATAGTAATGGTTAGAAAATGAAGTGGTATTTTATGAATGTTCATCAATGCATATGAATCTGTCTTTTGCTTTCAAGTCTATATTGGGCATTATTCCCAGATATATTGCTTCAGAGTCTATAATGTTAGCACACTTATGGCAGTTTTCTTTCTCCAGTCCCCACCTCCCTATACAAATGAATAGATTTTGGAACACAAGTAAGGTGGTTTATAATATACGCTGAGTTAATTCAGACAGCCAGCTCATCCCCCTCAACAAAACTATGGCCCATATACAAGTCAAATCTGTTCCTTTCCTTGGGCAATGATTTATTTCCCTCTTAAATTGGCTGGACCAGTTAGTTTTTTATTTTTATTAAGTCACACTATTCTTAAATGAAACTATTGATTTAAAGTCAGCTTAGTGAGGATTTAATTTGTTTTCAGGGGATTAGAGCAGGTAACATGGGATAATTTTACAATAAAGTGGAATAGAAGCATTCCTTCACATTACCCTCACCTCCTTTTTTGTGCTAGGCTGCAGAGACATTACAAATTTTCTAGTAAATTGTGAAAATACATTCATAAATCAGTCCTAATTCTACTTCCTGCTTAGAAGCTATTTTAAAGTATATTTTCTTCTGACCTTGTCCCTGTTTGTCCTTCTGTTGATAGGTTATACATCTGATGATTAACACACAAACATTGAAGCCCACACAAGGGGGAAAATTCAGTAAACTTTGGATAAAGACATTTATGGTGAGATTTTTTTTATTCTTTGCTTCTTTGTGGTATGAAATAGCACATCCTTGAAAGGCAGAATGGGAATAGAATGGTAAAGATGGCAAATAAAATCCAGAGTGAAATTGGAAAAACCGTAAAGCTGAACATTGTTTTCTCCCAGTTAAGATATTTTTGAAATTAAACTGTAAAGTTTAGGTAAACTCCATGGAAATGCTGCAGAGCATTAGATCTACATTCAAGAAGATATTATTTATCCAGTATAGTTGGCTCAGGAATTCTGGGAATTGAAGTCCACAGGTTGTAAAGATCATAAACGGGTCATAATTGCCCACCCCTGCACTATACTCAAAGTATTTTGATGCCTTTAACCTACTAGACTCAGATTTTAAAAATTACTATCAATATTCCTTGGAAGATCAGTCTATTTGCTTTGTTACAAAATTAAAAACTGAATAATCTTAAGCCCTTCAGAGTGCACCATCTCCAGTGTTTTGTTCCTTTCTAGTAGTAGCCAAGGTCTGATCAGCTGTAATGGCTTGACATATCCACTCCACACATCAATGAGATGTGGGCATATTGTCCTATGATTTGCTGGTCAATAACTACTTTTTAAAAAAAAACATTTTTGCAGTTAATCCTTTGATGGCTTTTAAATCAACGAACTGAACTCTAGAAACTCCTGCTCCATTCAACCCTTACATGTCCAAGTTTTAGTTTCTGCTCAAGCTGGGTAAGCATGCTCTCCTTGCTTTCCTAAGAAGCAGGGGAATGAATGCAATGTGGAAATATCCTTGAAGTGTGGTAATACCCTTCAAAAAAGAGGAGGAAGATCCTCAGCCAGGGCAATGGTTAGATAAGAGACATCTCAGCCCACAGAAGAAACAGGAGGGGGTATGCAAAGCATCTGAGAAGAGATCCTTCCTAAGTCCCTGGAAATTTTTTTAAAAATGGGAGAGATGTGCTTTCAGATTTGCAAGATGCTGTTACTGTAATCTTACAATAAAGTTTGTGTTAGTACTGGTATTGTTTTCGTCTCTAGACTACTCTGACCATGATTAGTCAGGTGGTGGGCGATAGTGAACCAGTCAGGTGACAGTAGTGTAAACTGAGCACAACATGACCTCATCACTAACACACTGCTATCTGGATTGAAATTTCTGAAGCTGATTTATGAAAGAGCTGAGAGCAGCACAGGAGACAAGCAACTTAGCCTTCTGTCTTGAATTGCTCTTTGTCAAAATAGATCATTTTATAAACATTTGCAGGGAAAACGAAAGGTGTTCAAGGACTGAGCAAAGTTCAAGTTGTTTCTACTTTTCTCTGAATAGAGAATTACATTGAACCCCCAGCTGTGTAGGTCTGAGTAAGTATTAACGTACTGCAAGGAAAGAGAATGGAATTAATAGAAATGGGATGACTGAAGTCTATTATCTTCAGGGTTCTTCCCTCTGTGTCAAAGCATGTTGCATAGTTAAAAAAAGAAATCACATACTCAAGTAAATGCCCTTGGGTTTGGGAGAGTTGAAGAAATGCAGCTCTTTTCATAAGCCAAACTTGGGGAAAATGAGAAAATCAAATACTATCACAATGGAGGACAGAAAATGATCGTTCCAAGGAACTTCTCTATAAATCTTAATTTTGTCTTTGTGTAATAATCAGAGAAGAAATAAAAACTGTAAACAATGCCACTTATTCCCATCTCTGCTGAAACTCAAGGATCAACCTATTTATATTTCCTCTAGCACAAAGCAACTACAATGTACTTTAAACATGTTAAGCATATTTAACAACATATTGTTGTTGCCAGAATATTTTCCTACATTTAAATTTCAAAAACTTTAGACGCAGGTGACCCAAACAAATGAGTCATGCTATAGAAAGGAATTCTTTCCCTCTTGAAGATTTTAAAAAGTCTATTAGAAATCAGACAAAATAATTTTTTGTAAGCCCATTAACACATCATAACAGCAACAACGTTTTCTGTTGACTTTCCCCAGGAGGTAGAGAAGTGTGAGTTTTATTTTCTTTCTGCTTGCAGTATCACAGCAAGTCTGTTTTATGTTTCATTTATGAATTCACAAATAGTAAGAGAACATTAGTGTAGCTAAATAATAAATACTGCAATTATTTCTATTTTATATTTATTAAGGGGAAGAATGGTACTTCCGCTCCAACAAAAAAACCCCCACAAAAAACAACTTTGAAATAAAGTTAAAAGTATAGGAAACAAAAAGGGTACACATTGTAACACAACAAACCTATTAAACAAATAAAGGTACTCATAAATGATGATTATCTGTATAACATCAATATGCTTACAGAGCAATTAAGATAAAAGCTAAGGAGGCACACTATAGTTAACTGACTATTGAGTATATGACTTATATGGCAAGTGAGTATATTATTTGGTCTTGATATGCTACCTTTTGAAGAGGCCAAGCCCAGTTATCCCCATATGTCCCTGCCAAAGTTAATAGTACCTGGCTTCATTGTCTTTGTTTTGGGATGTTTATTAATTTTTTAAAATTTGTGTACTGCCCAGTCACAAAGTACTCATTTTGTGCACTGCCTAAACACAAGCTTTCCAGCGTTTTACAACTGTAAAATCCATAAAACCAGAATTTAAAGCATCCTTCAGTCCTAAGAAAATTCACTATGCCATTAAACATGTAAGGAGGACTTAAATAAGTCTCAAACAAACAAACAAAAGGCAGTACCACTTCACCATGAACACCTATATACCTATCAAGAAAGAAGACATCAACAAGTTGGAGTCAAAACATCTAAACAGGCAAGCTTTTCAATAGTATTGGAAGACTCGCCAAGCTGTCTTCTGAGGTAGGGATTTAGCTGGAGAATATGATGCAGCCCTGTGACCCACAAAGGTCTCAAAGGACCATTCATCTCATCTCATTGGCAATGTTTGACTATTTTGGAAATGTAGATGTGGAAACTGAGAATGGTAGAAGGAGCAAAGGAAGCTATGTTATCTTTAAGAGGAAAATTTGGTGGGTAGCAGAACGACCATCACTATAATGCTCCCCTTTCCCCTCCATTGGTTTATAACTTTAGCAGGAGCTTGTAGGAAGCAAGAAAGTACAATTGTCTTTATTTTAGTATAAATCTTTTGCATGTTATAACTAAAGTAATCTTTCAGTCTTGCTCTACACCCTAAAATAGTCGTGCAGGTTGAAAAACAAAGTATCTACATGATAGATCTACCTAGGGCTAGGCACTGGACTTTGTTTTCATTAGTTAAGTAGCTGTCCCATCTGCCCCTTACAGATCTCTCAAGGCTAAAACAAAATTGTGTGGAGATTCATTGTTAAAACCGCCTCAAAAGAAAAAGAAAATAAAACAAAATTGTGTGGAGATTCATTGTTAAAACCGCCTCACAAGAAAAAAACAAAAACCTATGGTACTAAATGTTCATAGATCAGCTTTTAGATTGCGGCCACCATCAGAAACCTTTTCTGCATTTGCTTACAATTAAATGCCATTGCTTTCAGAGTGATTTACAGTTCTCATCACAGACTGAAAATTGATCTGGCCAGGACAGAGCTATCAGTTGACTGTGTCACTTTGTGGTCAGCTACAGTTGGAGTGAAGAAAGCTGCCTTTTATTGATTCAGATGCAATATTATTCACCCAGCAGGGCATCAATTTCCTTCGGGAGCCCATGCTCTACATGGAGGTATTGGGGAGTGAGCCTCAGGTCTTTTGCACATGTTTCACTAACATGTTACCATTCTCAGCCGTGAATGCTTGTTGCTCCCATGGAAAGATGCAACAGAATACTTGAGAATCACAAGTGCAAAATCATATAAGCTGTGGTGCAATCAGCATTGTCCAGTCTACATTTTCTTGAGAAATTTGAATTGATCATGAAAGGATGAAGCCAAGGGACTTTTTAATCATCTGCAGCTGTTTTCTCAACTTACATTCTTTATTTTCTTATTCAGTCAGGTGCCCTAATTATTGTTCTTTATGAATTATTATTTTTGAGTTGTACTTTCGACATATTCTAATTTTGATTTTGTAAAAAATATGTATTGTAGTTATTAGAATTACGGCTTCACTTTTTAAAGCGGAAAGCAGTTTAGGATTTTTTTTTAAAGTGAAAAGCAGTACAGATATTCTATACTGAGGTGAACTGAAACAATTGACTGCATAATCCAGTTCTTGCATTTATACATTTGATGTAAAACAGCTTTTGAACATAGCCTAGAAACAATTGCCAATGCCAATGCAAAGGAAGTCAGATTAGATTATTCATACCTATTGATCCCATCTTGCTTGCAGTGCTTCCTATCTTATTATACTAATCTTCCTGACTTGGGATATCAATGATTGATGCATGTCTCTTCTTACTTTTTTTTCTCCTTTTTTTTCTTTTCCTCTTCATTCTTCATAATAAGAATTTTATTTATATGCCTTTCTCTTAAAGGACCATGCAGCAATAAAAATACAGCATCCCTATCTAGCAATTACAGCATCAATTAAAAACTATATGTGCTCCATCATCCAGAAGCCCAGAGAGCAACTATTAGAGCAAATACATTCTCAGGCTGATGTCTAGTTATTCAGTGTTGTCGGTAGCTCAAATTCGTTTCTACCGGAACTCATGCTTTCTCATTCACTGCACGACGTGTTGGTCTCTTTGAATTCTTGAGTGGCTTTTGCTTCTATCTTATAATCAGTTTAACTGGATGCTACCTTATAATATGATGAATAGGAATTACAAATAAATAAAAGAAACATAGCTGCTCTTTGATAAACAGAGACGGCATAAATGCAGATATGGGAAAGTGAACGTGTGCTTGAAAAGAGATGATTCATTCCATGAAAGCAAGACAGAGGCCCATATTCTAGGTTTTCTTGAATTAACATTAAAGTCTGTATATGATAATGATTAATTAGTTCATGTCTTACTTCACCGGCTTTCAGTCTTCTTACTTGCTGGAAACCACATTGTTTCAAAGCCACTCTTTATAGACAGTTTAAAAATCCATGTTCAGAGAGGACCATTTCTTCCTTTAAATTTGAAGCATTGGAAAGCCCCACTATCCAATGGCTTGAGGGTCTCCCAAAAGCCTTTTAATGCTTTAATTGATTTTATCTATATAGGGAATATTTGGGTTCTTCATCAAGGCTACCTAGAAAAAGCCTAGTGTCTGTAAGAAGTTTCACTTGAATGTTTATACAGAATCTGATAAGGATAAGATTTTAGAGCCATTTTTATGGCATTTGATACATGAAATTTACTGATTCAGCACTTTTGTAGTCAAACCAAAACTTTATTACACTTCTGTGTGCCCTTAGCCCATATGTGCAAAACTGTGTCGATAGACATACAGGAAAAGGACTCACTTACTTTTATTTTAAGGAAATACTTTCCACATAAACACATTTTCTGAAATTAAAAAAATGCATATGATACCCATCATAAACCATAAAGTCTAAAATTGAGAAATTCTTTACAAATAGTCCTCAACCTTACAACCTTTCATTTAGTGACCATTTGAAGTTACAACAGCACTGAAGAAAGTGACTTTCACATTATGACCGTTGCAGCAGCCCCATGGTTATGTGATCGTAATTTGGATGTTTGGCAACTGACTCATATTTAGGATGGTTGCACTATCCCAGGGTCATGTGATCACTTTCTGCAACTGTTCTGTCCCAGCCTACACAAGTACTTGCTCAACTGCTTTACTCACAAGGGAAAACTCCTCTTCATGGAATCAGGCAGGAGCCACAAGAAAAACAAACCTGTTTTTATTTTTACACACCTGACTCAATGTCCAAACAACCCAATCAACAAAACACAAAGCCACACCTCCCCCTTTTATAGTCCAGACAGGGCGTGGCTTCTTAATGACTTTTTTTTTTTACCTCTGAAGCCATCCCACTGCCTTTCTCTGTTTTGCTCGCCTCTCCTCTCTGCACATCCATGCATCTGGGATTGGCCCCAGCTGTTCCTCAGTGTTACCCAACTCAGGCTCCCCAAACTGCTGTGTCTTTGCCTGAGTATGAGAAGAGGGACTGGGCTCCTCATCTGACTATGAGTCTTGGTGCTCCTCAGAGCCTTTCTCAGACTCCAATGTCACTCCAGGCCCCTCCTCCTCATCTGAGTCCTCAGACTCGGCTGCTGGATCCCCTGGCTGTTGAGGAATCACAACAGCAACCTTCTGACAAGCATAGTCAGTGCGGAAACCAGATTTACTTAACAACCATGCTACTAATTCTGTGGCAAGAAAGGTGATAAAATGGGGGAAAACTCACTCAACAATGCCTCGCTTAGCAACAGAAATTTTGGGCTCAGTTATGGTTATAAGTTGAGGGCTACCTTTATTTTACAGTAGATCCACTTGCATGGAGGCAATATTTCCCATCTTCATGTACACCTCTCACAAAACCATTATTTCTCAAAGACAGGCTTTTCAGGTTAAGATGAGTATAACTTAAAAACTAAATTATAAGATAATATGACATCTGGGTTTCAAAGTATCAGATCAGTGTTTGAACTCATCATTTTTCTCTCCCATTCATTGCCCAATCTCACAAATCAAGATAAGGAAGGTTAGGAACGTATGCTTTAGGCAAGATGTTGAGAGCAAAGCAAAGCTGGTTCCAAAAGAAAATCACATATTTGCTATCCATTTCATAGAAGACAAATTGGGCATAACTTTCTGAAAATTCCACCCACCACACAAATTTTACAGATGAAATAGGCACAGATAATACCCTTGGTCTTAGCCAAAAGGCTGAGAAAGCAATATAAAAGTTCAAGCCTTTTATTATGCATGCCACACTGTACTTTTTTTTTTACAACATACTGCATTTTTTTTAGTTCTGTGTCAGTGATCTGCAATAAAATTTCACTGACTGAAAATAGGCAGCAACTACACCAATGGAAAAAGTGCTCAAGAATTAATCAAAGCCAGGTGAAACACATATGAATACAGTGAATCCAGCTTAATATGAATGCAAAGCAGAAACAAAATACTCTCATTGTTCTTTTTGTACCTTTCCATCCCATCCATAGCCTGGTCTTCTACTGTCTTTAGTCTCCCATAGTCCTGTTTTTAGATTTATTTTATTCCAATTTTAATATTTTTATAAATAAGCAGCCAACATACCTAATACTCTTTTCTCATCCTGTTTTCCCTACAATAACAACCCTGTGAGATGGGTTGGGCTGGGTGAGAATGACTGACCAAATATCACCCTTTTGTCTGTAGCTGGATGCATTTTAAAACAATGCTCTGGGCTCCAGACAGCCACCTAAAAATGTAAGTGAGAAGCAACTTAGAACTAAGGAGAAATTTCCTGACAGTCAGAACAATTAACCAGTGGAACAACTTGCCTCCAGAAGCTGTGGATGCTCCAACAGTGGAAGTTTTTAAGAAGAGACTGGACAGACATTTGTATAAAATGGTATAGGGCTTCCTGCCTGAGCAGGGGGTTGGACTAGATGACCTCCAAGGTCCCTTCCAACTCTGTTATTCTGGTAACTCAGCTCCCATAGGCATCAGGTAGACACTATAATGATGTCATGTGTATCAGAACATCATTGTAGAAAGGTTACAAATTATTTTGCTTTGTTTGTACAGTGATATCATAAGGTCCACGATGTCACTTCTGTAACCTTTTCTCACAAATGTCCACACCCAAAGTACTCCAAAAATTAGATATAATTGTGAAGGCTGATCCCTCGCCTTCAGCACACAGACTCCTACCCTAAGACAAACAGGCAGAAAAGTTTCTGTCAAGTGCCAAGAGATTTATTTATTTAGGGCACGGCAAGCGCCTAGACATGGCTGCTGTCAGAACATTGCGAATTCCAAAAGCATAGTTTTCTTCCCTTGCTGGCATTATTACAGAAATTATAACAATTCCAGAGTTTGTAGAAAGATGATTCAGGCATCAGCTGTATACAGTATGTGAAGTTGTCTGAAGACTGAAAATATTTCCTGGTGTGGATGTGCCAAAACACGTACACAAATGCACAAGGTTCTGAATTTCAACATTCTCGCTTTTCCGCGTACGGCACAAAGGCTCTCTTATCCTACTTCCTCAGTAGCAACTTTCATTATTCCAAATAATAAAAGTGGCACTTTCTATTTCAGTAAACAAATGCACACAGTGCAATCTTGCTTTCAGATTACCTGGTATAGTATTGTGTTTCTGTAGTTGTTAATTGTGCCTTACATTAATCAAACAGCAGTAATGACTTTCACCTTCTTCCACTGTCTAGTCTTTCTTGCCACCCTGGCCTTGCCCAGAAGCATTTTCAGTTAGCGATCCAAAGCATAATCTACCTGGGATTTTTCCTATTATCTTGTTCGTTAGCTCTCCGTGAAGAATTAGAAGGCGAGAATGAGACGGGAAAATACAACTTGATATTTTTTTCTTTGCACGGAAAAGAAACACATAAAAATTAAAGTAAGGGTGTGAAATGAAGGCCAGAGGTAAAAATCACTGATTGGTGCAGCATTGCTCCCCCCCCCGGTTGGATCCTGCCAGCTGCAATTGCTATTGCTACCTTCCCGTTTTAAGATGAAAACAATGATGGCAGACACGTGCAGATGCACAAAAGAACCTATTTGGACTGGCATGTCAGCTCATCTTTATCAAATGTTGCACAGGTATATTTGGTTGCCATGCTTCATTACCCCAGAATGGTGTTCCTGAAATGTTTGCCTCTGCTATAAACCCAATAGCTTTCCCACTGAGTCACATTTGACAGAGCAATAGCCGTGTATTCACTTGCCAGCATCCGTTTGGAAAGCTTTAGCAATTATCTCTACTATGTGGTTTGTATGTGCTCACGCACACCCCACACGTATGGGGAAGCATCGGTGCACAAAAGATGCAAAGTACAAAACACCCAAAGAAACTGGAGGAAGGGAGAATTTAAGCCAAATAAAATGGGTGGGGAAGGTGGATTTATAACTCACCGGATTTAATTCAGTCTCTAAGTGTGGCTAGCTGTTAATATATAATCTTTTCTTTATTGGTGGAATGCACATTGTAGAAGTGGTACAGGACGCATGCCATTTTGCTTTGCAGAACAGCTGTCTTTTTTCCATTCAGTATTCAAGATGTTTTATCTTTGCTGAAAAAAAAATTGCAATATGTTTCTTCTAATCAGTAGGCTGATTATGGCAAGATGTTGATCATCCTTGTTAGCTTGTTGTACTTGTATTCTGGGAATTCGAGCTGATGTATATTGGGGCAGGGGTTTCCTCTCCTTACTCCTACTCGGTGGTGGGATTCAAATATGTGAACAACCAGTTCTCTGTGTGGATGCCGCTTCCGGAAGTCCATTCCAGGCCTGGGCAACAAAAAAATAGCTACCGGTTCTGCCCAAGTAGTACGAACCGGCTGAATCCCACCACTGCTTCTACTCCACCCTCACCCCCACCCCCAATCCATTGCATTTGATTGGATTGAAAGGGATTAACTACTCGAAAGTCATCTGGAAGGACATTAAGGACAAGAGTGGTTTTTTATTTGGGACTCTGAGGTAGAAATTCAACCTAACCATCTCTGTCCCTCACTCCACCCCAGTTAATTTCCTCAGAGGAGTGGTACTAAGAGCAGCTTATGTTATTTATTTTTTATTTTATCATTTTTAATTGAGGTTCTGGAACTATAAATAATGCGGCTGGGTCTAAATCAAGAAACAAAAAACTGTGCTGAGGTTGAAATCTCTCCTCCTAATTTGTTAAAATCTGCAACAGTGGCAAAAGGTACTCCTGTTTTTTTATTACCCCTCTACATAATATAATTATTTCTAAACAAAAAAAATGCACTGCATGTTACAATGTCTTTCTAGATACAGCTATTGTCTTTTATTATCTTGGTGGAAGGAAGAGATTTCAGACCTTTTCGCGAGTGATTCTAATAATGTCTGCCTTTAAAGGAATGAGTTAAAATGAATTTGTACATAAAATAATACAAATAATACAAAACCATGAAATGGCAGCTATTTTTGAATAGTCATTTCTGTCAATTTCTAAAAAAATTCTATTATATTTTTCCTGTCCATTTAAAGCAGACAGCAGGGAAAGAGATTTTATGGTTGTTTTATCTAATAGCACATTGACCTATTTTTAAGATGAAATTGTTTTAGCATTTATGAACTGTTCCGAAATACTTCCACTTCTTTCTACACCAGAACTATAAGGACCTAAGAAGAGCTCTGCTTTTCTAGCACACTATTACCCACAAAGATTGCTACCTGGCCATTGCAAATCTGTATGCAAAAAGGCAAGATTATTTCTAAGTCCTGTTCCCCAACCACTGGTACTTAAACCTTGGTATCAGAATTGCCAAATGGTCATCAGGACCACTAAATAGTCATCCACTTTTGATGATGTTTGATTAAACCACTTTTGGCCAATCCTTATCTTTAAACCCATATTTCCCGACCTCAGTAACTTTTAGGATATATAATGCTGGCTGGGGAATGCTGGGAGTTGAAGTCCACACATTTGGAAGTTGAGAAAGACTGCTCTAAACCATATTAGGTAGAATACCAATCTAACTACTCATATTATAATAATAAGTGACCGTATTTGGAATAGCAAACTCTGTATGTCACCGACTTAACTGTGCACAGTCCTGAATTAAGAAAATATGGATAAAAGTAAAAATAAATATACTTACCGGTAGCAAATTAAACTAATATTAATGCCACCTTAAAAACTATACTTGCATTACTGATGTGTGTGGCATTTCTCTTTAATAAAAGTTGTCACAGTTTGTTAGGAAAGACTCCTAGTACAGTGACAAAAATATACCTGGCATCCTATACTCGCTTTTAGATGTGCTTCAGAGGATCTTCTTTCTATGCCAGTCATCTATGTCACAAAAATTAGGCCCTTCACAGTTGTGGAACTGAACTCTTTGTTTAGGACCAAATTAGCCATGCAGGCAAATGTGTCTCTTTATGCTTCATGAATCATCATGGCTCTTACACTATTGGCTGTTTGTTTTTATCATTAGTGGGGGTTCTTCTGACAAAAAGATGGGCTAAAAATATTCAAAAGCACAAGCTTCAGAAGTAGCTTTTGTTTATCTTGTTAAAAAATAAATGTAAGCTCTTCTGAAACCTTTACATGCATTGAATAGGAAACAAAGTCTTAATATCTTTTCAGATAATTTCTTAGGGTGAAAGACAGTTTCCCTTGGCTACTATATTGTATTTCCACTTCTCTCTTGTCATTGCATGCAGAAAAGATAGATGGAATGCCAGCACCAGCAAACTCCTTTTCCAACAGGTATTTTTACATGCCAACAATGGAAGAAACAGGGGCTCCAGAGAGGAAAATGATTTAAACAATATATTGAAAATTGAAGGAAAGGTCAAAGGTGTCTTACTAGATGGGGCTGAGACACAGTTCATGGAGAGCATAGGAATGACAATTTTGTCAAAGAAGATTGTAAGTCCAGGGAAAATGGGGGGGGAGCAAGCTAAGAGTTGGCCTTTTCTTAATTAAGGACTGTGCATCAAAGACTCCTGTCCTCATAAGACAAACAGATTGAGCAGGGGGGAAAAAAGGATTTATGTCAGATGTCTTTTGATGCTTGACATATCTAGCTGTACTCAGTTATAGCTAGACATACTGGATGGAGGCTTGGCTGTTCAGACTTAAAAACCTCACACATCGCTCTCTCTTTCATGTCATAAAGCCACTCAACCCCAAATAATAAGTAGATATAATCTAGGATTGTATTGTTTTTATTGTTATCTTTTTTACTGATTTTGCATGATTTGAATAAATAATATCCAGAGTAAATCAGGGATCAACACCCATTGTCTGATTCCCTGGTTTAGCTAGACCACTACCCTAATCCAAAAAGACATTTAGACTTTAATTAAAGCTTAGACTGTTTTCTGCCCTGGGGTACCCATCTCTAGGCAGGTATGCCATACACTAAATAAATAAAGTAAATATAGACAGATCAGTCACTCCCAGAGATTATTGAGAAAATACCCCCCCTTTTTTTTAGAAAAAATGTCTTGGCAAACCAGTAAACCTGTGCAACTTTGCATTTTCCCCCTCTAATGTTATCCTTGTTTATTAGTTTTGCTTTCTAGTTGTGCCATGCCTGAATAGGATTTGACTGAATGCTGCATGCATTTTTCTTGGAGCACTTAAATGTTTGCCACTTCTTATCATTATGAGCTAACTGATAGGGATTTCTAAGCAAGAAGGATCATAGCAGAGCCTAGGCCAGGGGCAGGCAATCTTGGCTCTTTTATGACTGGTGGACTTCAACTCCCAGAATTCCTGAGCCAGCCATGCTGAGGGGAGAGGTTTCCAAGCTGAGCCATGTTGCTCAGGAATTCTGGGAGTTGAAGTCCATGAGTCATAAAAGAGCCAAGGTTGCCTACCCCTGGCCTAGGCTATGTGACCCTTGCAAATACACCATTGATTTAATAATCCAAAGAGAAAGACTTTGGTTGCATGTCAAAAAATATCTCTTTCCAGAGCTTTGCACAGCTCTACTAAAGAGAATGTTTTTATACTGATTTCATGGGCCAGGCATTTCTGAATGATCTGCCTTTCCATTAAGAAACCCCAATTAAAATGCAGCTTAGATTGACTAGGGTTGTTCAGGTATTTCACTATACCAGGAAATTACCAGAATGGACACCTTTACTACTTTGTGAGTCTATAGTGTTCATAGAGAACGGACATCCAATTATAGCTTTCTGTTTCTGGGCAATAGATGAAAAGAGAGGTGTCCCAGCCAATAAATCAGGTCTGAATAACTAACCAGGTTTAAAACAGGATTTTTTCCCCAGGCGTGCAATGTAGCGTGGTCGCACACAGAGACGGACACTCAGCTGGGTAATCACTTCTTTATTGAGGTCAGGAACGAAGCTGGGGAAAGGGGGTTACCTGGCGTATCTTTATACCTGCCCAGGTGAATACCATCCAATGGATTCAAACCTGGGCTTCCCGCCAGTGCAGGTGACCAATAGATTTAAACCCTGGCTTCCCGCCAGAGCTGACCATGCCCCGGGGCTGTCAGGCTTTGTTCGAAACAGGCTTTCCCGCCAAATGCGGTTATAGCCTGGAGCTGTCCAGCCCCCTGCTGTGCTGACATCCTGTGTATGCTTTTAGTCACATACACTACAAGGCACAACTGGAGATGCTATGTGATAAGGAGTGCCCCATGCTATCCTCTCAGTTCATACCAAAACACAGAGTGTTTGTTCTCTCTCTTTTTTTTTAAAGAAAAGGGAGTGGAAGCACTGATGTTTAGTTATGTTTGTAACAGCGGCATTCCCTCAAGCTACGGTTATTGCAGCTGATTGCTTTTACCTAATCCTTTTGTCAAAATATTTTCTATTAGAAAAAGTTATACAAGATAAAAAAATCAAAAGAAAAATAAAAGCAAAGAAATGTTTATTAAAAGGCTTTTTACCAAATAAAAACAATAAAAATAAAATTGATAATAATAAAGTTGGAAGGGACCATGGAGGTCATCTAGTCCATGATGAGGAAATAGAAATGAAAGAAAAAGGACAAAGAAGGAAACCAAACAACGATACAGAGAAGCCACTGCCAATATTTTTCTGAGATGGAAGTGAAAGTAAGTCTAGCATCATTTCCAATCATTACAGAATTCTCCTAGCATGACTTGATATGTCAAGATTCCACAGCTTTTGTGGTAACATTTATGGGTGCTAAAAATAGTCTCCATCTTTGATAAAAACATTGAGCCTGCAGAAGGAGCTGAACTACAGAGAGTCCTCAACTTAGGACCACAACTGAAACCAAAGTTTTGGTTGTAAGCAATACAATAGTTAAATGAGTCATCGCGTGACTGGACTTGATTTTACAATAATTTTTAACATGGTCAGTAAGTGAATCACCATGGTTATTAAGTGAATCATGCAGTCATTAAGAGAATCTGGCTTCTTCAATTGGATCTTGCTTGTTAGAAAACAGTTGGGAAGGCCACGAATTGTGATCATGTAACCGCAGGAGTTATATAAGTGCAAGCTGATTTTCTAAGTTGCAGTATGCAATCTGGGTCAGTCGCCAGGGCCAGAAATTTTGTCTTCCAAGCTTTTGGACTGGTGCTAGAGCCCATCTTCAGGGAACTTCTCTCTAGCAGAATGTGTGCTGTTCTCTGTATGGTATTTATAGTGCCAGTTTTAAGTGGCTTTTTAGATGTTGATTGGGGTGTTTTGTTAGCTGGCTTTTAAGACATTAGCTGTTGTTTGCTTGTGCTACCCAGCCCTCGCCTTCTAAGTAGTTGGTAGGGTGGTGGTAAATCAGCACTCCTGTTGACTGATGAAGGGCCTGTTTCCCAGGCTTCAATTACTTTTCTGGCTGTTTTTGTGCCTGCTCGTCCAACAAGCTTGGTAGCTGCAAAATTAAATGTGTATGCAACACATATATTCACCTTCATTTATGATTTTCAAGTGCCTGAATTGTGATCATGTAACTGTGTGGGTGGTGTGATGGTTGTAAATTTGAAAACAGATCATGGATCAGTTTTCTTAGGCCTCTGTACTTTTGAACCATTATTAAACAAATATTTGTAAGTCAAGGACTACCTATAAGGCAGAACTGAGTAAGCTGATATAGGTTCTAGTGATAGAATCCTATGGTGTGGCTGGAATGGCACTTCTGCACAGCAATGGATTCATTGATGCAGCATCTACTCTGTATGTAGAAGATGCCAAGTTTCATCCATGGCTTCTGTTGGCCAGGATGTGGGTGGGTGAGTGAAAAACTGGATGGTTATTTAGCATTTCAGCCAGATCTCAGAAGAACTCCAGCATTATTTATAGACTGTAAAAGTATTCACATTCCCTTTTGTGTGTATACAATTGTGCATCTTTATATACACACTGTATTTATGCAACTTTAACACTTGTTTCCAGTGGAGAAGAATCTCGCGGACTGTGTATGGCTGGCAAACACTTCCGTTTCCACTGTATCAGTACAGAAATATGGGAGGAAATGAAATGTAGCATTTCTGTGACTCATTGGAGTTTGCCTTTTCTGCATGAACAGGTAATGATCATGAGATGTTGAAATTATATTATACTGCAACTGCTAGGCCTGTCGTCACTTTCAGCAATGGATAAAGAACAAGTATCCTCTTAAATTAATAGCATAACCCTCCCTTTATCTTTCAGTTAGAGAAGATTTTTAGTTTTTGGCTATGGAACCTGGCCCATGACTCATAGCAGTGCATTTTTTTAAAAAAATATATCCAATAGTGGAATCATTGTGACACAGGAACAATAGCCACTTAATTACTATGTGGAATTGGCAGGGTGGTTTTTAAAGTACTCATGGATCTTAAATAGGTTGCATGTGCAGAGCAGAAGAATATTTAGTAAAAAAAAAAAACAGTTAACACACAAAACCAAAAGCAATCTGACTCATTTCCATCTCTGCCTTCTTGCAGATTCCTATAATCATTTGGGCCTTTATCTCTTGTGGTCTCTCTGCATAGATAAATGAGAATAAAAGCAGATGGGGTTTTGTTATGCTTTGCCTGCCCTTCCCCCCACCCCCATGAGTTTGGTTGGATTAATTTGGTTTACTTCTTCTTTTAAAAGAATAAAAAAGAGGGACCACATTTTCCGCACTTCCAATTGTGCCTATGCAGGGGCCACAATTCTCCTTTGAAAATCCTAATCTGACTTGGTGTTGGTGTGGGGGCTGCATGAAATAAGCACCCCATTTCCTCATGTAGCACCCCTCTCAATACCAAACCAACACTTTCTGCTAAGTCAAGGCCCCAGTAAGGGCAGAGTGGTGGATGTGTCTGCGTGGGATCTCTCTCTCTCTCTCTCTCTTTTATCCTTTTGCAAAAGGTCTCTCTCCAAGGCCAGTTCAGTTGTCTGCGTAAACAAGTGGGAGACAGGAAATGGAGTGTCTGTTATTTCATGTAGTGAAAAAAAGGAAGTAACACCTTGGAGGTGAATGATAGATATTATTATAAGAAAGTTGTAGCTTAGGGCAGGTGAGTGGTGTGTTAATGAGGCCCACCCTGCTCCCTTCTGACAGACGGCTATCATTGTTCAGATACAGCCATCAGACAGATTAATAACTGGGCTGCCGGTTGCCCTGCAGTTGGAGAACAGGCTCTTCATTCTTCTGCAGATTTCTCTAATCTGCTGACCTGGAGATGACCCCGTGAAGGTGGAGCCCAGCGTTTCATCTCCTGCCTAGAACAGTCGAGAAGATGCCGGGTGAAAAAAGAAACTGTTTCCTAAAATATTGCTGGCCTTGAAATTCCTTGCGATTTGGAAAGGAAAAACCACCCAAGAGAGCTGAGATTATTCAACAAAGATGTCAGTCTAATCTCAAGTGACAAAAGCCTACAGGAATCCCTTACTGTGCCCAAAGGACCATATGTTATGGGTTCATATAAAAGTAATTTAACAGAAATCTCTTCAGGATGCATGTATTTTCATATGCATAAGTATTGCTGTGTTAGGATTATAGCAATATACACAGAAGAGACAAATGAGGGTAAATTTTTATTTTGCCCTCAGGATAAATACCAGGTTTCCCTTCAAGCAAGCATTTGCAGAGGCCTTCCTGAGCCCTAGATTTTTTTTTAAATGGGGATCAGGTATGATTTTGATCATCAGTACACCTTAATTCCTGATAGTCTTATCCAGTCTTTCCTGAATAGCGGGTGGCTCATCTGTTGTTTACATGTCACCAAGTGATGCCATCCTCAGGGGATATTAAAACATCTAGGTGGCTTCCCCTCCTATGCAATCAAACCTCTGCTCCCTTTTTATGATCTTGCGGGTGCAAGAGCTATCTTGAATTTTTTACATGCCCCTCCCCTGGACAGAGGTACCACCAAGGAACAAACCACAGCAATACATGTATGTTAATGAAGACTCAATCATCCAGGCCAAAGGTGTCAAAAAGTTGAATCATGGCAACTGAACCAAACTTTGTTAATCTGAAATGTTGCTCAACCAAGCAACTTCATCAGTCAGAGCAAAGTTAGTTAGGCAGAGAGTCAGAGAATCATTGGAATGTACCAACATCTAGCTTGAAGTTGGTGTGGCAAGAGTTGGTACATTCCAACAACTCTCTGCCTCTCTGCCTAACTAATTTTACTCTGACTGATGAAGTTGCTTGGATGAGCAGCATTTCAGCTGAAATGATACATAGTTTTGTTCTGGCCACATCTAATTCTTGGCCATCGTTCCAATCACATTTGGAGAATGTATTCCCCCCCCACACACACCATTCAAGAGTTGCAGAGCTATGTTTTAAAGGAACACTAAACTTTTCCATCCCTGTCTTTTGAATGGCACGTTTTTACTAATTCCTCTTAAAATGAGATGATTATAAACAGCCTATTTTAAGTTTGACAGGTAAAATAGATGGAGACCATCCTACATTATGAAGGAAAGTATTGTCAAGGGTGGGAGGGAGAATTCTTTGCCAGCCAGTAATTTTTCTTTTAAGATTTGTGAATATTCTCACCTTTCTAAATTTAAACTTTTCTTAAAATGGGTAGCAGGAGTTTTGCCTGACCATCTGCAAGGTGTGGCAGGGTGTTAATGCGTACATCTGCTTTGGATACACAAAGAAATGGAAGAAGTACAGTAATAATAGCACTCTCCATTTATAGGGGAAAACTTAAAATCAAGGCGATCCACAGGAAAATGTATAACTACTAAAGTATAGGCTGTCTTCTATAATAGGGACCTACATTCAAGATAGAATTTGCTTCCTCTGTTAAAAAATTGAGTTTGAAGCAGATGCATCTTACTTAATTTTTAAAATATTAATCATAAGATAAGACACAGGCCCATACTAATAAAACAGTTTTTTTAAAAAAAAGCTACATTATTTTGGGATCAAAATGCTACCGGTACAAAAAACTCTTTTAAGATACCTACCTCAATTTCCAGTACATGTCTGGAAAATCTTTCTGAAAATTTACAGTAAACAATTACTTTTTCTTATGCTTTGCTCCCTAAAATAGTTGACTAGGAGCTTTTATGGGATTCTTTTTTGACATATCTTTCTTTTTGCCCTAAACGAGTAACTTCTAAAGTATGTCTTACAGACCATCAGTGAACCACAAGAATCCAGCAGGCTGCAGCCTTGCCATGTTCACAGGCCAGAACTCATTTGTTGTCCTAGCATGAGAACTGACAGTCAACTATAAAAGCTTCCTTACCACATCAGATCTCATCTCCCATGTATATTGACATCCAATTCAGGAAAATGAAAGGATGTCTGGAACTGAAACATTTTAAGATACACATAATAGCAAAGCAGATAAACTAGAAGAGCAGCTGACTTTGGTGGAACCAAGGAAAAGCATCCACTCTCTTTCTGAATGGCCTCATGGTGCAAATTTTCCAGCATATGTCATTTCTTTTGGAAAACAGGTCAAATGCACTTCTAAAATAGTACTAAACCCCTATCCAAAAGAAATCCAATTATCAGCTTTGGCATAGATTTTAACATTCGAAGAGGGACCAGATATCACTGCTAATACTGCTCATAATTATCTAGATTCTAACTGGGCTATTCTGGACTGTAATCTAATAGTGATAGTCTAGAATGACAAATGCATGCTTTATATGGAGGCAAGTTTTTTTTCCCCCAATGAAGATTCTGTGTATGCATAGGAACAGGCATTTTCCACAACTTGAGTCAATGAAAGGGATCAGGGGCTGCAGGAAAACTAAAAAGGAGTTAGTTAACCTAACCAACTAATTCTTAAGGGATTAAATTTGAACAGCCATAGATAGGATGAAAAAGAAGTTGAGACTCTGGAAAGAGTACAGAGAAGAGCAACAAAGTTGATTAGGGGACTGGAGGTTGTATGAAGAATGGTTGCAGGAATTGGGTATGTCTAGTCTAGTGAAAAGAAGGACTAGGGGTGACATGATAGCAGTGTTCTAATATTTGAGGGGCTACCACAAAGATGAGGGTGTCAACCTATTTTCCAAAGCATCAGAAGGCAAGGCAAGAAGCAATGGATGGAAACTAATCAAGGAGAGAACTAACCTAAAACTAAGGAGAAATTTCCTGACAGTGAGAACAATTAACAGTGGAACCACTTGCTTCCGAACTTGTGGCGCTCCATCACTGGAGGTATTTAAGAAGAGACTGCATAGTCATTTTTCTAAAATGGTGTAGAGTCTCCTGCCTGAGCAGGGGGTTGGACTAGAAGACCTATAAGGTCCCTTCCAACTCTGTTATTCTGTTAGGTTTATATTAAATCCATTCAATCCAATTTCATTGCAGGAATGCCTAAACCCAATAAGTTAACCTTCTTTTACTTACTAGGTCTTGGGAAAAAGAGCTGTAGAGAAACATTTGCTAAAAAACCCCCAACCGTATCCATTATAGAACTTATTACCAGTAATGAATGAACCTTTATTATCAAAATACAACACGTGTACAGTGAGATTGGCTGAGCCTCCCTTCGTGCCCCCCTAACTCACAGTGACAACAAACCCACCATCTTATTACACCATGTGAGCTAATTGCACAACACACCAGCCTCACAAGTCAATCATACATAGAGTTATTTCCTGTGCAGGAGCCTGACAGCCCATGGATAGAAGCTGTTCTTCAGCCTGTTGGTATGGCTGGCTATACTCCTGTATCTCCTACCCGATGGTAGGAGAGTAAAGAGGTACCGACCAGGGTGTGAGTTGTCCCTGAGAATTTTCCTCGCTCTTCCAAGGCAGCGAGCCCTGGTGATGTCATCCAGTGGTGTCAGTGGACAGCCCACAATGTTTTGTGCTGTGCTCACCACCCTCTGTGGGTGGCATTATAATATATAACTGGCATCACAATATATACCTTCTCAACTCTTTTCCCCCTCCCCCCAATGATCAAATCATGCCTGCTTTTCCCACCCTAGACAGTGGGCTTGAGACTAATGATCTCATGAAATCTTGCTAGTACTGGGAAAATAAGCAATTCCTGGATAAAATGGGCAAAAATTCTGTATTTTCAAAATGGAGATTTCTGACTCTGCGGGGATTTTGTGTGCTGCTGGTACCACTAAATGATTTGTTTGAGGCAGTAGTGTACAAAAGTAAATGTATCTTGGTAGAGGTATTAGATCCAGCCTGCTTAACTTTAGATCAGGAGACTCCAAACTTGGCAACTCTAAGATTTGTGGACTTCAACTACCAGAATTCCCCAGCCAGCCATCCTCCCCCTGTGAGAACATTGAACATGCTAGATGCAGAATTCTGGGAGTTGAAGTCCACCAGTCTTAAAGTTGCCAGGTTTGCTGTAGATGTCTACTAAATGGCAGCATAGAGCTAGTGTTTCTTAAATCTCTTTGTTATTATCTAGCAAGTCTGGGGAAAAATGTCCCTGCAGTAGAGACAATATAAAGGAAAGGATGGAAGTTTTGGAATGGCTCACACGGGACAACTTCGTTTCCATTCATGGCTGAATTACTGTATTGACAAAGCCAGTTTGCGCTTGACGATATGTGTGATTGATGGGTTTATTATTACCATGCCTGCATTCCCATCTTGTTTAACAGGCAGCTTGCAAGACAAATGTTTTAATTTATACAGTACCATTATTTGGTGTCTGATAATAGTTTGGGGGCTGCTGGGTTGTAGCATACAAATGAAAAGTGCCGTGGACTTCTTTTGTTTCATTTTGTCTTTCTGAATTTCAGGGCCTGGCGTGTGTTTTTAGCTCAGTGTTCCAACGTTGCTGAATAAAATGACTTGCTTTGTAATGGGGAAAAAACAACAACAAGCTCTTTAAATGTTGCTATCCATGATACATATACAGTTCCATTTAAGTAAGTACTATGCCATTCAAAAAGGGACTTCCGATTATATAACTTGAAATGATGCTATTAGTACTTTTACAAGCTATGCTCTTTTATGGTTAATTGCCACTTATTTGTTGCTCTCCCTATGAGAACATCGATTTAGTATGTGGAGCATTATTGTTATCTTTTTGGGGGGGACCAACAGTTTTTCTCGTCATACATCCAGATAGTAGGGATGGGCAAAATTATTCCAAAGGGCATGTTGCAAAGCACGGAGAACGGCCCTCTGAGCTTTCTGCTTGGTGGGGCTGAAGGGATGCTCATCGTGGCTGAAGTCTTGTCTGTACCTGCAGACAGTGCTTAACTGATAATAGCGATGCGCCTGAACACCTGGACCAAAGTTTTGAGCAGCTGGCTTGGAGGAGTTCTTTGATCACTTTGCAAAATACTGTCAGCCTTGTTAGGTAGTCCAGAAAAGATGTACACACAGAAGTACTAACTCTAACTTTATTGCCAGGTTATATTAACAGAAACTTTCAAGTCTGGATTTAAATATTGAGTATTCATTTGAACTAGAGAGAGGTCATTGTATTGCACTATTATCCTTTTATTGAAAAAAGTGGGAGGTGACTTTTGTTCTATATTTGCCTGATGTATCTTTGTTTCTTTTTAACCTGACCTTTTATTTCCCTCTAATCTGTCCTTTCCCCCTTTATGTTAGCTTGCGTTTTTATGCTTGTTTATAAAATATAATAAAGATATTTGTTTAAAAAAATCTTCCAAGTCTAAAATCTCTCCCCCTTCACCTTTAACAGTCCTACAAACTAGGGAGGGTCCTTCTGAGCTGTCTTGCTACATTCCCAATTTTTTTTGCAGGGCTCAGATGCTTCTTATATCAGCTGCCTCTTCTCAGTCATCCAGGTCATGGTTGTCCCAAAGGTGCTTTATCAGAAGACAACTGAACTTTCTTTGTTTTTCCTTGAAGATGTTTCATTTCTCATCCAAGACGCTTCTTCACTGCTTGTTATCTGTCGCCTAGTCTGAGGCTCCTATTTACCAAGGTCATTCCCACATACCATTACAAATTCCTTCTGAATAGCTTGCCCAGCCCTAACACATAGATACATTTACAACACTGCAACTCACCAGGAATTGCCTTAGAATAACAACTTCCCATGAAGCCCAAACTACTGTAGGCTGTAAGTTTTATAACCCCACCAGAGACAACCTCCATGGAACTCCATGGAGTTATTTCTGAGTAAACACACACAGGATTGAGCTGCCAGAAACCAAAATAGTCCTTGGCTATTGATTAAAAATGTAGTCAAGAGAATTGGCTTCCAGCCAAGTATTTATTTTTTGCACTTATATGCCTATGGAGATTCTCAGTCAACCTGGTTATGGATGTCCCAAAGGTGGTTTTTTTTTTCCAAAAGGCAACTGGACTTTCTTTATTTTTCCTTGAAAACCTTTTGTTTCTCAACCAAGAAGCTTCTTTTTCAGTTTGGGCTCATATATTGCAACAAACTCAACTTTCCTTCTTGGTTCCCCTTCTTCGTATTTTTCATGTGTGAATGCAAAGTGCATAGAGAGGGAGGGAAAGAAAAATTATGGTAACTCCAAGGCTTAAGAAGAATACAATTCTGACTATTGCCAATAACTTCATACTGAAAAGATAATTCATTGAGCAACCTAAAAAAATAAAAAAAAACCTATCAAGTAGAAATTCTTGAGGAATATCCATTTTGCATTGGGGTATATGGATGGGAGCATGCTGTTCTTAAGAAAAGCAGCTAGTATCTATACGTGCCAGATGACATTTTTGATAAGCCCTTTTGTAAACTAGCTATTATCAAAATAAAAGATGGGTGAGTTGGGTGAAACAAAAAGTAACAGCATACCGTAGATGTGCATTCAGAAGCTTCCAGGCTTTTCCTTTTTTGCAAATCTTGAGTCACCCAAAGGCTTTCCTGAAGCCTTCTCTTCTGCATCATTGTCTGGCCTAACCAATCCTTCTAAAGATGGTGCAACCCTAACCCATCATTCAGGGGAGCCATTTTGCATATTGATCCTGTTTTGGGTCTCTTCCAATCCAATTTCTTTCAACAGTCAGCCAGAATAACCCCTGATGAATAATGCTGGAAGCAGTAATTAGCAGCTTTGGAGGGCCATGAGTTTCTTCTGCACTGTTCCCATGAGATATGGTATAAAGACAGCAGGACATTTTTCTTATTACTGTATCATCATACTGACTTTTTGCTCACAGTAACGTCAATTATCAGATTTGGTGGTAAAACTCCAAAGGAGAGCTGAAAAAAAATATCTTCTTTGGTTCACAAAAACAGAATCTATGGAGCCTTCAGATAATCTTGTCCAGATTTTAAGATTTTATCTTAAAAGATGAAAACATCTAATAGTATACTGAACAGGAAGACAAATTATTTCCTCTGTTGTAGTTTGTGCATTTACTCATTTACTCAATTAATATATCTTTTTAATGTCACTTTTTTAAGCAAAGCCCTTGAGTACTAAAATAAAATGTCGTACACTTTTCCAAAATCTTGATACATCATAAGCCTTGATGGAACAGATCCAGTTAATAAAATATATATTCCATGATTCTCACATGTAATGATTCCAGAGTTACTAGAGAGACATAGGCAAAATCCAAATTAATTTTGTTAGGCTTTCAGGATGCATTTTTTTTCTTTCAGTGAACAGAATATTTCTACCATTAAACAGGGTCTCATGGTTTTATTATAAATGTGCACAATGTGCACCCTTCTTGATTTCAGAAGGGTCCTTTGAATTTCATTTAGTCTCCTTCTTTTGGTTGTAGTGGATAGTTGGCTTTATAATACCTGTTTTAAAAGAAAATATAGATTATTTATGCTTTCAGTTTTAGAAATGAGCCATTTTATATACATACATGCATTCCATTCAGACATAGAGATAGCACACACATAAACCACTCATGCACACATACTCTGTTTAAGCAGCCTCTTTAAAACACCCTGCTTAGACAAAACAGCCTCCATTAACACCTACAGAGGTAGTTGAAAGCCAGACTGGTGTCTGAGGATGGTCATTTTTCAAGTGGACTCATAATACAGGAATAGGCTGGGATAGTCTTTCTTTAGCAGTGATCCTTCCTTATTTCAAATTTCGCTATGCAGCCGTTATACTGCACGGAATAGGGTCTTATCTCTGATTAGCTGCTAATTGGAAATACCAGCTTTCTCCTTTCTTTGGGAGAAGGAGTTGCTATGACATCAAGATTAGGTCTGAGGCTGAAAGGGCATAACCTTTGTAGGACATTATATGCATTTCAGCAGGGCCTTGAGCCTGCAGCTTCACTAAGATTTTCCTTCTAGCTTCTCTGACTGCTTCAATTTCCTGAGTTGGTGTAGGACATTCAGAGCTAAAGCTTCTTAGCCTTATGGCTCTCCAATTTCTGTTTAAAGACCTGAAGCAGAGAGAGTGCTTCTAGCGCTCCTCAGCTTGGCAACTTTATGATGTGTGGACTTCAACTCCCAGAATTTTCCAGTCAGCGTTCTGGCTAGGGAATTCTGGGAGCTGGGTGCAGTGTATGCCTCCCAGCATACACAAAGGACAGCACAGCAGGAGGCTGATGGTGCAGATCAGCAGAGGGGCTGGACAGCTCCGGGCGATGACTGCTCACTCAGGATAAGCCTAAGGACTTAAGCTGTTGACAGCCCCAGGCATGGTCAGCCTGGTGGGAAGCCAGGATCTACACCCATTGTCACCTGCACTGGCAGGAAGCCCAGGTTTGAACTGATTGGATGCCATCCACCTGGGCAGGTACAAATAGACGCCAGGCTTCCCTGTTTCCCCAGTTCGTTCTGTTCAGAATAAACTCATCTTTACCCCAGCTCTGTGTCCATCTCTATGTGAAGCACGCGACTTTACACTGAAGTCCATACATCTTAATGCTGCCAAGGTTGAAAACTGATCTAGTGAAGGGGTCTATCTATAGACATGCTGGGTACTTCCCTGTAGAGTTTTCCTCTTCACTGTCCTCTATATTTTTACCCCTTTATGATGGCAAGGATTCAACCAGACCTGCCAATGTAGGCTATAAGCTTCCATTCTCTCTGATGTAGAAATTTGAAGCATATCAACCCCACTGTGAGTGAAATGGTTAGCAAAAACATCTCCAGCTGACATAGGTTATAGCTTGGATCAACTTGTGGCTACAACTGAGTGGTTATTGAAGAATTATATTTGATTTGAAACAGAACTGGGAGGGGGAGGCAGGGAGAAAAAACAGCAGTGAAAATACTGTATGCCATATCGTTTGAGTTGTCTTAGCTTTTTTATAACACTGAAACCAAGTCCAAAGTAATTTTATATTTTCAGCTCAAACTAATAAGAAAGTGATTTATTAGATTTTAAAGTATTTTTAGGTTGACTTGACATTTAGATAATATTGTTTTCTCTATCCATATGCTTGCCTTCTTAGAGAACTTGTAGGTCACCAACCTTTGTATTAAGCCTTTCATAATGGTAAAATTTATGTTCCAAGCCAATGATTTTTATAAGTCATAAAGCTGTCAAAATTTATCATTAACCCTGTGAACATGAAAGAGTCCTTAGCTCAGCCCCACACAAGATTTCCTTGAAGTTCTGGGAAATCTCAGAATGGAATGCATTGGGTGACTTCAGGAAATAACGGACATTCTCTCAAATGTTTTGTCAGGACAAGAAATCACCCTAAGCCCACACAAAAGAGCTACATGTGGCACTTTCTTATTTTTAGCATGATGATGCCTTGTTCTTGATTGAAAAGGAGCATCGGGAAGAAGTCATTTTCATCAAAGAAGTCACAGGGGTGAAGTAGTGAATAGTCCTTCCTGCTCTTCATTGCTTCTTCATGGGGATGCCTTGCATGAACTTTTGCCCCCTTGTTTGGGATTGGCTTTGAACTAATGTGATAAATATTGTAAAATTGGGTTGGAAAATTACTGTGGGTAATTTCCAATTTAGTTGGCACCCATCATGCTCTCAGTCAATCCCTGTATCCAGATGAGAATGACGATACAGGCCATTCAGCAAGCAACAGATATAGCTTGAAGTTTCTTTATTAAATATCAGCAAATCTCAGAATAGTTAAACTGACACAAATGAGACAAAAGGCAGGCAAATGTATGGGAATGAGAGCAAGAAAAAGAGAGGGAGAGAGTCTTGAACAACAGGCAAGAATTCACATGATCCCTGTAGCTAACTATATCTATCAAAAAGCGCAACTCTTTCCAGAGCCACTGGAACAATACATGACAGCAGCACAAAAGAGATGGAAAGTATGACACCAGGTGACCCCTTCTCTATTTGGCACCACAAAAGAAACAATCTGATGAATGGGGATAATGTATCCAACAGTCCTCTTCTCATCGGATCCATGCACCAAATTGCGCACACATAGTTTCATCTTCCAAAGCCCAAGGCTTCTCTCAGTCTGGGGACATGGTCCCTGAACAGTAACTTGATCAATGCATCTGCCACCATATCATCAATTGAGCAGTACATCAGTTTCACTTGCCCTTTTTCTTGCATGTCCTTCATGCAGTGCAGTTTGACATCCATGTTTCATGTTGCATCCAAATATCTTTAAGCAGGGCAGATTGTATTCGCTCCCGTTCCAAAGTTCATCTCCACTTTTTGTTCATAAACCATTTTGCAGATAAGTAGCTGTGTTAAGTCCTTTAGCCTCTTGCCCCAATAATCTATGTGTCAACCAAAAGATGCCTTCCTATTCTTAGCAGGTTTTGATGCATTCTTTCTGCAATCCCACTTTGTTTCTGGCTGTAACTTAATTTTTGAAAACCATTTATTATTAATAATTGAGTTTTTTAAAGAATTCCTAGTACAATATTCTTCCTCTTATCAGACCTTTTTCTCAAATATGTGACTCTTATTAGTTAAGAGATGGTGTAAAATTACTTTCAGTGCCTGTCAATGAACCTTTCTCCCACTCTTTGTTTTGATTGCAATGAGAGTACAAATGTCTGAAAAAATAACTTGCAACAGTTGGTTGACTTGTTTGAATGCAACCCTGAGAAAAAAAGGTTTCTTTTTCTTTTAAGCAGTAACAACATTTAACTCCTATTGTTTCTTGCAAGGATGAAGAGTGAATCCAATTGCTAAGACTTCATCCTTTATTTTCTTATTGATAGAGTTATTTCTGTGACCAACTTTTCTATGCCATTTTGCAGGATCATTATTATACATGCATCCTATTTGCTCTAGGTTGCATACAAATTAGCTCTCTAGGTTACAACAATTTTTTCATTGTGTTTTTCTTTTAACTTGGTAATCTTTTGTAACAATGCAAAATCCATTCTAATTTTCAATCACAATTTTGCAACCATGCTATATAAAATAATCTAGATTTAATTAACTTGCACCCAAGTTCCGGTACATAATATCAAGGTGCTGGTAATGACCTTTAAAGCCCTACATGGCATGGGTCCAGAATACCTTAGGGAGCACCTGCTGCCGGCATCAACTTCCCTCCGCCCAGTGCGCTCCCACAGAGAGGGCCTCCTCAGGGTGCCACCGGTCAGAAAATGCCATCTGGTGGCCCCCAGGGGGAGGGCCTTCTCTGTGGGTGCGCCGGATTTGTGGAACTGCTTACCGGTTGAGCTCCGGATGGCGCCCGACCTTCGCCCCTTCCGGCGTGATCTAAAGACCTACTTGTTTGAACAAGCCGGCCTGGCCTGATGGGTTTGGGTTTTATTATTGCTTTTAACATATTGTATTTATTGTTGTTTTGTATTGGGCATTATGTTTAATCTTTTCTTAATTTTTGTATCTTTGCATTTTAGTATTTACTGCCCTGTTCACCGCCCTGAGTCCTTCGAGAGAAGGGCGGTATACAAATAAAATAATAATAATAATAATAATAATAATAATAATAATAATAATAATAATAATAATAATAATAATAATAATAATAATAATAATAATAATAATAATTATTATTATTATTATTATTATTATTATTATTATTATTATTATTATTATTATTATTATTATTATTATTATTATATAAAAAGAACCATTATTTGATTGTCAAAGAATAACTCCTAACAATTGCTTGATTGAATTATCGGAAGAGTTCAGATTATTTTGTTTTAGTGTCTTCCGAATAGAGAGACACTGTGACATACTTTCCATTAAACTTCCCTGATCATTTCAGTTCAATGAATTTTCTGAACATTGAAGTATTACATTCATTCCTGAGTGTACATGTGTCTGTCCAACTTGTCTCAGACTTCCTTTCTTGAAGGATAATTTTGAATCAACTTATGTTTTGTCAAGTTCAGCCTCAGAATTATTTTAGACTTAAGTAAATATATCCTTTTTCATCTGACTTACACTATGACTTCTGGTCACAGTATCTCCAAAGCTTCTGAAGGGTCCAGCTTCTCAGATAGTGCTGCCAGCGTGATGTTCCAGATGCAATAATGCATGAGATTTTTCTGACTCTGATATCACTGCCATTTTCAAAACCTTTGGCTAGTTTTGAAGGCATGAAAAAGAAATGCTCTCCAATTAGGGTATTTTAAATTCTGAGGAGTAACAACTACACAGTGTAGCTGGTTCAGCTGGTTCACCAAGTCAGTGGGAAATATTTATGGGATGTTTGGTGACTAGGGTGCTTTGGATGCTCAGCTTATTTATGGCTCTCTGCTGGGCCCATAATCTTTTGTTTGAAAATTAAATATAAAAACCAGTTAAGTTTGCACCTGGCACACTCCCAATCAATTTCTTCATTCAGATCAGAGGTGCTCAATCCAACTAATAAAAAAGTGTAACCTGTTGTTCATTTATTAAACATCAGCAGCATCAAAAAAGGTGAACTGGAAAAACTGAGACAAAAGGCAGGCAAAGAAAAGGATGGGTGTGTAGGAGAAAGAGATGAACAATAGAAAATATATATTCATATATTATATACTGTGCTTATATTTATATATTTATACTCATCTCTCTCATCTCTCATCTATTATTTGTCTATCTATTCTCTATCTATCTATCTATCATCTATCTATCTATCTATCTATCTACAGTATCTATCTATCCAATACTGTGGTTAATTAGCATAAACAGTCCAAAGGGAGTTGCCTTTGTTATTTCAGTTTTAACCCTATATGTATTAATAGTAGCAGGACACAGATGGAAAGTAGATCAACAGGTGATCTCTATTATACTACCAAGAGTACAATTTGGGCAAGGTGATGATGTAAGCAACCAATTGGTCATACTGAAAACATCTCTATCATTCCTAAGCAGATAAACAAAATTAATAATAAACACTAAGACAACATGGGGAAAAAATGATTACCAAGTCTAGATGTCTGCTGCTACACACACATTGTATGTTTGGAAATGGATGGACCAGACCAGATAATCAACTCCACAGGAAGTCTAAAGCTATTTTTTTTTATTGAGACTGGCTATTTAGCAGACTCTCACAAGTCTGATTGTGCTGTACCTTCTCCTCCTCCTCCTCCTCCTCCTCCTCCTCCTCCTCCTCCTCCTTATAGTTCAGTGAATTGGGGAGGTTTATGCCTGAGCCCTTCTGAATGCTACCTCATTCTTTTGGACTCAAAAATAATGTTTTAACCCCTTTCACTTCAACAAGAGCTCACACATATTTCCATCAAAGTTATCTTACTTACTGTCCACACTTACTGTCCATACTAAATGATAATTTGAGACCAATGTGGAATTGACTTTAAAATTATGTTTGTGGGGGGGGGGTCCTTTTTTTAAAGCAAAACACTAAGAGAGGTACAGAGAATCTTGCACCTTTAACATGATGTCATCCCCTTTTGTTTTTGATAATCAGCAGTGTCACAGATTGAACCTGGAACCTTCTATTTGCACCCCAGGCTTTGCTCATTCCCTCTCTTATCACTCCCTTCATCCAATGAATACACAACCTTGGGAATGAAACAGTGTCCATTGCTGAGCATATGTCTTGCTTCTATCTTTCTCAGCTCTACCTGCCACCTCCAATCTTTAAAATCCACTCATATTGATTCAACCCCCTTCCATGTGTCCCCTTTGAGCTGGCTGGAAGTAAGTTCTGTTATGCTTGTCATCAAGATAACTATGGGCCTTACCTTTTTGGGATCTTGCTTATGTAAAACTGGGTGAGTGCTATCGTGTGTTAAGCCTGTGGTTCAAAATGTCAGATTATGAGTTTGCTGGAGCTGTGAGGTTCAGGGAGATTAACCTGAACTCAGCTGTTTGCTTTGCTGATCTCATACTAGCTGGATCTGTGACATTAAGATGTCAATAGCACAACAGGATTTATCTAACTGTTTCACCATTGACATCATCCTTAGAAGATATGGGCAATTGCTTCTCTTGACACATCAAGATGTATTTCTTCCTTTGTAAAATGTCATTAGTGGAAGGCTGAATGGTTTGAATTTAGTTGGTCCTCTATGGGTATGCTTTTTTAAAAAAATGTAATTGCAAAGATACATTTCCAATTGAGATTTTCTTTTCTTTTTTTTTAAAAAAAGTTTAGGTCTGCTCCCCAAAGACAATCATTTAAAATTAATAGTTTATTCATCCTCCTAATTTGTTGGAAAAAAAGAAAGCAAGATCACAGGAAATTAAGGTCTCTTCTGTTATTCACTGAACATGTAATTCAGGATTGAATCTATAAAATGAATGCATTTACTTAACCACCACCCCTCTTTTTTTAAGTGTTGAAATCCACACATTGTAATGTTACTGAAGTTGAGAGACACTGGTCTAAATCCAGGATATTTGGCTATGTGACTAGCCCAAATCTTTTTCATGCAATTTTCTGGAACTTTAAAAGATTGGAACCTGCCTCTATATTTTCAATACCTTTGTTTTTATCTTCTGTAGGTCAGTCCTGATGAAGAAAGACAAGTTATGTATGTTCTTTAAAGGTTAAAAAAAAGGGGGGCCTAGAAATAGTGTTCTGATATAATGCCAGTAAAAAGTTCCTGCTTTGTAACACTAAAATTATTTGAGAAGATAGGCCTCAGAATTTGGTATAATCTTCCTAAACTTGCCTTACTTTTTTTTTAATCCCATTTATATCCCACCCTTCTCCGAAGACTCAGGGCGGCTTACAATCTAAGAAGCACAAATCAATGTGCTTAGCAATAGCCTTCATTCTATGTACCGGTATATGCCTGCTTATTAGGGCTTTTGCCCCCCCCAGAAGCATTATTACAAAGTCAGCTTATTGCCCCCAACAATCTGGGTCCTCATTTTACCTACCTCGGAAGGATGGAAGGCTGAGTCAACCTTGAGCCTGGTGGGACTCGAACCTGCACTAATTGCAGGCAGCTGGTGTTACTTAAGGAGGCATTAGCCCACTGCTCCACCAAGGCTCATTTAGTGATCCAATGGAAACTCAATGTATTTTATTTATTGAGTCAACTTAATATGCTGTTCATCTCACTTGGAGTATATGTAAACTTTGTAAAACTATTCCCAAAGGGTTTTCAAAGAAAGTTTAACTTTGAAGAGGAACATCATTGACTCTTGCGGTTTGGCAAATAATGGAAAGAGAGAGACAGAGAAATAGAGGGAGGGAGGAAGAGAGAGAGAGAGAGAAGGAAATAAAATTCCAAACTGACAGATTGATCAGTTTAGGGGACTAGGAACTGAGAGATTTAGGGGATTGTGGCAGGTACAAAATAAATATTCCAATGTAAAAAGGAAGATCTGACCTTCCTTGTAACCAAAGCTAAAGTGTATGTTTTTCCCAGCAACAAAAGGAGACTTGCCAAGTCAATTGTAGCTGAACCAAATATGGTCCCCAAACATATAGAATAGAATAGAATAGAATAGAATAGAATAGAATAGAATAGAATAGAATAGAATAGAATAGAATAGAATAGAATAGAATAGAATAGAATAGAATAGAATAACAAAGTTCACCCACAGGTTCATCACAAAGCTGCTCTTGATTGTCCAGATGCAAAACACTGTGCTTCAAACAAGGACAACTCACCAATAGAGGGGAATATATGTACAGTAAGTTAGGGTTGAACTGGAGAGTCCTTGATGGCCTCTGAGTTTGTTGTTTGCTTGCAGATGTTTTTTTAACCAGACTTGGTAAACCTAGATGGGTAATGAAATGTCTGCAAGCAAATAATCAAGCTCAGAGATCACTGAGAACTCCAAAGAACAACTCAAGAGAGTACTAGGCTGTATTTCTCATGAGTTGCCTTGGGATGTGATGAAGGTGTCTTCTTGGGAACATGTCCCTCGAAAACTGTTAATGAAACATCTCCATGCCTTGGCAAGTGGGATGTGTTTCACTTTTTATAAAAAATAGTGATGTATTGGGGGGGCAGGATTGGGAGAAGAAGATAATGATGACCTAATGTCATCATTCAAAGAACTGAACTTTCTTGACTTTTTAGTAGCAGCATTTGCATGATGGTGTTGTGTTTCATCACAGTTGTCTGCAGATGCTGCTAGTGTCAAATAATGGGAGGTCTGGATTTAAAATAGACTCTGTTGGAAAACTGAAGTGCTAAATGGTACCTTAAGCTTTCTCTTAAATGTCCTAATTGCACAATAGTTCTCAGTGCCTTTGAAAGGAACTTTAGTGCTTTCTATGTGTTTGGACTATTGTCTCTTAATGACAGGCATTACAACTCCATAGTGCCATAAATCAGACTCAAGGCTGTCTTAAATAGGATATCGATATAAGAAGGAACCTGGTTCTCTAAAGTGATACTTGGGGAGAGAGAGAGAAGAGAGAGGGGGATGTTATTGTTCCATGCCTTAATTTCCAACTGGAAGAGAATATCCCACGCCTATGGTTAGAGTGTTTCATTATTTAAGACTTTTTTTTAAAAAAAAAAACCTCTGGTTTTGACTGCAGCTTAATTAGAATGTTCCTGTCTTATGGATCTCCTTCACCCCTCCTAATTTCTTGCAGTAATCTGTAGTTCTGTTTACAAGACCTGGCATATCTTCTCTACACCCTCACCTATTTTCCAGGCATATGCACTAAGACAAGCGAGTTTGCATGCAAAGACCTACAATTACTGTCCCCCATTTCACACTGAAAACTTTACAATGGTCATGCAGAAAGATCTTCCTCTCCCCCTCCCACTTCTTCTAAGAGAACCAAAAAAAAATCCATCAAATTAACACATCAATGAGTTGGTTGTAATCTCCAGGGTTCAGTGTAGCACTTTCTAGCCTCTCAGACAGGAGGCCAGCATGATTTATCAATGCAAACCTAATAGCATCAATATGAATCTAACTAAAAATCAATATTTCATTACCAAATTGTTAGTGAGAATGAAGAAAAATGGCCAGAGTCAAAGCATTCTCTAGGGTAAGAGCATCTGGAGTTCAATGTGACAAGATGAGTGATGCATGACTCGGGGCCTAGGGAAGGACACTGGGAGGACAGGCCACTACATAAGGCTGAAGACTCATGGAGAAAGCTTTTATTTTTCTCTTCTCTTCTCTTCTCTTCTCTTCTCTTCTCTTCTCTTCTCTTCTCTTCTCTTCTCTTCTCTTCTCTTCTCTTCTCTTCTCTTCTCTTCTCTTCTCTTCTCTTCTCTTCTCTTCTCCCCTCCCCTGAAGCACAGAAAATCTGTGTAAGAATAATTTAACAGAACAAATGCAAATGAAAGATGCAATGCAATTCAGCTGCTCAGAGAAATCTGACTCAATATACACAGCATCAGATGCCCACACAAGCACACAGCTTCCTTATACACCCAGGGTGTAACAGATGCTCAGAGGGTAACCAAAGTCCCCCAAGGACCTATCAATTAAAACTTTCTAACAGAATATACACGTTTAGGATTCTGTGCTGGGATCTTGGTCACGTATGCCAAATGTCAGGGGACATTTATAGAATGTGATTTGAACATTGGTTTCAACCAGATCAGGTCAATGGGTCTCTCTTACTCATCAGTGTCAACTATGATATGGTAGATCTCTAGGTTTCAGTGAGGGACCATTTGTAGCCATATTTGAGATGGAAAATTTTGAACCTTGAGAGTTTCCCTTCTGCAAATATTTTTTGACCCAGGACAATGGACCTTTGTTTAAATATTCAGATGATATTTATGCATTGAAACTTATTTTTATTTATGTTTATGCACCCATCACTGCCCCTGATGTGCCCTGGGCATATTAAGCTATTTGGCTACATTGCTTAGCTTTTGAAAGGTCAATTTGGTTTGATGCCTTTTCTCCATGGATAGCTGTGACATTGCCTTTTGTGTGTGTGTGACTGGTAATTTGATGAAGTCTGACCTAGCTAGAATGGAGAATAATTTGATCTAAAGTATGGCTAAAAGAGAAGGGTGCCATACTTAAAGGAGTTACAAGAAAGGCCTGCACATATAGAATCTCCCATACATCCTACATAGAGTTCTATAGTGTTGCATCTTCCTTAATTTTAGCCATAGTAAGTCATTTTCTACACATCAGGATGGAATCTCATGAATCTATAGCTACCATAATTGTCATAGCTATTCTAATTCATACTGTAGTCCATTAACACGAGGGGAACATCAACTTGATCCAAATGTATTAGAATGCGGTTCCCAAAATTCCTAACAGCATGGATTGAGAGCTGTGGTCTCATACCATCTGGAGACCACCAGGTTGGGAAAGCCTGTTGTGGATAATGGATATTTACTTAAATTTATTTCCTTTCTTATTTTCTTGTATTGAATTACATGTCATCCAGATCTGGAGACAATCAGAAATGGTTTTAAAAGTAGACTAAGCAGCATTCCACACATTTCATTTTTAGGCCAACTTTATTTCTGGGAATGGACTTTTACAGCTAAACAGGCATGCAGTTTGAGAAGGATCTATGATTCTTAGTATTGATTGATTGATTGATTTACAAGTGCTTTTATGCTGCTTCAGCTGAAACAATAAAATGTAAGCCACTTACATGACCTAGTCTTTCCACAAGTACTGGTCCCAAGTACAGAGGTAGTAGGGAAAGTGGTAGACAAAACACAATAATAAACAGGGACATTAATCCGGGACGGTAGAAACCACTAATGCTGCTAAGATTTACCTATGCCCACCAAAATAATGTCAATTGCTGAGATTTACAGCCCTCTCTGAGTGGTTTACGGAGTCAGCATATTGCCCCCAACAATCTGGGTCCTCATTTTACCAACCTCGGAAGGGTGGAAAGCTGAGTCAACCCTGAGCCAGTAAGAATCAATCTGCCAAACTGCTGGCAGCCGGTAGTCAGCGGAATTAGCCTGCAGTACTTCATTCTAACCACTCTGCCACCAGGGCTCATTATGATCTGCCCATGCCATTACATTAGTAAATCAGCAGCCAAATTATAACCACAGATTTCCTGGCAATTGTAGAAATAGAATGTTAAAAGAAATATACAGTATACTTTGATTATATTTACATTGATGTTCCTTCAGAAGAATAAAAGGGTTTATTACGGAATTAAATGTTTTAAAATTGTTAAATATTGAGGAGTTATGACTGTAGATCTCCTGTTGAAATATGTAGTTGGATTCTTATGTAGAAATCTTTTTTTGTTAACCTATAGAAATACCTCAGACACCTTTTTGCTAAGTGACTTAAGAGAATCAGACATAAAGAAAATTGTTAGCCCCTCACTAGGAATAAAGAAAAATTCACTCTTTGTTTACAATGATGAGGATTAGAAATTTGGAAATTATAAATTGTTCTTCCAACAAAAGTACAGAATTATTCTGCCCTACAAAGCAACCACAATGGAGCCCAAAATTTCTGTGGCTAAGCAAGAGAGTCATTAAGTGAGTTTTGCCCCATTTTGCGACCTTTCTTGCCAGAGTTGTTAAATGAATCGTTGCAGTTGTTAAGTGACTAACATGGTTGTGAAGTGAATCTGGCTTCCCCCGTTGACTTCACTTGTCAGAAGATTGCAACAGATGATCACGTGATCCCGGCACACTGCAACCAAGATAAATATGAACCAGTTGCCAAGCATCTGAATTTTAATAACGTGATCATGGGGATGCTGCGACGGTTGTAAGTGTGAAAAACCATCATAAGTGCCGTTAACTTTGAATGGTCACTAAATGATTGGTTGTAAGTCAAGGAGTGCCTGTAATGTACTATAGTGTGATGATTCATCCTTACCATTTTTCCATGCTTAAGATCCTGAAAAGAAGTCCATATAGACTTTCTTTCCTATATCCTTATTTCTGAACAAGTGTGGCTGGATTCTGAAACAACCCTACATAAATTAGAACTGCAGAGGCAACTGAATGGCAGGGTGGATTAGATTAGCTCAGTGCTTGGTTTGCAGTTAGTTCTCCACTTGATCAGGGTCTGCTCTCATATATGAGAAGGTCGGATTCTACCTTTTCAAAAGCCAACTTCCTCTTCCTTTATCTGCACTACAGTTTTAAGGAAATATTTCAAATCAAAATGTATGACCAGACGGAGATTATGACTAAACCTAGTTTGACTTAATGCTTAAGAAAAAAAATGTTCCCCAGATGCCTGTTTTCCAATTCTGTCAGGAAGTAACCTTCCCCCCCCCACACTATAAATACCGATTTTGTTAGCAATTATTTAGTGTTCTTTTTCATGCAAAATGCCAGTTTGAAATTGTAAAGGTTTTTTTAATTACTTCAGTATTTTTGCTGCCTTATGAGCTTGAATCAATTGTGAGTGAAATTTTCCCTTCATAGGAAGCCCATACCGTTTCTTTTAAATATTTAAGAAGTTAAAATCCAAGAATTCTTTTTTTAAAAAAAATATTTATAGTATCCAGGCTTTAGTGTCTCTGTCTCTCTCTGTGTCTCTCTCTTTCTCTCTCTCTGTGTGTTTGTGCATATCATCTATCTATCTATCTATCTATCTATCTATCTATCTATCTATCTATCTATCTATCTATCTATCATCTATCTACCTATCTATCTATCTATCTATCTATCTATCTATCTATCTATCTATCTATCTATCTTTAGAGGTTTATATTAGAAGTTAATACATACAGTATTTTAAGATTATCTGGTGACTTGGAGACATGAAGGATATGTTCAATAGCATCCAAATAAACTGTAAAAAAAGTACATAAAGCATTACTGCTTATTAGTCCAACATATGGCAATTATTTCACTATATACTAGAGCCTAACTGAAAATGAAATATACATTTATTGGAGATATTTCATTTACTTGTAGCATTTCAAATTATTCACAACAGATAAGATTTTGTAGTATTTCATATTGTCTCAGGCCCATCGTTTACATTAGCCTCTGAAGAAATAACAAGGAATATAAAACCTCTATACCCAATAGTTTATGTCTTTCCCTCTATGTGGGTATATGAAAAATATATGGATATACTTCATTCTCCCCAGTAGCCTGGAGATAAATGGAAGCAATCAGTAAAAGTGCCTTGAGCTGGGTTTAATTTTGCCATTTTCAGGTGTTTCTTGACCTTCCCAATGTAAGCAAAAGCCATCAGAAATCCATTGAGTATCTCATCCAAATACCAACCAAGGCTAACTCTACTTAGCTTTTGAGAACAGCAATGGCAAGTAAGTACTGCCACCTACAAGACAAATGTGAAAGTGAACATTATACCTTAGGGACTGTTAATGGTATTATTTTACTATAAACTTTCTTTGCGTCAGCGAAAAATTCTGTCCTAGAAAATTTTGTGTCAACTTAATAGGATAAGCAAGTCGGGTCTTGTTTGATTAGAACATCTGATCAAACCTGATTCAATTCAAATATATTCAAAATGATTCAGAATGTGTTGAAATGATCCAGACCAAATCTCCAAATCAGCTCTGATGTTATGCATGGACTACTGATTAGGTTTATCCAATTTGGAAGTAGCTAATTAGCTAATTAGCTGAGGAAAGGAGGGAAGCGAAAGGCAAGGGAGAAAAAGAAAGATACGCCCAATTAAATGCAGAATTCCAAAGAATAGCTAGAAGAGATAAGAATGCCTTCTTAAATGAACAATGCAAAGAAATAGAAGAAAACAATAGACTAGGGAGGACCAGAGATCTTTTCAAGAAAATTGGAGAGATGAAAGGAACGTTTCATGCAAAAATGGGCATGATAAAGGACCAAAATGGCAGGGACCTAACAGAGGCAGAAGAGATTAAGAAGAGGTGGCAAAATTACACAGAAGAACTATACAAGAATGAGCTTAACGTCCCTGATAATCACAATGAGGTGGTCACTGACCTCGAGCCAGACATCCTAGAATGTGAAGTGAAGTGGGCCTTAGAAAAGCTGAGCAACAACAAAGCTAGTGGAGGTGACAGTATTCCAGCTGAGCTATTCAAAATCTTAAAAGATGATGCAGTAAAAGTGCTACACTCAATTTGCCAGCAAATTTGGAAAACTCAACAGTGGCCACAGGATTGGAAAAGATCAGTTTAAATTCCAATTCCAAAGAAAGGCAGTGCCAAAGAATGTTCAAACTATTGCACCATTGCACTCATTTCTCATGCTAGTAAAGTTATGTTTAAAATTCTACAAGCTAGACTCCAGCAGTATGTGGATCGAGAACTACCAGAAGTACAGGCAGGATTTCAAAGAGGCAGAGGAACTAGAGATCAAATTGCTAACATACGCTGGATCGTGAAGAAAGCTAGAGAGTTCCAGAAAAACATCTACTTCTGCTTCATTGACTATGCTAAAGCCTTTGATTGTGTGGATCATAACAAACTGTGGCAAGTCCTTAAAGAGATGGGCGTACCAGACCATCTTATTTGTCTCTTGAGAAACCTATATGTGGGCCAAGAAGCAACAGTGAGAACTGGACACGGAACCACTGATTGGTTCAAAATTGGGAAAGGAGTCCGGCAAGGCTGTATACTGTCGCCTTGCCTATTTAACTTATATGCAGAGCACATCATGAGAAAGGCAGGGCTAGATGAATCAAAAGTTGGAATTAAGATTGCCGGAAGAAACATCAACCACCTAAGATATGCAGATGATACCACTCTAATGGCAGAAAGTGAAGAGGAACTAAAGAGCCTCTTGTTGCGAGTGAAGAAGGAGAGTGCAAAACTTGGGTTGAAACTAAACATTAAGAAAACCAAGATCATGGCATCCGGCGCTCTCAATTCCTGGCAAATAGATGGGGAAGAAATGGAGGTAGTGACAGATTTTATTTTCCCGGGCTCCAAGATCACTGCAGATGGGGACTGTAGCCAAGAAATTAAAAGACGCTTGCTCCTTGGGAGGAAAGCCATGGCAAATCTAGACAGCACACTAAAAAGCAGAGACATCACCCTGTCAACAAAAGTGCGTATAGTCAAGGCTATGGTCTTCCCAGTTGCAATGTATGGCAGTGAAAGCTGGACCATAAGAAAGGCTGAGCGCCAAAGAATTAAAGCCTTTGAACTCTGGTGCTGGAGAAGACTCCTGCGAGTCCCTTGGACTGCAAGGCGATCAAACCGGTCAGTCCTAGAGGAGATCAACCCTGACTGTGCTTTAGAAGGCCAGATCCTGAAGCTAAAACTCAAATACTTTGGCCACCTAATAAGAAGGAAGGAGTCACTGGAGAAGAGCCTAATGCTGGGAAAGATTGAGGGCAATAGAAGAAGGGGACGACAGAGAATGAGGTGGCTGGATGGAGTCACTGAAGCAGTAGGCGTGAGCTTAAATGGACTCCAGAAGATGGTAGAGGACAGGAAGGCCTGGAGGAACATTGTCCATAGGGTCGCAATGGGTTGGACACGACTTCGCAACTAACAACAACAACAACAACAATTAGCCAGTAGATCTTTCTGCTTCTGCTCACTGGGTGGAGGCAAGTAAGTACACCATGTTCATTGTTCAGATGTATTTGTAGCAGTGTTCCAAGAGGGACACAGTGGCTCAGTGGGTTAGGACGCTGAGCCTGTCGATCAGAAGGTCGGCAGTTTGGCAGGTCGAATCCCGAGTGCCGCGTAACAGAGTGATGCCTGTTACTCGTCCCAGCTTCTGCCAACTTAGCAGTTCGAAAGCACGTAAAAATGCAAGTAGAAAAATAGGGACCACTACGGTGGGAAGGTAACAGTGTTCCGTGCACCTTTGGTGTCTAGTTATGCCAGCCACATGACCACGGAGACGTGCTCGGACAAGCGCTGGCTCTTTGGCTTTGAAACGGAGATAATAATAATAATAATAATAATAATAATAATAATAATAATAATAATAATAATAATAATAATAATAATAATAATTTTATTTGTATACCGCCCTTCTCCCGAAGGACTCAGGGCGGTGAACAGGGCAATACATACTAAAATACAAGAATACAAAAATTAAAAAAGGATTAAACAAAGTGCCCAATACAACAATACATTAAAATACAGTAAAACAATAATAAAACCCAAACCCATCACCCATCAGGCCAGGGCGGCTTGTTCGAACAAGTAGGTCTTTAGATCGCGTCGGAAGGAGCGAAGGTCAGGCGCCATCCAGAGCTCAACCGGTAAACGGTTCCACAAATCCGGCGCGCCCACCGATGAGCACAGGCCCCTAGAGTCGGAAACAACTAGCACGCATGGGTGGGGGAACCTTTACCTCCAATATTTGAGGGGGTGCCACAAAGAAGGAGTCAACTTATTTTCCAAAGCACCAGAAGGCAAGACAAGAAGCAATAGATGGAAACTAACCACGGAGAGAAGCAACCTGGATCTAAGCAGAAATTTCCTGACGGTGAAAACAACCAACCAGTGGAACAACTTGCCTTCAAAAGTTGTGGGTGCTCCATTATTGGAGGCTTTTAAGAAGGTTCTGAGCAGACATTTGTCTAAAATGGTATAGGGCCTCTTGCTTGAGCCTAGAAGATGCTAAGGTCTCTTCCAATTCTGATGATGTTCTATGTTCTGTGTTCTAAGCTCTTGTTTATTTGGAAAAGGGAATTGCGCTTTCTCTTTCTCTCTGTCTCTTTCCCTCTCCCTTTTTCCCTTCTCTCAGGGCTTAGAATATGGGCCTGAAATCAGAAGATAGAAATTATTATCAAAGAGAAAAAAATAAAGGAAGGCATGGGAGGGGGGGGAGGAGAGAAGAGGAGTCCTTCTAGAGGGCTAGTGGAGCAGTCAATTGGAATCTAATCTTTCATGAGAATGAGATTAATCTGCTGACATTTGAGGAAAGTTTGTGCTCAGTTCTTGGCTTTATAATTATACAAAAGTTGTATTTTCACACAGGTATATTTTGAGATGAAATAATTTAAAAGCACATACACAAGGAAAATACAGACCATTTTGTACAAATGGAGAGACTTCTTCAGGAGGCACCTGAGCTGGTATGATGTTTTTTGTTGGAGGAACAGCAGAAGAGTCTACTTTTGATGATATTCAGTCCCTTGCAGACTGTTTTCCCTGCTCTGAAAATCCACTCAAAAGGACTGGAAGCAATTAAGGACAATGAAATGGCGTTGTGGGCAGAAGAGAGAAAGGGGTGGGGAAGAAAGAGTTTGTGGAAGTGGCCTCAAAGAAAATCTTCTTAGAGGTTCTCCCACTGGAGTAATGAAAGCAGGATCAAAAGCACTTGTTTAATAATATATGTTAGAAGTGTGAACATTGCTTAATTGTTTAAAAAATGCACAGGACTGCAAAAATGGGCTAGAGCAAGTTTATACTTGAGGTTTGATGGAAATCATAGACTGATTTGCTCATCTTTAGCTCTCACATTAAACTTGGAGATGTAATATCTGGCCAGTTAGAAAGAACCTCCATTAAGTATATTACCTTGTTGACTGTGTATAGCCACCTACTTTTTTGTGTTTCTTGCCCTCTGAGTGACTGTAGAGGTCGGCAAATATGCAAACTCAGATTGGACCCATTTTTTTTCTGTACTTAAAGGGAAACCTAAACTTAATCTCCTTTCCTACAACAATAAGACACCACTATCCTTTACTCTACAGTAGGTCTGATATAAAGTTTTTAATTTGGGGGCTGGTGCCCCTTAAGTCCATCCCATTTCTGCTCCTTCTTATTTCTCTTACTGACTTCCAAGCATAAGTCTCCCTTTTTCCACTAGAAACTGCCTTGATAACTTTTATAGGGCCAAAATATGTTTTCTTTGAAAGTACCTGGAATATGACAATAATGCCTCCTAAAAATTCAGTCTTGGACCTGAAAGAAGCATTTTGATGAAAGTAGCATCATGAGAAGGGGTTGTAATCGGTATCCCATGTCTTGTAAGAGAGCCAGATATTTCAATAGTGCGATGAAAAGATTGAGGAGGCTAACTTTTGATGGCATGGAGCACCGGAAACTAGAAAACTACAATTAGTATATGGATCTGGAATATGTTGATATCTGGCCATGACTAATGGCTGCTATTTCCATCTTCTGTTTTCCTTCGACACCCCTTCTGCTCAGCCTCTGCTATGCAGTTAACCATTTTTTTTCCTTCTGAAGTCAGCTGACTTGAAAATCTAGCCTGTTCCCTACAGTGATGTGAGCACCCAAAATATTGGTCATAACTTTTAGTTTTGAAATAAAATAAATGTTTCCATATGTTTCCTATATAACTGAAGCCCAGTTTCCATTTGCTTACAGTATTTTTCTCATTTCATTTTAAAACATTAAACAGGTACCCAGTGAGTAGAGCAGGAAGGAAAGTTTGGCATTATTAATTAATTTATTTATACATTTGCCATTAAAATAGACATCTGTTAAAATGTGGCTGATGATAAAAATGGATATATTTTTTTCACAGATCTGTATTTTACAACTAGAAAATCATGTACGGTTCCCCCCCTCCCATTACCACCCATTTTACATACTTCTGTGTAAATTGTTTCACAGTAAATCTGCTTAACTTTATTTATGGAAAATGACAGGTGCATTTTATGACACCTTATACTTTGGGTCTTTATTTTGACAAATGTTGTTTTATCCTATTCATTTATACTTGAAAGTTTAAAATGTCTATTATGTTTAATTTGAGATTTTGACAAAAGATTTGTCTCGAAGATTTTGACAAAAAACAACAACACTTGCTAAAGGACATAAAACCCAATCTTAATGGGTCACAGCATAAGCAGAGGTGTGCAGATAGATGCATGATGTTGCTATTAGACTCTCCAAATGTTAAGTGGTTACTCAAGAAAGACAGTAATGCAAAATAGTCCTTGACTTATGACCACAACTGAGACCAATATTTCTGTTCTCCTAAGAGAGACAATTGTTAAGTAAATTTTGCCCTCTTTTATGAATTTTCCAGCCATTGCTGTTAAGTGAATTGATGCAATTGCTAAATTAGTAACATGGATATTAAATGAATCTGGCTTCCCTATTGACTTTGCTTGTCAGAAGGTAGCAGAAGATGATCACATGAACCCAGGACACTGCAACCATCATAAATATGCTGCAACACTCAACTATCATAGGTCATTTTTTCAGTAACTTTGAATGGTCACTAAATGAACTCTTGCAATTTGAGGACCGCCTGTATTGTACCATAGGTACAAGTATGAGAATACCTTCTATCCACTTGTCATTGGGACATTCCTATTCATCTCACATAATAATACATAATATGTTGTTGCTAATAGTTATAATTCTTATTATGAGACATAACATATTACTCATGCAATTCTTCTATGTATTGCAAAATGTTAAAATGAATGTGCTAGAAGAGTGTGCCATTTATAATCCTTCTTACATGCCACTCTGATCTACAAGTCTTGCAGATTGCCCAGTTGCTCTTATATGTTTTTTCTGAATAAATGTGAGCTGAATTTTCTGATATCTTTGCAATATGGGTTTTATTTATAAATGTACCTTGGGGCAAACAGGGTCTGATATAAATCTACTAGGAAGCAACTTACTGTTGCTTTTTCAATGTTGGTCTACTACACTATAAAGCAGGGATTTCCAAAATTGGAAAGTTTAAGACCATGCTGGCTGAGTTCAAGTCACAAGTCTTAAAGTTGCCAAGTTTGGAGACCTCTGCTATAAAGGATGGTTTCTTAAAGCATGGGTTCAAATCACGTGCTCAGCTGAAAGCAAAGAAATCAACATCTCTGTTCTAAAAACAATGAAGGCAGAAACATTCTTCCTACCTTTAGATTGACCAGACAAAAATGATTTGAGTTTTCCCTTATTTTTTTACTTTCTTTCTACTAAATAAAGAAACAAAAAGTGTTTGGAAAGATTAATCGAGGAGTTTCGTTTGGAAAAGCTGGGAATCTCTACATATGGACCATAATCTCAAAAAACAATAGTTCAATGTTGTATTCTAAATACTCAAAAATTAACCCACAGCCAAATTTATGGCCAAAAGAGTTCCCTTCTATAAATACATTTGCATAAGGAACAATCAAGTAATGGAAGTTTGAAAGAGTCAAATATTTAAGCAAGTATTTGTTATGTAAGCCCAAATAATTGATTATTGATCATAGTGAAGCATGTTGATGTTACATTGATTTCACTCACTGCAAATTAAAGTAGTCTAATTTTACTTGCTAATTAAAATAATATATTAACCTTGCTTTATTTTGTCTGGATTTTGGCTTCTATTAGGGAGCTTCCAAATTTGATAAGGAATTCTCTTACAATAGTTAGAATAATAGGAACTAGGTGACCAAACACAGTTGAAGCAACTTAATTAATTAATATGTGTAATATACTGCATATTGTATGTGAAAAGAGACATTAGTAAGGTATTATTCCTATGGAATATTTCTTAATTGTTTTGTTTTGGTTTTGTGCAATAGTGATTGTAAGGGGAAATGAATAATTTGAAAGAATTTGAAAGAATGCAAATATAATATAAAACATCAAGTTTTATCTTCCTAAATTAGTGACAAAAACATGAACTATATTTTCTTTTCTTCTTTTGCTGCTAATTTTAAAAAAGATAATGAAAACAATTTAGACTAATAGTTTAGCATAAAATGACACAACTCTGTAACATATTTTTTAAACACCACATTTTCACTTGGATATTTCACCCCCAAAAAAGGAAAAAAGGACTTTTGCATAAATTATTTTTTCATGATTAAGAAAAACTAAAAGAACTGTGAACAGAGAACATAAAATATACATTGATGAGCATACTTTTATGGATGATGAACAAAATGAAATGATGCGGGAGAGATCCTCTTTCATACAGTACTGTTAAAGGATGTGGGGAAAAATGGTATTAACTGAGGTAAATAAGTTTAGTCAAATTCTGAAAAGACTCCAGCATATGCAGTGGAGGATTATTCACCGTGTATTCAAAAAACCCTGAAGAAATCGAATTCTTAAACCCAAAGGCAATATATAAAGGTGTTTTCTTCAGTAAACCTTTCAAAGAATGAACACGTGTCAGTGTCAGGCTGAGCTTTCTGCTGTGATGCTGATCCTTTTTTGTGACAAAGTCAGGGCTTGTCATATGTTAATACAGACATAAATGGTAATATGAAATTTAATAAATGCTTATTTCTTCTACAGAAGCATCACAGTTTTCTACTAGTCCTATTAGACCTCTCAGCGGCGTTCGATACCATCGACCATGGCATCCTGCTGCGGCGTCTCAGGGGATTGGGAGTGGGAGGCACAGTTTTGCAGTGGTTCTCCTCCTATCTCCTGGGACGTTTGCAGTCGGTGTTGACAGGGGGGCAGAGGTCGACCTCGAGGTCTCTCGTTTGTGGAGTTCCTCAGGGGTCAGTCCTCTCGCCTCTCCTGTTCAACATCTACATGAAACCGCTGGGTGAGATCATTTGTGGTTTTGGAGTTGGGTATCATCAGTATGCCGATGATACCCAGCTTTTTATTTCGACCCCAAACCACCCCAGTGATGCCGTCGATGTGATGTCCCGTTGCCTGGAGGCGGTTCGGGTCTGGATGGGGAGGAACAGACTTCAACTCAACCCCGACAAGACTGAGTGGCTGTGCATACCGGCATCCCGGGATATTCAGAATATTCCATCTCTTTCCATGGGGGATGAACTATAACCCCCCGTAGATAGGGCTCGCAACTTGGGAGTCCTCCTAGATTCACGGCTTACTTTGGAAGATCACATGGTGGCCGTGACTAGGGGGGCCTTCACCCAGGTTCGCCTGGTCCGCCAGTTGCGGCCCTATCTAGACCGGGATGCCCTATGTATGGTCACTCATGCGCTCGTGACCTCTCACCTGGACTACTGCAATGCTGTCTACATGGGGCTGCCCTTGAGGACCACTCGGAGGCTCCAACTGGTACAGAATGCAGCCGCAAGAGTTGTGTTGGGAGTCTCCCGATACTCCCATGTTACACCTCTGCTCCGTGACCTGCATTGGTTACCAGTTGTCTTCCGGGTGAGATTCAAGGTACTGGTAATGGTGTTTAAGGCCCTACATGGCATGGGTCCAGAGTACCTTAGGGAGCACCTGCTGCCGGCATTAACTTCCCTCTGCCCTGTGCGCTCCCACAGAGAGGGCCTCCTCAGGGTGCCACCGATCAGAGAATGTCGATTGGTGGCCCCCAGGGGGAGGTCCTTCTCTGTGGGCGCCCCGGAGCTATGGAATCGGTTGCCGGTTGAGCTCCGGATGGCGCCCGACCTTCGCTCCTTCCGTCGCGATCTGAAGACACATTTATTTGAACAAGCCGGCTTGGCCTGATGGGGGATGGGTTGGTTTTTTATTTTCATTTTTAATATATGTATTTACTGTTTTCAGCTTGGGCATATGTTTAATTCTTTTTAACTTTTGTATTTTTGTATTTTTATATGTCTGCCCTGTTCACTGCCCTGAGTCCTTCGGGAGAAGGGCGGTATATAAATAAAATTATTATTATTATTATTATTATTATTATTATTATTATTATTATTATTATTATTATTATTATTATTATTATTATTATTATTATATGCCTACTGTACATGTTTACACAGGGCACAGTGCATAAAAATTCTGAAGAAGATTGTAGAGGGCAGGGGTAGAGATAACATGCTTACATACTTTTGCTTTTCTTACCAGCTATTTCTATAAGCCCCTTTCCTATTCTGAAGTTGGATTCTTTCTTTCTATTTGTTTTTAATATTTATATCCCTAAATATCCCTAAATATGGAGAGGCAAAAATAACAACACAAGCAAACTATAAAGCATTAACAGTGTACCTATAAATACAATTTCCTTTATTGGGGAACCAAATGCAATATTATTTTTGTTCAACATTTTCATTTTAGGAGTTATTTTTCTCCCATCTCTTAAATCTGCCAATTTTTAAGTTTTAGCTTGATCTTTTTGTAATGGTTGAAGAGACATCGTCTAAATCTGACAGAAACATTCTCAGGATGAATTCATGAATCAAATTGAATCAAAAAATCTCTGGAGTTATTATTGGGCATAATAACTTTGAAAATGGCAATACAAAATTCTCTTATTGCTAATATTTTTTTCATTTTTCCTATTAAGAATAAAGAGCCACAATAATGTTATCAATATTTTCTGAAAAATGAAAGGTATGGTGAAGAAAAACAATCACTCTCCAAGCCTACTTCTCAGCATCTGTTGGTGAAGCCAACTTTGTGAGCTAAATGTCACATATGAAACATTTATTTTCTTTAGAGACTTTCATTCAAGTGTATGAAAAGCTGTAACTCTCCATTCTTTAAGATTAAAAAGAACAATTGATTTATGAAATGTATAGGTTATTCTAATATGTTATGACTGGACAGTTTACAGCAGGGGTGTCAAACTCAATTTCATTGAGGACCGCATCAGCATTGCAGTTGCCCTCAGGGGGCTGGGTGGGTGTGGCCAGGGTGGGCATGGCCTACTGGGTGGGCATGGCTAGAGTGCGTATGGCCTACTGGGTGGGCGTGGTCAGCTCTACATCGTTTGCATCAAAGGTGCCTATGGAGGCCTGGGCAGGAGTGGGACAGATCTGAGGGTCTCTGGCAGAAGGAAGGTCTCTGGGCCAAGGCCAAAGCAGTGAGGGCCGGTCCCTCACTGTTTCCAGGATGGCTTCACGGGCCACATGAAACCACTTCGCGGGCCTGATCCGGCCCCCGGGCCTTGTGTTTGACATGTCTGGTCTATTGGCTCTCATAACAATAATAGGTGGTAGATATGAGCCATAACCATAGGTATAGCAAGGGGAGTCCTTTTACTTGTGGCACACATAAGCCTGCATTTAAGGACTTCATTCTCTTCCCCAGATGTCATGGTTCCAATAGATGAGACCAGCAAAAACAGAACTCCAAGGCAAGAGGTTTCCTTAAAGAAGATATTTATTGGCTACAAAGTATCGGCACGATCAAAAATGAAACCAAGAGTGAGGTTCCCTCTCAAAGGTTACAAAATTACAAAGTTGAACTTCCCACCCCAGTAATATGTCATTAATCACATTCCCCAACAAACTACTTTGGTGGGCTTTCTAACAGAAAGCTCAGCCCGCCAAAACCTAAGCAGCAATGACCTGGGTTCCCACAGGACAATTTATTGTTTTGTCTAACCTTAAAAGCACACATTCCCCCCCTCTCAACAGTGGCAACCGAAAATGAAGTTGTGGCGTTGACATTAGAACTAATACAGAGCTTCCATTCCAAAGTGACATGAGTGTAGTTCTTTATTATGTCAACTATGAATCAGGGTGGATGGTCAATTTCAACACACAAGTCAAATTTTTGGTACAGGAATATTTCCTCTTCTGCTGCTGCTGCTGTTTTATATTAGTTCCAAAGTTTTGGAGCAGAATTAATCTAAAGGCAGGAATGGGAGGTGGGGGAAAGAGAGAAAAGACATTAACCAAAGCAGCAAAGATAATTAATCTTTGCTTGAAGTTGGTATTTCTGTCCCTCCATCCTTCCCTTTCTTATGACCAAGCCGTTTCCAGACAGCAGAGCTCCAAAGGAGGTAAGCTTGTTCCCTTGCCTAGAAGTATACCCCTTTCTGTTCTTGCCCCTTTCTCTAGAGGTTGTCACTTGGCCTTTTAGTGGCAGCCATGGTTCTCCCAGCTTGGCTAATCTTGGCAGCCAGCAGAAGTCCACAAATTAAATATTTGCAGCTGTGCAGAGAGCTGAAAAGAATGTCCTCCTTTATTTCTTTTTTTTCTCTCTCTCCATCTGCCCCTTTTTTCCAATCATACTTTCTATTTTCCCCCTTATTGTTTGTAGATGACCTGCTGCAATGTTACACCAGAGCAGATCTCTGCAAACAGATCAGCCTCCTTCTCTCTCTCCCACCTGCCCCCCTCCATAACAATCCAGGCTCATTCATTCTCCAAATGCTCTCCCCCCACCCCAAAAAAATATCTCACAAGAGCTCTGCTTAATTAGATATTTAAATGATTGGAGCAGCGCTATTTCTTTAACTTCTCACCAACCACAAACATATACAGAACAGACTGTTGGCGGCATTTAATCAACAGCAGTCAATTTATCATTTTCACAGTTTTAGTGAGTGGTTATGAATCACTAAAATCACAGGTATTGTAGACGCAAGCGTTGTGGCACTATCATTAACAAATACGGAGAGCACAGAGGGATGACTTGGTAATTGAGTGGGACTAATAAGAATACATCATTTAGCCATGTGTGACAAACTGTGCCTCCAAACACAAGCATGGAAAATTCACATTTTGCTTAATAAATAAATTACACAGCCGATGTATTATACATAATTTGTGTCCTCGTGGATTTGAGTGATATATATAATGCATGGTCCAAGTCATTTATTTATTAAGACTAACTATATATATTGTAAGTCGGGAATTTTAAACTCCAGAGCAAGACCTGCCAAGGTAACTATTAGAACTACTGAGTTTGATTGGGCAGCAAATGAGGCTGTGTGTTTTGGGACTTGCAAACACACTGAGTGCTTCTAATGTTACAAGCACTAGCATGTTTATAAACTTCAGTTTCCTCTGCTTATTTAAGAGCCAAAGAGAAGAAAGTCCTCAGCTTTTCTGGGAAGATAGTTACAGAGTTATCTTTTTCAGGGACAAAAAATGAGACATTTCATTTATTTGAAACTGAGTGGGGAATTGGGAGAAACAACACATACAAATAATGAATGACAATCAGCAGTTTATTCAGTTCTCATAAAAGGCAAGCCAACTTCTAAGAAAGATGAAGTGTTTGTCTCAGCAGCTAATCCTGGGTCTCCTGAAAGGGCAGGAAATAGTTGTTTAATTTATAATTGTTATATTTTTTTACAGTGAAATGGGGAGAGATGCTTGTGGGATTTTTCTGCCTCAGGTGCTAAAATAATTTGGCCAGTTTTGAATCCTCTATCTCTTGACTTGAGTGGGTGGTATGTCTTTTGCAGTTCTATCCTAGGCAGCAAAAGTTTCCCTATTATTGCATAGCAATCTGAAGGCTGAATATCCTCTTCAAATTTACTAATGGAAATTTAACGAAGGAAGGAAGGAAGGAAGGAAGGAAGGAAGGAAGGACATACCTATATGCTTATTTTCTTTATAAAGAAATGCTATTTTTATATCTACACTTGCCTAACATTTACAACTATTTCTCTTAGTTGTGTGTGACTATGTGATTAAATATTTGATTCAAAGGCAATTTAACTGAACTATTGAATTGAATCAATTTTTGGAATCAGATCATTGTGTTGAATAAGACTGTTAATACCCTTCAGTCATTCAAAACATTTCATGAGGTTTTGCAAATGGAAGTCCCCCTGAATGAAATCCACGGTAAAAATGGAATTATCTTGAACTGATGACTCAGCTCAATTCTGAATTGATTTGAAGATTCAGATTGAATCAGCTTAATTACCTGAGCAGGGGGTTGGACTAGAAGACCCCCCCAAGGTCTTCTAGTCCAACTCTGTTATTCTATTCTATTCTATTCTATTCTATTCTATTCTATTCTATTCTATTCTATTCTATTCTATTCTATTCTATTCTATTCTATTCTATTCTATTCTATTCTATTCTATTCTATTCTATTCTATTCTCACTTAATCATTTGACTTGCCATATATATATTTTAAAATGCACAGTTTGCAAAAGAGTAATCTATTTTAAGGCAGATAGGGGTATAGGCCAGGTGTAATGGACCAGAAAATATCTAATATAGTCATTCCAACAGAAAATTGTTGGCACCATTATTAGATCAGTCAATGCCAACACTAATTGGAAATCCAATGTTATGTAATAAGCACCCTACAAGATGATTTAAATATGTTTTAGCATATAATCAAAAGATACATGGAGTTGCTAAGCTTCAGTACCTTGATTACAGTAAGGAGGAATGCCACATGTTTAAATTCCATGTGGAAAGAAAGTGGGCTATGAAAGTCCTCCATGAATAAGGCAGAAGGAATTTTAGAGCAAGAAGAATTCTTTCATAGGTCTCCTCAGTACTAATTCTTCCTACCAATAGGAAAGACCACATGAAAGCAACAAGAACAAAAAGGAATAGCTGAACACAGCCTAGCTTTATACATGTGGCGGAATGCAGCATTGATCGCCACACTCCCTTGTTTTAATGCATGTAACCAGCCGTTCAGTTCTTCAGGGGACTTTGGTATATTCATGGATGAGGCAGGTGGGAGCAGGAAGAGGGAGAGAAGATTTATGAAAGCTGCTGCCCTATAAATATGTCCTTGCTGTAATTTAAGTAATTTCCCTGAGCTATTCTCTATTAAACCTGCAATATCTGCAATAGTTCAAGGATTTCTGTACACATCTCTGCCTCAGTGTGCCATTCCTGATCTCCAAATATTCAGCTCAAGCTACAGGACAGGACGATAAAAAAAAAGCAATGAGATGTATAGGCCCCTTCTCTTTTTGAGCTAAATTAAACACCTGTACATTGACCTGAGCTCTGTGCTGCAGCATATTCAGCTGGTTTAGATGACCTGAGGATTTTTTTGTGAAACTAATTTCAGAGTCTGTATTAACTCAGTGTGAAAGTGTTAATATTCCTGTATCACAGTACACTGATTACACATCTTTTTACACCCACTAACTCCAGACAATGATTATATTATATTCATAAGGTATTTTACCTGAAGTAATAAAGCAGGCAGTTCTAACACTTATCATTTACACACACACACACACACACACACACACACACACACACACACACACACAATTCTCATTCCTTCTAGCCCTACCTTTAGCTCTACAATTTGTATTACAAATGCTTTTTTTTACTAAGCTGATATAATAGCGTAAACAAAGGGAATGCTATCATAATTTAGGTATATTTTGGTTATCCTTTTTAGAACTTTCAGACAATTAATTTTAATTTCTAATTTAATAATATTTATATACCGCCCTTCTCCCTGAGGACTCAGGGCGGTTCACAGGGCAGAATAAAATACTAAATACAAACGTTAAAACAAGATTAAATAATTGCCCATATTAAAACAGTTGGAATCAAGTTCTAAAACACCAAGTTAAAATTAAAACACAAGACTAAAAACCCCACCAATCCCCATCAGGCTAGGCCGGCTTGAACAAACAGAAACGTCTTGAGATCGCGACGAAAGGAGCGAAGATCGGGCGCCATCCGGAGCTCTACCGGTAGCTGATTCCACAGCTCCGGAGCGCCCACAGAGAAGGATCTCCCCCTGGGGACCACCAATCGACATTCTCTGATCGGTGGCACCCTGAGGAGGCCCTCTCTGTGGGAACGCACAGGGCGCAGGGAGCTTGATGCCGGCAGCAGATGTTCCCTAAGGTACTCCGGCCCCATGCCATGAAGGGCTTTAAACACTGTTACCAGTACCTTGAATCTCACCCGGAAGACAACTGGCAACCAATGCAGCTCACGGAGCAACGGTGTAACGTGGGAGTATCGGGAGACTCCCAACACAACTCTCGCGGCTGCATTCTGTACCAGTTGGAGCTTCCGGGTGGTCCTCAAGGGCAGCCCCATGTAGAGAGCGTTGCAGTAGTCTAGACGAGAGGACACGAGCGCATGAGTGACCGTGCACAAATCATCCCGGCTAAGATAGGGCCGCAACTGGCGCACCAGGCGAACCTGGGCGAAGGCCCCCCTAGTCACAGCTCCTATATGGTCTTCCAGGGTGAGCCGTGAATCTAGGAGGACTCCCAAGTTGCGAGCCCTATCTACGGGGGGTAATAGTTCACCCCCCATAGCCAAAGGTGGAACATCCGAATAAACCCGGGATGAAGGTATGCAGAGCCACTCAGTCTTGTCGGGGTTGAGCTGGAGTCTGTTCCTCCCCATCCAGACCCGAACCGCCTCCAGGCACCGGGACATCACGTTGAGGGCATCACTGGGGTGGTTTGGGGTCGAAAGGAAAAGTTGGGTATCATCAGCGTACTGATGATACCCAACTCCAAAGCCACGAATGATCTCACCCAGCGGTTTCATGTAGATGTTGAACAGGAGAGGCGAGAGGACCGACCCCTGAGGAACTCCACAAATGAGAGACCTCGCGGTCGACCTCTGCCCTCCTGCCAACACCGACTGCGAACGTCCCCGGAGATAGGAGGAGAACCACTGTAAAACTGTGCCTCCCACTCCCAATCCCCTGAGACGCCGCAGCAAGATACCATGGTCGATGGTATCGAAAGCCGCCGAGAGGTCTAATAGGACTAGAACAGAGGAATATCCCCTGTCCCGAGCCCTCCAGAGATCATTCACCAGCGCGACCAATGCCGTCTCCGTGCTGTGCCCGGGCCTGAAACCCGATTGGTACGGGTCTAGATAATCCGCTTCATCCAGGACCAGAGGGAGCTGATGCGCCACCACACTCTCAACAACCTTCGCAAGAAAGCGAAGGTTGGAGACAGGACGAAAGTTGTTTAATACAGCTGGGTCCAAGGCAGGCTTCTTGAGGAGAGGCCTCACCACCGCCTCTTTCAAGACGGCGGGGAAGCAACCCTCACTCAGAGAAGCCGATATAACTGCCTGGAACCAGCTGCGTGTCCTCTCCCGGGCTGCATAGACCAGCCAGGAAGGGCACGGGTCCAATAAACACGTGGTGGTGCTCAGCCTCCCCATGATCCTGTCCACTTCCTCCGGAGTCACAGAATCAAACTCCTCCCAGATGATATCGACAAGACCACCAGTGTCCTGATCGTCAGACTCTGCCCAGTCAGAGTCCAGACCGGTCCGAATCCGAGCGATTTTGTCCGACAGATGTTGGTTAAACTCCTCGGCACGACCCTGCAAGGGATCCTCCCTCACCTCCTGATTTAGGAGGGAGCGAGTCACCCTAAACAGGGCGGCCGGGCGATTATCTGCGGACGCGATAAGGGTGGCGAAGTGGTTAGACCTCGCCTCCCTTATCGCAGCGAGATAAGACCTAATGTAGGCTCTTAGTCGCAATCGGTCGGATTCGGATCGGCTGGACCTCCAACCGCTCTCTAGGCCCCGTCTCCGACGCTTCATCTCCCGAAGCTCCGCAGAGAACCATGGAGCTCGACGGGATCTGCACCGGGTCAGGGGCCGCAAGGGTACAACTCGGTCAAGAGCCTCAGTGGCCATCCTTTCCCAGGCTTCCACTAAGGCATCTGCCGAGCTGTGAGCAAGGGAGGCAGGTGGGGACCCCAGCGCTGCCTGGAACCTCTGGGGATCCATTAAGCGTCTGGGGCGGTACCATTTAATTGGTTCCAAGAACCCACGGCGGGGGGTGGCAAAACGGAAGACCAGCCGCAGGAGATGATGATCGGTCCATGACAGGGGCATAATAATTGGGGAGCCCCCACCAAGATCATCTAACCACCGTCCAGATAAAAAAACTAGGTCAAGGGTGTGGCCTCCCTCATGAGTCGGTCCCGAAATTACTTGCGTCAGGTCCATGGCCGTCATGGAAGCCATGAACTCCCGAGCCAACTCAGATGATCCTCCCAGCGATGGTAGATTGAAGTCCCCCAAAACTATAAGTTTCGGGAACTCAACCACCAACCCAGAGAGGACATCGAGCAGCTCAGGCAGGGCTGCTGCTGCGTGACTAGGCGAAAGGTACACCAGCAGCAAGCCCAACTGCGCACCAGGGCCGCATCTCAAAAAGAGAGACTCACACCCGACTATCTGAGGAACAGTGGCCTCCCGCGGACACAAGGTCTCCCTCATAACAACAGCCACACCCCCACCCCTACCCTGAGCCCGAGGCCGGTGCAGCACCCAGAAATCTGGTGGGCAAAGGTCAACCAGAGGAATCCCGCCCTCTGGGCCCAACCAAGTCTCCGTGATGCAAGCCAGGTCCGCCTGCTCACCCTCGACCAGATCACGAACGAGAGGAGCCTTATTAGAGACGGACCTGGCATTCAAATACACCAGCCGGAGCTCAGGGGGCTGCACACCCTCACTCCCGGGACCTTGGGGTAGAGCCAGAGGGTCGGAGTGCCTCACCGCTTGTAAGCAGCGGAGAGGCCTTCCCTGAGATCGATACGGCCCTCTGCTCCTACATCTGCTGCCATTCCCTGATGTCGTGGGAATAGGTAGCCCCACGACCAGCCCTGGAGCCCCGGAGGTGACCGACCCCCGCTCCTCCCCCCTGCGATCTCCATCGGCCCTAGCCAGAACAGCGGTAGTTGGATAGCCCCCCTTATCCAAATTACCCCGATATGTGTGGGTTGAATATATCAATTAAAATTTTTAATATATATGCAGGAATCATAAAACAATAAAATAGGGCAGACATTTATTATCTGTTTTTCAATTAATGTGGAGTGACCATAGATCTCAAGATGATTTGTAATAGATTAACAAGAATTTCTGACTTCCAACTACATAAGAATTGTAAAATTCTCCCACTTTAACTATTTAGGTAAGTAAGCATAAATTTGTAAAAGAACTGTGGATTCTACCCCACCAGAATAAATTGATAAACATTAGTTCTAAATAATCTTTTCCCCCCTTTTTTCTTTTTTTTTGGTATCTGGCTCTTATTAATAATGTCTTGAGGTTTCAGTCAAAGAGAAAATGTTGTTCAGAAACCTGGCAACCTATGCTTTAATAATACAGGTACAAACATTCCCTGTTGGATAAAGCTGCAGGAGGCATGGAAAGCACTCAGCAAGAAAGATTTTAGGGCTGGGCATTTGTGGGCACTAGGGTGACTTTGACAGCTCTTGATGCCATCTGCTGTTGCTCTCCTTTTCAAACATTCATTAAACATTTACAAATGCCTAAAATCTTGAAAGATCACCATCAGAGTTCTTCGTGAGATTTTGAGGACTTTACAAACTTTCATTCTTTCCCCCCAAACATGATTATTTCAGCATTCTTTCTGGCCAGTAACAGTAGCCGTCAGCCCCTGCTTTACTGTCTTTTTCATATATAACAGCATTCCGTCTTTTTCATATGTAACAGCATTCCGTGCGCCTTTGGCGTCTAGTCATGCCGGACTAGCACGCATGTATATATATAAAAGGCCGCACATGCGTGCTAGTCCGGCATGACTAGACGCCAAAGGCGCACGGAATGCTGTTACCTTCCCACCGTAGTGGTCCCTATTTTTCTACTTGCATTTTTATGTGCTTTTAACTGCTAGGTTGGCAGAAGCTGGGACGAGTAACAGGCGCTCACTCTGTTACGCGGCACTCGGGATTCGACCCGCCAAACTGCCGACATATCAGAACACAGCCCCCATTCAAAACACATTCCCACCCAATCAGAACACAGCTAAGCCCCCACCCAATCAGAGCACACCTCCACCCCATCAGAACACAGCCAAGCCTCCACCCACAGAACACACACCCCCTGGCAGTTTCAAACAGAAGAAAAAACAGCCACTATCACACACTTCTCCCAGAAGAACGAAGCTGAAGTCACCAGCCTGAGGATGACAGATGAGATTTCGTAGAAACGTTGTCCTGATACCTCCAATTCCGAATGACCAAAGATCTATATACAAACACCCGCGAAAACCTCAGAAAACACACACACACACACACACACATGTATATATATATACATACATACACACACACACACACACACACACACATATATATACATAAATACATATATATGAGCTGTCACTGTTGTGACTACTGCCTGTCGATGGCCTTCGGTTAGGCTGAAACAGGAAATAAAGTTTTGTCCCATGTTTGGGGCCTAGCAAGGTAATCTAAATAGTTAACAAGCATTTATATATATATATATATATATATATATATATATATATATATATATATATATATATATATATATATATATATATATATATATACACACACACACACACGCATATGCATATACATATACATATACATATACATATACATATACATATACATATACATATACATATACATATACATATACATATACATATACATATACATATACATATACATATACATATACATATACATATACATATACATATATTGTCTTGAGTATTTTGAACACCTTGCCGGCCCAAATACAGGCCAAATCTTTTATATATATATATATATATATATATATATATATATATATATATATATATATATATATATATATATATATATATATATATATATATATATATATATATATATATATATATATATATATATATATATATATATATATATATATATATATATATATATATATATATATATATATATATATATATATATATATATATATATATATATATATATATATATATATATATATATATATATATATATATATATATATATATATATATATATATATATATATATATATATATATATATATATATATATATAAAATCCAGAAACTGTTGACTCTGTTCTTTCCTTGTAATCAGAGGCTGATGGCAGCTACTATGAACTGGAAGAAAACAAAACTATTCTTTCTAAAACACGTGGTGTTTGGGAGGGTTAACCCCAAAGACAGACAGATAGTATAGGTAGAAAGATAAGTTAGTCAAATTAATTTACTGAGAATTCCAACCTGCCTCTTCCTCTGTTATTGACATTCTAAGAAACACATTAAGCAACACTCATTAATCGTCCTTCTATGCATACCAAAAACCTCAGGGGAAAAAAAAGATGAGTAAATTGCTCAAGGCAGAGGAAAATATTTCTTTCCCTATAAAGCACCTCCCACAATGTTTAATTTTTAACCAAATTAAAAGCCAGCACCTGAACTGAAAGGTAATCTCATGATTGTTTTTTTACAAGTCTAATCACATAAAATGAAGCATATTATGCGAAAGAAAGAAAGAAAGAAAGAAAGAAAGAAAGAGACATTTTTTCCATAGATGAGCACAAAGAGAAAAAATACCTCAACTCCTACAAGCTTTTCCCTATGGGACGAATCACAGCCTTCCTTCTACTTCCCAGAGATAAAAACTAATATCTTAATAGTGACCTCTACAAGGTTTATTATTGCTGCATATTTTAGACAGGTAGTAAGTATTGCCATTTTTTTATTATGCTGATAAACAGTCTTAGAGTACCAGGTAAAATGTGTTGTCAATGGTGATTTCTCACTTTCCTGGAGCCTTCTCCGGTTTTTATTTAGTCACATTCTGGACAAACCCAGATTGTTGAAACATTTGACAGAGCTTCCCTATAGGCACAGTGCACAGCAGTAGATTTCTGAAGTGGGAAAAGAGTTTGTTTCACTTCTCTTCGGTGACAGAAGAACTCACTATTGTTTGTAAAAAGAAAATCTCTTTCATTTTTAGAACTTTTACATATATAGGAAACCAGAGTATAGGAATTACACAATGCATATGCTTAAAAGGAAGTCACAATGTTCATATGTGCATGTTCAAATCATGGTGACCTCTAGTTTGAAACAATACAATTCATTTATTTTTTTTATTTTTTTTATTTTAATTAAATTTCTATACCGCCCTATTCCCGAAGGACTCAGGGCGGTTTACAGGGCAGAATAAAATACAATATAAAAATAATATAGAATTAAAATACATTAAATTAATTAAGCCCAATTAAAACACTTCAAAAGCTAAAACCCCTTCAGTCCAGGCCTGATAGATCGAAAAACCAGGTTTTCAGGTCCCGGCGAAACGAACGTAGATCAGGGGCGGTCCTAAGTTCCATGGGTAGATCATTCCAGAGGGCAGGCGCGCTCACAGAGAATGCTTTTCCCCTAGGAATAACTCGCCGGCATTCCCTAACCGGCGGTATCCTGAGAAGGCCCTCCCTGTGGGAGCGCACGGGACGAAGGGAGCTTGATGCCGGCAGTAGGTGTTCCCTCAGATAACCCGGACCCAAGCCATTAAGGGCTTTATAGGTCATCACCAGCACCTTGAATCTCACCCGAAGGGCAACCGGAAGCCAATGCAGCTCGCGGAGTAGAGGTGTTACATGGGAGTATCGGGAAGCCCCCATCACAACTCGTGCGGCCGCATTCTGCACCAGTTGAAGCCTCCAAGTGGTCCTCAAGGGCAGCCCCATGTAGAGAGCGTTGCAGTAGTCTAAACGGGAGGTCACGAGCGCATGAGTGACTGTGCGTAGGGCATCTCGGTCCAGATAGGGTCGCAACTGGTGCACCAGGCGAACCTGGGCAAAAGCCCCCCTGGTCATGGCTCCTATATGATCTTCTAAACTGAGCCGTGAATCCAGGAGGACGCCCAAGTTGCGAGCCCTATCTCTTGATTCTCCTATGGTATCTTCAGGTAAATACATGGTGCAAAATATACTAAAAACTATTAGACAGAATCTTCTGCTGCTTATAAATAAGCACACTGGCCAAAACTGGAGATTCAAATTCTAATTTCCACCAACCATCCAGTTCATGGAATAACTCTGAGTTTAATTTAACAAAACAGTTGCATGCATAGCTTCCCCCCCTCAGAATTACACTCCATGTTTGTGATCCTTGAAGATAGGTCTGATGGTGGTGGTGATGATGATGATGTACCTGAAATTAATAATAATAATAATAATAATAATAATAATAATAATAATAATAATAATAATAATAATGATTTACTTTGAATTTAAGAGGACACCTCCCCACCCTTATCTATGCTCCTTATCTATGCTATTATTTTCTAAGCTAATTAGAGCAAATTTATCCATTTTAAAGGTAAATTGGAGAAAAACAGTTTTCCCTTCAGTGAATTAGCAGTAGGAAAATTTTAAAGTCTTTATGATGTCACAGGAGTCTTTGCTGATTTTGCTGCAGAAGATGAAGTTAACAACTGCACCTCTGAAAATAGGCCTCTCATAGGGTTCTTGTAAAATTCAGAAATGAAGAAAACATGCTATGTATAGGAAGGCAGGCAGGCAGACAAATGGATAAACATCGAAGAGTTTATGGTTTTCAAAAATCAATCCAATTTCATTTTTTTCCCTCATAGGGACACCGGAAAGGATTGCAAAGGAAACAAGTTACAGAAAAGGAAGCAAATGGCTGACTGCAAAGAAATACAATTCTTCCATCCTCTCCCCACCATTCTATCAGAACCTATCCTTCCATCTCCCCACCATCCAGTCTCAACTGTCAGTACCTATCCTTCCATTCCCCCCCCCACACACACACACACCATCAGAACTGATGAAGCTTCTTGAATGAGAAGCAAAACTGTTTTCTTCTTCTTCACCCTCACGGAAAAAAACAGTCCAGTTACCTTTTGAAGAAAAAAAATCATTTTTGAAAGAGGCAAAAGGAGGCAATTACAGGTATCAGAAGAGAAGCAGCCTGTAATTCAGAAACACAAGATCAGCCACCAGATTCTAATTGCTTACCTTAGAAGTGGCCTTGTTCTAATCCATACCACTGGTCAATCCTACCAAGATCTGCAACACAAATTTATTAAACCTTCAGTAGCTTAGCATCCAGGCTGTACTTTCTATCCTTTTATCTCAGTTACCTTTTAGCTAACAAGAGTGTTCTTAAAATGTCATTAATCTCCAGCAAGATTTTACAGGACCTCACTGGGAATAGTTTGGTTTGGTTAACCAAGTTTAATAGTAACAGTGTTAATTCCTGTGATTATTTGTTTCTATCTTGAACTGGTCCTTTCACTGAAATTTAATAGTCTCAGTGTTTAAAATGCTTTACTTTACATAACAAAGTGTCAGCTGTGCTGGCTGTTTTGAATTTATCTTATATTCTATTTCAGGGGTCTCCAACCTCCAGTCCGTGGACCAGTATCCGGCCATGGCATGCCAGCAACCAGTCTGCACAAACAAGCAAAGCCCCATCCGGGGTATTTTTTTTTAATTTTAATTCCATTTATATCCCGCCCTTCTCCGAAGACTCAGGGCGGCTTACAAGCTTAGCAGTAGCCTTCATTCTATGTATATGCCTGCTTATTAGGGCTTTCACACACACCCCAAGTGGCATTATTACAAAGTCAGCTTAATTGCCCCCAACAATCTGGGTCCTCATTTTACCTACCTCGGAAGGATGGAAGGCTGAGTCAGGAAGGTTGAGCTCCGGATGGCCCCCGACCTTCGCTCCTTCCGGCGCGATCTCAAAACTTTCTTTTTCGAACAAGCTGACCTGGTCTGACGGGATGGGGTTGGGTTTTTATAAATAGTTTTAATTTTAATATGTATTAATTTTATGGGCATAATGTTTAATGGCTTTTTAATTTTTGTATTCTATTTTTATTGTGTATTGCCCTGTTCACCGCCCTGAGTCCTCCGAGAGAAGGGCGGTATACAAATTAAATTATTATTAAATTAAATTAAACCTTGAGCCTGGTGGGATGCGAACCTGCACTAATTGCAGGCAGCTGGTGTTACTTAAGGAGGCATTAGCCCACTGCTCCACCAAGGCTCCACCAAGGTATGCAGGCAACACACAAAAACACACCCCCTCCAGTCTGCAGAAAAACCTCTCTCCCTAGTGCCTAAAAAGTTGGTGACCTCTGTTATATTTTATTTTTATTTTTTTTAGCTTTTATTTTATTCCCACATTTTATGTCACATAAAACTGGTCAGTGATGAAATGAGGTACTTTGATTTGGTTCTTTTGGGTGGTTGCAGGTAAATCTCTCAAGGAATAGAGAGAAGAAAGAAGCTGTGAGCCAGGGATGGAAAAAGCTGAGATTATTCTCCTCCAGCCCCTATTTATGTTAGAATTTCCAGGAAGAAGAGATTTCCAAATATTCGTTGGAAAAGAGTTAGTGCCAGCTTCCAGTGTCTAAAAATATGAAAAGGCTTCAACTGAGAACTAGACTGGAATCCTACATTTTGCTCGGTCTGCCTGCTGCTAAGTAACTTTCCCTTTCATACATGCATGAATATAATAATCTTATTTTATTTACTTATTGTTTATAATATGTGCTACTCAATTGGCTACTTTCTGTTCTAAACAGCCAATGGTAGCAATTCTGCACCACCTTGTGATTTGCCAGAGTTCTCCTATTAACTTTTATATACAGTAGATTGTTGAAATCTTGTTATTATTGCTGTCTCCTTTTCTTGCATTCTGCAATTTATCTTCTCTGTAATATATCTTCTCCAAAAATGATTATCTCTGTTTTCATAGTTAAACCTAAAAACATATTTTGTACAGTTTTATATTTTTGAAATAAAATTTAATTTTAAATTAAATCTATCCTGTGAGGAAGGAAGATAACCCCAGACATATGATTTAATACTTTGGTAATGACTAGGTAAATATTCTCTGTTTCTCATTCAGCCGGTTAAGTTGAGAGGGTGCAAGGTAAGACTTTCGCCAGAAGACACCTAGGGGGCAAAAAGTCCTACTGAGTTGCTACTCCAATGGGCAAAAAGGATGGGGGAAAGTATGAAGACTTGGGGGGGGGGTTCCTGGGAGGTAATATTTAAGCCCACTAAATGTCTAGTCTATGGGATCAGTCCTGCTGCTATAGCTGCTTAACTTACTTATAGTGTAAGAAATATACTGAAACTTTCATTTTATTTTAAAGACTATTTTGTGCGTTTTCATGCGCATTCATACTACAGAAAAGGATGCAAAATATAGAATAAGACTTAACAGATAAGTAAAACCAGCAGCACAGAACAGAAATATTACACAGGGTTTTTTTTATAAGCACTGCCACATTTTTTTTTAAAAAAAGAAAGACCAGGAGCATAACAGAGTGCTTACTTAGGGCTGATAATTGAGTATAGGGGCCAAGCAAGTAATTCTGGAAAGAATAGTCTAAAACCTCACTGCACCAAGGAAAAAGACCTCTCCCATTTTATGCCATTTCTTTCTCTCTCTGTGTGTGTCTCTCACATCACGTAATATCAGAAAATTCTTGGCAAGCTATCCATAAAAGAAATTAATCTTTGTCCCGTGATTTCTGAGTTTTCTTAAGAGCTTTTCAGGGTCACGAGCTTGTCATGTGCTTTATTAAAACCCAAGGATATGTTTCCTACATATTTTTAAAGTTTGGCACTGTGAAATATTCTTTTTTGTTGTTGTTCTTCCATATGTTAAATCTTATAATGCTTTCAAATTAATTAACCTCGGGCACAAGTTAATCCAGAAACATGTATAATTTTTACATATCACTTTTGAAAGATTAGTGTTTAGTCCTGGTCTACTTTCTAATCTTCAAATAAGGAGGGTGGTTTTATTGATTGCTTACATGTCTTAGTTAAAAAGATCAACTTTTTATGATTGAGTTATTTTTAAGAACCAACTGAAATGAGTTCCAGCTGGCCATGTAACTTGTTATTGCTTAATTTGTCATCTTGTTTTAAACTTCATTTTCATCATTCTACTTGGCATATTCCTCTTTTACAGTGTATGTGAAAGCACTGATTAAAAGGGTAATTTCTAGTTGTCTACTCAAACATAAGTCTCACTTGATTCAAGTAACTGGATATACTGTTCTGGTGAAGATCAAGCCAATGAATTAACTTTAAATTTTTGTTCCTTCTTTTCTTTTATTATCCTTTACATCTTCTAGCTTCTTAGCGTATTTCCTGGTACTCTATATTTATATATATACTATCTCTCATACATGCATACTTTTTTACTGACTTGCTCCTCAACTTTTATCTTGGCCTGTTTCTTTGTAACTTCATATTTGTTTTGCCGATTTAGGGTCTGGATTGCAGTTCTCATGAATTAATGCTTTGGAAGAAACTCTTCTGCAGAAGTGTCTGCCATATGGTTGATCTTTTCTGTTTTAATCCTTTTGAATTTCTTTTTTCCCATGAAGTTATACTGTTGTTTCTTCCTCTCCATGCTAACAAAGAATGTGTTTAAGGAGGAAAGTGTTAGGGATCAGGTGGTTGAATGGTAAGCTAGGCTATTTCCATAGAGCATCATTCCATGAGAAGGAAAAATTATGAGATGTCAGTAGAAGCATAGAAACTGATATTTCAGTGCAGTTTTGTGGTTAATACATGGACTTCAGTGCTTGGTACAGATCAAAAAATATTACAGACTATATCAGAGCTAGGTTTGGGTATTCATTCAACCGTTTAAGAATGATAGTGCATGGTGGTTTGCTTTGCTTTGGGATGACTTTTTCTAAAATGCCAGTAATACATCCATAAAAAGCTACAATACCTTGTAACAATCTCTAAGCCCTCTAAGTCTCAAGAACTTTACCACAGCATACTTTGAAAGAAAGATCAGGAAACTGCAGTCATATAATAGCATGTGACATTTACTCTGCACCTTATTAACAGATGTCTAGCTAAAAGAAATCAGTGTTACATATACTTTGTTTAAATTTGCTTTGAGTATTTGTTGAAGGGTTAAGAATCCTTACACAAGACTGACAAATGCAAAATTGGAAGTTTATAAGCTTGATTATTATATAGAGAGGGGATATTTAGCAGGTTTCCATACCCAATAAACTATGAATGAGATTATAAGATTAACTTCAACAAGATTATTTCAACGCTGAATGAACCTAAATTATTATTTAATGAAACACAGTTATCATAGTTATCTTAATTAATCAAGATTATCCCCAAAAGATGATTAGATAGGAAGGAAGCAGAATGACTTTTAATTCATCCTAAATAACTTAATTCTAAATACTGAAAGTCACAACTAGATCCTAATCATTTCAATAGAGTTTACTACTAGATAAAAAGTGGATTGCATACTAAAACTGTTTGCCTGATACATTGCTGAAAGATGACAATGAAACTATGAAATGACAGAATATATATATATTTTATCCATGGATGTTTTTCCTATACAAGCAGCAAAAGAAAAATCTTCTGCTAATCTAATGGGTCTGATTTTTGTACACATGCCATATTTATTGAGTTATTTTTCCTTAGAGAAAGGAACCACGCAATATGTGGAATTAAATACACTACCATATGTTCCTTGGGTAACTCTGTGTACATACAAGACTATGTACTTCCATTTATTTGACCATCTGATTATCTGAATGTTTTGGATGCCCTCCAGGTCAATTGGATAAATGGGGTTGTACTGTATTACCCTCATGATAAATACATATATTTTGCTAGATCAGCATGCTCAAAAGTATGGCAACTGCACAAGGTACTTAATGACCCAATTTGCCTCAATAGTTACCTTGGTGCCAGGAATGAAAAAAAAATTGCTTGGATGCCAGCAATGTGAACCTTAAGGGATTAAACAGAAGCTAATGCTACCGCTATGAACTTTGCATTGAAAATATCCCAGTATATTAAGGGTCTACTTCCTTTCACATCAATGTATAATTCACTAGGTTTCTTCAATATTTTTATCCATGAAGCCCAAAGGCTTTAGCCATTGATTCTGAAAATGTATATAATTTAGTGCAAGGACTTGTCCTTAAAAAAAAAGCTCACAAATAATTTTGGTATCTATCTCTAAGTGGATTGTCATCATAATATTTTCTAGGGTTCTTAAATAAGAAGAAACTGCACTGAGATGTCATCTTGCCTCATAAATGGTCACACCCATCTCCAGTTTTGATGGCAGAATTTTGTAGAAATAAGGTGGGTTCATTTCATGCACATATATCACAAAGATCATTATTTTTTACGAAAGAAATAAAGGAACAGGTCATTGACATAGATAGATAGATAGATAGATAGATAGATAGATAGATAGATAGATAGATAGATAGATAGATAGATAGATAGATAGATAGATAGACAGACAGACAGACAGACAGACAGACAGACAGACAGAGAGACAAACAGGCAGGTAGGTAGGTAAGTAGGTAGGTAGGTAGGTAGGTAGGTAGGTAGGTAGGTAGGTAGACAGACAGACAGACAGACAGACAGACAGACAGACAGACAGACAGACAGACAGACAGACAGACAGACAGATAGGCAGGCAGGCAGGCAGGCAGGCAGGCAGGCAGGCAGGCAGGCAGGCAGGCAGCTAACAGTAAAGCTCCTATTATAATAGTGGCCTATATGATTGACCTTTATTATGTATTATAATTGTTTCTGTCTTGCATTAGAAAACATCCTTACTGTGGTCGTTAGATATAACATTCTGCCATCTGAAGCTTCTGGAAGGGAGATGAAATAACCTTTCACCTGAAGATTTCTTATGCCCTGTTAGATTGGTATGACAGAGAGCAAGCTGGAAGTGTTTCTATGCTGCCCTCTGTAGCAAGGCTGGCATTCTTAATGAATGACACCTTTGTTAACCAATTGTTTAGGTTGGCCAGAAGAGCATATACTTCCTTTTACTAAGCCCATCAGTCTCCAGAAATATCTGGGAGGGTGTCCAAAATTTTCTGCAGTTGTAATTGCTGCAGGAGAGCTCTGGGTTTAACAATGGACATGTTTACTGGTTGATATATTCCTCACCAGACATAATTCATTATACGTTGCTTTAATTGTTTGGGTCTTACTGTGTTAAACTTTTTCGTTTGGTTTTATGTGGCTGAGTTTTATTGGTCTGTGCTTTGACCGTAAATACTTGTAAAATATGGAAATTGACATTTTATGAATAACTCTGGCTGTATGGAACCTCAGTTTGGCCAAGATAACTATTCTGTATACATGAACTAAATTTACACTCTTGATGTTAAAGAATGGATTCAAGATATGTGTTCTTTATGCATTTTAAAAAAAAATAAAATACAAATGCTTACATTTAAAAGTTTAAAGTGTTTTGATAAATGTTATTACTTTGTGAAATTTCTAAAGCCAAAAATGGGAAAATAGAATAATTTATTTCTATATAGTCTAGATATTTTAAGTATAAAGTTTGAAATAATGTTGTATTAAGCTTATCCTTTCTTTTCCTTCTTCATCTTTGTGTCTTCCCCCTTTCCCTTAAGTTTGTTTTAGTCATTCTAATCCAGGGGTAGGCAACTATGGCAACTTTACATCCTGTGGACATAAACTCCCAGAATTCCTGAGCCAGCATAGTTGGCTCAGGAATTCTGGGAATTGAAGTCCACAGGTCACAAAATTGTCATAGTTACCCACCTCTACTCTAATAAATGTATTATTTCACTGCACCGTATTTACACAATTGTTTCCTGTGCTTCACTAATAAAAAAGGAATTCCAAATTCATTGTTCATTTGTTATGAATTTTATTTCATTCAACAACACCCTACCACACTGCCAGCCAAAATCAGGGAGCATTTCTATGCCATCATTCAGCACAATGAGTATTGGACAGTTTTGCCTTTTTATTTATTTTTTTTCTTTTACAGCCATATTTATCCCACTCATAAATGCAGTTTTCCATTAGTGAATCTGAGAAATACAGAGACAGATTTCAAAATGGAGTAATATTGTGATTCAGAATATATTCACTTCATGAAGAATTTCAGAAATAGTGAATGTCAACAGTCATCTCCCCAGGTTTCAAGAAGTAAACACATTCATTGCACTTATGAACTACGCTAATATACAAAATACATTAGCCTGTGCTTTTGACTTTTACCTTTGTTTGAGAGAACACACATCTGAGAAAGAGTCTCAGAAAAGTCTTGATTTTCAAAGCAACCCACAAAACTATCATGAAATATTATTAAATAGTCCCTTTTATGGGAATGGTTTGGATGAGTCAGCAATCTTGCTTTGCATTTTTTCTTAGAAAGGGAAGCAATTCAAGTTTTGTTCAGTCTTAACACTAGGGCAATAAAGAACAGATTGAAAAGCGAAGCACAACAAATTTTTTAAAAAGGTAGGAAGACGTAATATATTAAGCTGGAAAACTTTCTGTTAGCTATCATGCCCCACGCTGTTGTATATAATTATGAGCTGCAAAACAGCACAGCTTGAACCTTATTATTACACATTAAAGAACATTCCACTTATAATTATGAAATAAAAAAGTGCTTACAAGTCATCTGCCAAGAACCAACTTTGCACATATCAGGATTTAAAATACTCACCTTTCCTTTCCTGTTTATGAATACACAACTTTCTTCCCACGTCTTTCCTCCTGTTGTTCCCTTTTAACAACATATTAAAAACTTGCATTTTTTAAACTCCAGAGCCCAATGGAAAGAAGAATCAAAGCTCTTAAGTTTTAACTTTCTTTAGTCAGCAAATTTTCTGAAACTTGCCATCCCTACACATTTATAAGGTGACTATTCTTTAAAAATCTACAAAGCACTTTCACTAATTTCAGTTAATACAGGTAGTCCTTGACTTACAATAGTTCAATTAGTGAGTGTTTGAAGTTACGGCACTGAAAAAGGTGACTTATTATGACCATTTTTCACACTATTGCAGCATCCCCAGGGTCATGTGATTTACATTTGGGTGCTTGACAACTGACTCACATTTATGATGGCTGCAGTGTCTGACAAGCAAAGTCAATGGGGAAGCCAGATTCACTTAACAGCCATGTTACTAATTTAACAACTGTAGTGATTAACAAATGGGGCAAAACTCACTTAACAAATATCTCGCTTAGCAACATAAATTTTGGGCTAATTATGGTCGTAAGTTGAAACTACCTGTATTTTATCAAACTTGTGCCATTCCAGATGGAAGGATACATGTTTTTCCTCAATAAAGACATCTAAAGAAACAGGAAAGATATATTTCAGTTTGGAGGAGATGGATAAATTATATTCAGAACAAATATGGGACTAAAGAGTTCCATTTAGCTTATGAATAGATTTTAGTGGGATATTGTTATTGGTACTTTGTTTGTAGTTATGTTAAAGGGGAGTTAAAGCACATTATGAATTTGGTTAATTGTATATTATGCATAATTTTTATTTAGAATATGATTATTGTAACTATAATCCTGTATTTAGCTCTGGGAAGTGGGGGGGAGTGGGTGGGTTTGGGGTGGGAGGGATTTGGGGATATATTGTAAAATTTTGTTTTTGTAAAACTCTTTAATAAAAAAAAAACAAGAAACTTCCTGATAAGGGCATCTACTGATTAAATATTTGATGCAAACTAGGTAGATTTTTTTTTAAAAATGACACTTAAACCATAAACATAATTTTATCATTTTATTGTCAAACCATGACATTTATTTTTAAATTAAGTCTTTCTTTATTCATTTCAAGGAATTTTGAACCAATATGGAGTCTGGGAAAATGACATATGACCAAAGGTGGGAGAAGAAAACCATTTCTGTAGCTGCTGTTCAAACTATCAGCATCAGCTAAAATTTATTCTTGTCATTTAAAAAACTAATTTTTGCAGCCACTCCAAAGGGCAGAAGGAAAGGTCTTCGGCTGAATTAAACTAGGTTACAATGATGTCTCATACTCTAATTAATAGACTTTTCTGTGGAAACCAAGTGAAAAATAAAATCCTACAATCACTTGCAGTGTCAATATTTTCTGATTCATTCTTTGTTCCCTCTGGTATCTCAGACACCTCCATTCCATAAGAATGTGTTTATTTCTAGAATTCAGAAAACAAGTTACTTTTGGTACTGAACTTGGTTTCTATGTACTTAGCTTCCTCGGTGCAGTGGGAGAATGAATGAGAGCAAGACTTACACAGAATATGTCCCTTTGTTCCCAAGCCCACCAGAAGTGCAGGAACCAGAACGTCTTATCTCCCTTGACACCTGATATAGTAAAAGAGAAAGTGAAGAAGGAGAAGAAGTTCCCAAGATGGTCATCAGGAGTAACTTCCAAAGAAGAGAGACATATGAGACACAAGAGAGCCTAAAACAGAGGTCCCCAGCCTTTTGAGCACCAGGGACTGAGTCCGTGAAGAAAGGTTTTTCCACAGACCGGAGAGTGCATGGTTTTGTGTGCTGCTTATTGTGCGGACCGGTTGCTGGTATGCCAAGGCCCAGTACCGGTCCACGGACCGGGTGTTGGGGACCCCTGGCCAAAAAGACATTGGTGTGACTGCAGCACAGAAGATGCTAACAGCCACTGGATTTATACAGAACTTTCCTTAAGCAACAAAGCATAGGAGTGAAATACAGTAGCTTCTTTTAAGGAAGAGCCATGCTGCACAATATCTACTATAGTATCCTGAAAGTGAAATGCAACATTATTTTTTGACTGATTTTAGAGATTTAGAAAAAAATTCATTGATGCAATATATAAAGCAATGACATATAGCTGTCCAGGTACAAGGTAGCACTTCAAAGTTAAAATATATATTTAATATATATTTAATCTAATTTAATCTAATTCTGTATCATATGTCATGCATATCCTACATCTACAGAGAAGTTCCACAGTGTATCCATGGTTATATTGAATCTAAAATAGCCAATAATTGGCACATATAATTTGGCTCATGATGAGTAAATAGCAAAAGGAACATCAGGTTTTAAGAGTGAGGTGCTGTAAGTATATTTATATCTGCAGCTATCAATAACTCAGTCAGGTGAACTTGCTGAGGGCACTAAATCACAGTTTTTGATGCTGAAACATCTGAATAGTTCTAAATCTTGACAAAATTGAATTGTTGTAGGTACAGTAGATATAAGCTGGTTTAGGTGGGATTGAAAATACGCAATTTGGAGACACTTCTGTATCTGTCATTGTATATTCAGATGGTCTTCATCATCTGCAATGCTTCATGTCACTTTGTTCTTCCATCGCAATCTTTCTTTGTCACAGATTACATTACTACAGTGATCCATACTGTAGTAACTTGAATGATGGATTTCCATGATGCCTTGTATGTACATGAAAGGAGTGCAGAAATTTCCAGTGGTGCAAAATTATGAGAGTACATTCAGACTGATTTATTTCAAATAATCAATCATTCCAGTTCTGCAAGAATTACATTGGGTATTTACTCCTGAGACTATTTCACAATACCTTAAAACCTTAATAAGTAGCTTCTTCAATACAATGTTCTATGTTTCTGCAGGTGCCTTCGGTAAGGAAATAGATGTGGTCATAAAGAAGGGGGTAGGATGGGTAATTCTGGCCATCTGTTTTGAACAGATTTTTCTCTTTACTGACTGCAAATTCTGTTCAACCATCTTCACAAATTTAAAAAGTGTTGCACAAATTTGAAAAGATTTCCAGAGAAATATGTATACATTCCTCTCCTAGAGTTCATACATTTGTCATGCCATTTGTTTATCAGAATATGTTTCTCTAAGGTATGCATTTTGTGACAACATACTGGTTTTGTGATACCTGTCACAAAATTTTGGGGAAAAAATAGCATTGATTTCAATATGCTTATGCATCCCAGGTTGTTTTATATAGTTGGCATGCCCAAGACTGATATATTTGCTAAGAATTTTGATGGACCAAATAATTCATCTATTACTAAGAAGAAAATCATTTCTGTACTTGCTTTCTGACTTAGAATGACCTTGGATGGAGATTTGGCTCCAGCTTTGTTATTTGAGATTGGATTTTAAACTATTTGCATGTTTTTTTTAAAGATTCACCATATGTTCTTGATGACTAAATTGATATTAGTTTCATTTTCACATCCTAACAATATAAAGAGACCTTTTAAAAATGAAAAATTGATCAAGAAGCCTTCATTTTATCTACAGTACAGTAGTTGTTAACTAGAACTACTGGATCTGGTCTGCAAAGCTCAGAGTGTTCACTAGATGGCAGCAAGGAGAGGCAGAAAAATCCCATTTTTTTGCTGCCATGTGGATTTCTGCCGATCAGTACTGCTAGTTCTAATGTATGCCCACCAAACTGAATATATATGTGAGATAATATACTATACTATAAAGGTTTGCACTGCACTTCCACAGGGAATGGAACACGAAAGGGATTTTAAAATATACCAATGGCTAAGCTTATATTTGATATAATACGTTTTTTAATTGGGCTTCAGCTTTTCATTCTCAATGCTTTGTCTCCTCTTCTAACCCACCTGTTAGGAAGCAGCCACTGACCTGGTGCAAATCAGCTGCAAATCATTCCTGGAAGTAATTCTGCAGGTGCCAGTAAGTTATGTTTAACAAACAAGCATTACTGAGCAGCTTATCACCACATGTAGAGCACTTTCCAAATTGGTCAGCTGGCAAACAGCTAAGTTCATTTTTAAAACTGCAAACCTGCCTAATGTTTGGAGAGAAATGAGCAGGGCTAAGCAAGCAATCACATTGGGGGATCAGAGCCAGACTCACTTGATTAAGGCCATTTCCTTCTATGTGAGTTCAAAATGACTTGGCCTACTTTCATTCTGGGTATTAAAAAAAATACATGCCCTAAGAACAGGCTCTATCCTCAAGTTATCCCATCTGGCCTGCATTTTGTTGAGAGCTCTTTTTTCTAATAAATGCAAAGAATTCATTCTAAGCTTGCAATCTGGGAGAAGGTGTGGGGAAAAATCTGAAATTTGACCTTCTCACCTCATGTTTGTAACTGCAGATATTACTTGCAAATGTCTGTGATTAGCTTGTGATTTGGCTCATGTGCCACTGATAAAACTCTGATGAATAAAGGAAAGATTAACAGTCAATTTTACAGAAACAAGAGGATATCTAGAAAGGGCCATTTCTTCAAATGACCAATTGAGTTTGGTTGGATGATGCTTCCTAAGGAAAATGAAAGGAACGCAGATTGTTCCACAAAATGTGAAACATTTTAATGATACTGAATGTTAATTGAGACTGCAAAATTTAACAACCCTCATTTACCGTATTTTTTGGACCATAAGACGCACCTGACCATAAGATGCACCCAGTTTTTAGAGCAGGAAAACAAGAAAAAAAATATTCTGAACCAAATAGTACTGGTATACTAAAACAGGGCTTTTCAACCTTTTCATCCATTGTACCACTTTTAGGACAAGGCAATGTCCGAGTACCACCAGTCACCCAGCAAGGTGTCAAAAACTTGACCCCCCCCCCCGAAAAGGAAAAAAAAATGATAAAGTACAGGTAGTCCTCGACTTTCAATGTTTCACTTAGTGACTGTTCAAAGTTACAACGGCACTGAAAAAAGTGACTTATGACCATTTTTCACACTTATGACTTGTTGCAGCATCCCCAGGGTCATGTGATACATTCGGATGCTTGGCAATCGATTCATATTTATGATGGTCACATTGTTCCAGGGTCATGTGATCGCCTTTTGCAACCTTCTGACAAGCAAAGTTAGTGGGGAAACCAGATTCACTTAACAATCATGTTACTAATTTAATTTTTCTCTCTCCTTCTCTTTCTCTCTCCCCCTCCCTCTTTCTTTCTCTCTCCTCTCTCTCCCTCTTTCTCTCTCTCCCTTTCTCTTCCTCTCCCTCTTCCTCTCCCTACTTTTCTCTTTCCCTCTATTTTCCCTCTTTCTCTCTCCCTCTATTTCCCTCCCTTTCTTTCTCCTTCTCTCTCTCTCTCTCTTTCTCTCTCTCTCTATTTTTCTCTTTCCCTCTATTTCTCCCTCTTTCTCTCTCTCCATTTCCCTCCCTCTTTCTTTCTCCTTGTCTCTCTCTCCCTCTCTCTCTCTCCCTTTCTTTCTCTCCCTCTCTCTTTCCCTCTCCCTCTTTCTCTCTCTCCCTCTATTTCTCTCCCTTTCTTTCTCCTTCTCTCTCTCTCCCTCTTTCTCTCCCTCCCTATTTCTTTCTCCTTCTCTCTCTCCCTCTCTTCCTCTCTCTCTCTTTCTCTCTCTCTATTACTCTCTCTCCCTCCCTCTCCCATTGTCCCTTCCTTCTTTCCTTCCTTCCTTCCTTCCATCCCTCTTTGTCCTTCCCTCTCCGCGTTAGAGCAGTACCCGTGAGGCGGCTTGCAACCCGGCTTTCTCTTGCAGAAAGCAAGCTGAAACGGAGCGAGGGAGATTGCCAGGAAACGAATCGGCCAATTCGTGTTCCTGGCAATCTTCCTCGCTCCGTTTCAGCCTGCTTTCTCTTGTAGCAAGGGAAGCTGAAACAGAGCGAGGAAGATTGCAGGAGTGCGAGATCGGCGTTTCTCAGCACGTGCCGATTCGTGCTCCTGGCAATCTCCCTTGCTTTCTACTTGTGGAGGTTGAGGCTGGCCATACGGATCACCTTCGGACCATAAGACGCACCCTCGTTTCCCCCCCCCACGTTTTGGGGGGAAAAGTGCGTCTTATGGTCTGAAAAATACGGTAAGTCCTCATTTAACAACCACAGGACCAATGGTGATGAAAAAGCAACTTTATGATCAGTCCTTGCATTTATGACCTTCGCAGGTCTATAAAGGAAAGGAAAGCTGAAGTACGAGCATAAGCACAGTTGCAATTTTACTAGTTACTACTTAACAAATAAGTTGCTGGTCCCAAACAAGGATGGTCTGTAATAAACAGGACAAAACATTTCTTGTTCGATAAGCTTAACTACAGAGCTTAGTGTTTGTAGTATTAAGGATATGCCATTTACCCTGGAAATGGTCAATGTGAGATTACTATGAGAAAGAAATGTTGATTTAGGACTCAGCAGAACAAGATTGTGTGGGAGGTGAACTGCACAGATACAGAGATCAGTGAAGAAATACTGGTAAAACTCTTGGGAAGAGATCCCAAGAATCAGTTCTATGCCATTTTATTTGTTGGGTGCAACTGATTAAAAGTATTGATTCATTTAATCATTTTAAATAATTAACTCTAGCATGGGTGACCCCCCACAACAATCATATGTGAGGCCATGGAAAATTGGCCCTACTTCCAGCTCTCCCCAAAGACTTCCTCAGCTGTCTTTAAATATACTTCGCCCCAAAAGAAAGTACAATGCAGGTCTATTTAAAAGTGAGTATAAAAATAAGCTTACATAGACTTTCACTGAATATTTATTGCAGCTGCAAATTCTGGATCATCTTACTCTGTCAGTTTTCAGCAGATCTTAAATTGTGTTTTGTTTCTTTTTTGGCAAGCATAGATTATGTTGTGTGTGTGTCAATATGTGGGTTATGGGGCTGGTTCTTAGACCTTACCAAACAAAAAATGTCCTGGAGGGAATGATTGTAGCTTTTACATATCCCTGAGCACTTTATGTAATCTTCTTTATTGGTTCTTATACCCCATAAGACTGGCAGAAGATAATTGGAGACAGATACTGAGCCTCAAATCACTAAATATCTTAGACTGGTCCAACTGCATTTTTTACTCAAGCTATCAACCTGCCCTACAGGTTACCCAATGCAATGGAAGTTTCTTTAAATTTACCAAAATTATTTCATTATTCATTTTGGCAGATTTCAGTAGAAGATCAAGAACACGTACTTGTACGTGTACAGTATATATGTGATACACATAAGGAAGAGAGAAATACACACACAGAAAATTATGCTTACCATAATTTCTGAGGGCTTGCTGTAAAACATTTTAAACTCAATCTTCCATATCTTATAATAATTTTAATATAATAGGTCTATGAAAATGCCTAGGATTTCAATGATACTCATTTATCATCTTTTAGGATTTGAGAGGACAACTGATAGGCTTTTGTTAGAATTAAACAAAAAGTTGCAAGATTTTTGAGTAATAATAAATTGCCTGGTATGATTATTTTCTGAAAATGGGAAGGAAGCTTTATGATAAAAGGGCCTTTCTGTGTTCTGCAGCAAAAACAGATGTTCATTAATAAACAGACTGGCCATAAAACATTGGAACTGCCATCTGGATGGGATATTGCAAAGGAGATGTTTTGTCTCTAATATTTCCTTTTATAAAGTTCTGGTGGGAATCAAGTTCTTTTCTCTTTTTCTTTTTAGCGAGCAGACAGAAATGTGATTTTCACCATTACTACCTCTTCCAAGTACTATTATAAACCTATTCTATAAGAAATAAAAACAACAACACAACTCTTTCATTGTGAATTCAATACATTTATTTAAGGCCACCTAACCAACTGAGATATTGTAACTTTCTCTTTTAGAATAATATACTTGGAAGAGCTGTGTTATCATTGGAGGTTTTAGAACAATATATCTAAGGGTATATCAAAAATCACACCCTGTAAGAAGGCTTATCATTTCACCATCCTTGTTTTTTATTTTATTTGTGTTTCACTGGACAATTACGGTACTTAAGCTTGGACTAAATACAGTCATAAACAGGGTTCTGTTGTTAGTCCCAAATAGCTTTTCTGGTGGATACCCGCAGTCTGGTTATGTCCATGAGGTTCTAGATTGTTTCTCTGTGGAGGTGATGAATGGCTGAACTGTATTTCAAACAGAAATTCTTTACAAAAAGAAGAAAGAAACTCAAGATAGTTTTTGATGCCATCTTAGTCTTAATCATAATCATAATAGTAAAGTTGGAAGGGACCTTGGAGGTCATCTAGTCCAACCCCCTGCTCAGGCAGGAAACCTTATACCATTTCAGACAAATGGCTGTCCAGTCTCTTTTTAAAAACTTCCAGTGTTGGAGCATTCACAGTTTCTGGAGGCAGGTTGTTCCACTGGTTAATTGTTCTAACTGTCAGGAAGTTTCTCCTTAGTTCTAGGTTGTTCTCTCTCCTTGATTAGTTTCCACCCATTGCTTCTTGTCCTTCCTTCAGGTGCTTTGGAGAATAGCTTGACTCCCTCTTCTTTGTGGCAGCCCCTGAGATATTGGAACACTGCTATTGTGAAAGTTCTCTTTGCTTAAGCAACATAGCCCACTTAACCTCCTCCCCAAAGTGCAAAAACTATATTACTCTTACCTTTCTCCCAGCCATCATTATCTATATATCATTCACAATGGAACTACTTACCATCCTCCCAAAGGTGCTTTTTCAAGAGGCAGCTGGACTACTTTTGTTTTTTCTTGAAGATGTTTTGCTTCTCATCCTAGAAGCTTCTTTAGTTCTGACTGAATGGTGGGGAATGGAATGATTTATATTCCTTGCAGTCATCTGGTCATTAGCACTCTTTCTGAGGCCACGGAGGTTTATCTGTACCCTCAGGATCACTTGACTAGTGCAACTGGGTGTGGAACCTTTTTGGAACTGCTGAAAGAACTGTGTTGTAAACAGGAGATAGGTTGTGTCGTAACCCTCCCCTCTGTTGAGAGAGGGCTGTTCAGTTTTAATGCAGATGGCCTCTTTGACCCCCCTTTCAAACCTGAGGGTACAGATAAATCTCCAAGTAGCCTCAATAATTCTCAGTAAGAAAGTCCAGTTGCCTCTTGAAAAAGCAACTTTGGGACAACATGACCTGGATAACTGAGAATCTTCATAGATAGTACTTACTGTCCTGTTTTGCTGCATTGTCTTGTGCTTCTGAAACTATTATTTTTTATTGTGGAACCAGAAGCCGTGAAGACACAACATGTACACTTCTCTCTATATCTAATGGACTTGCATTACTTCTGCTGCAGAGAAGTTGAAGAGCCATGTGACTTATAAATTGTAACCAATAAAAATAGGAAAGCTGGGGAAATGTTGCCTCTAGTAGGAGACGCATGTTCCAAACTACCTACATAGCACCTTGAGTCTCATGTAAGAGTCTAATAATGATCATTATTCAGCATCTTTCCCTGCATAATAAAGCTGTTAAGCAAATAATGATATGGGTTTGGGGGAAGAGTGAATAGGTGGCATTTCTCTGAATAGCTGGTTGGCATTACTAGAAAGAGCCTGATCAGCAATAGTGCTGCTTGACTGGCAGATGGAAGATTTTAAATTTACAGTGTGTGACTGGAAATCTCTATTGCCCTTAAGACTGAAAATGGAATTGACTGGAGATTTGAGAAGGATGGTTTCATTATTGACATATGTCAGACTATAAAAGAGGAAGAGAAACAGTGGGACAGAAAGTGGTTAATGGGAAGGAAAATCTGTAGGGGAGATACTGTGATGTGATATTACCAGCTCATTCAAAAGCCCCATAATAGCATGCAACTTTTTAATCTTCTAAAAATTCACTCTTTGCTTTGACTGACACTGCAGCAATAGTGTGTTCCATAGGTATATATACATTCTCCGCTGCAGATGCTCATTGTCTGCCATCAGAGCAAGGCTCCAATGTGGCTGTTGTCTAACATTAGCATTTATTGGAACATTCATTCAAGAAATATGTAATTAAAACAAAGAAACAGCTTTTCCTGAGCAGCTTCACTTCTGCTAGGTGGGACAGAGATCATGTCTTCTCTTTCACAAATCCAGAGTGGATCAAACAGGACTCTAGGACAGAATTTTTAAGCACCCTGATCCTGGAGTGGGGTGTGTGTATGCGTGTGTGAGGGAAAGGACCCATATGTCTAATCATCTTATTTTTTCCAGAAAACGTCAGCCATCTGACCATTTTGGAATGACTCATGGCTGGATTTACCACAAAAAGGAATATTTTGTGATAGCCATAAACCATTATTGTGGTTTAACAAATATATGAGCTTTGAAATTCTCCTATTTGCTGAACTGTACAAAAATGAGAGAGAGAGAGAGAGAGAGAGAGAGAGAGAGAGAGAGAGAGAGAGAGAGCACACCATTGACTTTTGGGTTTCAATCTACAAGCAGTATTGTTAAAGGAGGAGAGAGATGCAATCCCATCAAGCGACTCTGGGTGGCATACAGGAAGCCCTCGACTTACGACCACAACTGAGCCCAAAATTTCTGTTGCTAAGTGAAACATTTGTTAAGTGAATTTTGCCTTATTTAATGACAATTCTTGCCACCATTGTTAAGTGAATCAGTTACATGCAGCTACATTAGTAGCACAGTTGTTAAGTGAATCTGGCTTCCCAATTGACGTTGCTTGTCAGAAGGTCGTAAAAGGTGGTTACATGACACTGGGACACAACAACTGTCATAAATATGAGTCAGTTGCCAAGGGTCTGAATTTTGATCATGTGACCAGGGAGCAGCTGCAATGGTCACTTTTGCCAGTGCTGTTGTCACTTCGGTCACTAAAGGAACTGCTGTAAGTTGAGGACAACCTGTATAATGCTACGTTAGAACATTCAGTTAAGATGTTGATCTTTTTACCTCATGATCCAAAGATAACATTGCCATGAAACATCTGCCTCATCCAGCACTTATAAGAAGGTTACATAATGTTTGGAAGGCTTTTGAAGATTAGCTTAATCTAGGGACTGTAAGAGAATGTGGCCCCACCAGGCCATTAGAAAATGCAATAAGAACACAACTTATTTATTACTTTGATGCAGCCCGACTTTCCATAATGTTAATTTGCTTGCCACTTTCTTCCCCACCCTACCCTTCCCCCAGTGTAGGCTAAGGACCAGCACTCTCCTATTTCACCTTTTAGGTCACATTCTTTTAATTGCTGGACAATTTACGACAATTTTTTTTTAAAAAAAACATAAATTACCCCGGCAGAGAACTTGCTATTTGGCACTGCAGCTATTTTAATGGGGGGTACATGGCAACTGATCTGGCACCATTATTCATCTCTTAGTAAATGCCATTGTAAGCTAGGGGCTCCCGCTTCCCGTGGCTACGTTTGTTTGTTTTTTAAGTGTTGGGCCTCTTATAAACTGTATCGGAATGGAGCATTTGGGGACTTTGTTAGCATTCATCCTTTTGCACAAAGGTTTTGAAAACTTACCTGCAACCATCATCAGTCATTCATTATCAGCCTTTCCCAGCCCGCTGCTGGCCGGTGGCACAGTGGATTGCTCTGGGCTCCTGGTGTTGGAGGGGCTTTGCCAGAACTGTGCCAGGTCCAGTAGCCAAGGCCAGCTGGTGAAGCTTTGAAAGAGCTTGCCAGCTTATTCTTTGCAGTCATGTCTATACAGTGGAATAGCCTTCCATAGACTGATGCCCCTTTTGAAATTAGATAACTGTTAATCTTCTTTGGAAATAAGCTTAGAGGAACAGTGGATGCACATTGAAAAAAGACTACGGCATCAGCATGGCCAGAGGATGTTAAAATATTTATTAAAGGCATATTTACACAGGGAGAAGTATTGTGCCATTCCATTATGCCTCCTTCCTACCCACCCACCCCTGTCTCTGTCTCAGGAAGACAACTGGAGGAAGACCTCATTATTTCTATTCTTATTTGCATACACCCAACAAAGAATGGGATAGTATAATCAATAAAGAGAAATTAGAGACAGATTGCGCAAGTAGTTCTGTTACTAATGCTGTTTTTTTCCACCATTACACATTTGTGAACTTTATTGAAGCAGGATTTAATAGAACTGAGTGCATGCTGGGTTTTTGTGTTTTTGTGTTTTTTTGAGACTGGCCACTTGTACCATCTTATGTTAATCAAATTCCATCCTTTGGTTTGTCTCTATGCACTCAAGACCCAGGTTTTGATTATGACTTGTGACAAGATATACTATTGGGAGACCCAATCATATGATAAGGTAACACACACCAGTGGCTGTGTATAAGGGCAATCCACTATATGACTGCTGGTGACTGTTTCAAGGGACAGTCCTCTGTAAGAGAATTTCAGAAAAGGCTGTCTCTTACTGCTTCTCTTAAAAAGGGGTTGTTGTTGTTTTTGCATACATAACATATACCACTTTCTTGATTGCTCTTTACTTTAAGAAACTGTAACAAAGTTAGACCACTTCTTTTTTTTCAAGCCCACTTCTCCAGTTAGATAAATCACTTCCAAGAGGACTGCAAATCAAAGTCAAGTTTCATAATAGATGGTGACTTTTTGAAAACAGTATTTATTATCCCCCCCTTTCTCCCTATTGCCCCTTTTGCCATTGCTAACTTTCAGAAATCAACTTCCCTACTCCCTCTCTATAAAAAAAACTCTCTTGGTACCCATAGAACTTTCATAACAGATAGATTCTTTCAAGGGTCAGACAAAATGAGTTTTCCTAGTTGGAGCTGCCTCACTCTGAACTGATAATATAAGATTCCAGACCTACGGATATGTTCTGATTAGTACTTTTGCACTTGGTAGGTATTTCAGGAACTTGCATATCTTCTGCTTTATAAGATATACTTGGCCTAGGGGACTATGGTGGAAGGATGAGAGAGAGAAAAAGAAATGCATAATGATATGGCCTCCAGCAGTATTATTTATGATACTATCCTTACAGCAATCAGTACTTGCATAGGGTGAAAGCGTGGTTTCAATTCTGTCCTTGAAGCATGGATTAAGCAATATTGCTAATACATATTTGTCCCCATGGCTGTCAAACATTTCACTGATACTAGACTCTGAAGACAGCTTAATAGCTAGGTCTTCTGTCAATGTTACTGCTGCATAGCTTCCTTTGCTTTAAGATGCTGCTCAGATTTATTCAGGCAATAGGTTTGGACTGAGACTTGGTAAATAGCAGCACCTACCTGTGAACTTTCACCACCATTAGCACCAGCATTTTTGAGTTGGAAAGGGAAAAAACCAGGAGAGGCATGAGTTCCAGGAAGTAAAAAAGAAGACACTTACGAAGACCATCTGTCTCTTGCTTCATACCTCGTCCCTGTCGAAAAGCCAAATGAACCAGAAGCATCTGTAACCCTAATGCCACAAAACTCTGCAGATTTGGCACATGCACAATAATAAGGACACTGCCTTCTGAGCAGTGCCAGAACAAAGATTTAGAATTCCATAATTGCATTGTGGGAAGTCACCCCCCTCAGAGAAGGAAATATTAAAAGGGCAGAATTTCCTCAAAGGATCTTAAAAAGGCAGAAAAACAAGCCCAGTTTTTCTTAGTAGCCCCAAGTCTCCCTCCCCCAAGCAGAAACCAGCTCTTTAGAAATGCAGATATCATAATACTTTCAGAAAGACTGTCACCTGGAAGCTTAGAGCTGATGGGATTAGAAAGACAAAGATCCCTAGAATCAACAATCCCTCACACCAAAAATCCAACAGTCATCAGCCACAGCCACAGGGAAGCAGGATATGACTTTTGGGACATAATAGGATTAACCCACCACCATGAGAATACCAGAAAGGCACACTCAGACTCAGGTCAAAGTTCATGCCACAGGAACAACTCCAAACAAAAGCTCAAGAAGATATAAAAACCCGCCACTCCCTACTAAATGTGGTCAGCTTTTCCAGAGCCATCTTTCTGTCTGGCTCTCCTCTTCAATAAACTCCAACCTTCTTTCTGAATCAGTCTCCATTTTGTTTATTCCCAGCTTGGACTGGACCCTGATGAAGATTTTTATTTAAATAGCATAAAGACCCAAAAAGCTCTCTTAGCTTTCATGGTGGTTTTGTTCTGCTAGTTAATACATGACTTTTTCTCTCTCCACCTTCTAATGCCCTTTCCCACCTCCATCCCAGTTAAAGAAAAGAGAGAAAGAATGTGGATTGAATTAGATTGGGCTTCTTCAGTTTGGATTCCACTGAAGTGTTTCAACTTATGACAGGGAATTCTTGGAGCTGCAATTCCAACCTATCTATGGGGATGTTATGTTAAAAAAGGTTGAAGTAGGTAAATGATTAGATTAGATTAGATTTATTGAATTTATATGATGGTTACAGGTTTATTAGTCTGTACCAAATAAACACAAGGCAAGTCTTCCAGTTTTCTTGGCAATGAGATGACTTCTTGAAATTCTAAAGTCTTATCAGAACTGGATGAAATGGTATACTGAGAATAATCAGGGTTTTTTTTCTGTTTTGTATTTTGCAATGAAGTGCTTGCCCCAATACGAAAAGTGCAAGATTTGAGAAGGGTGTTTCATGACCTTTTCCTTTGTTTTTTTTCCCTTCCAAAATGACACAATTAGCTTTCAGTATATTTACAAAAACTCTGTAGCATGTGCACACAGCCACAACCAAGGTACAACAACAATTGTTTGTCAGGCACAAGTGATCAGGAGCCAGGTTGTTCAGCTGAGTACATGTTTATTCCATGCTAGCTCTAAACAGGATATATTTATCTCTAAACATGCTATCTCTGAACTACTAAGAGTCAAGGCAAATTGGTGAATCAACAGAATTCAAGGAGGGCTGGAGTTAGATCTCTGGTAGGTAGAAACACATGCCTCTAACCTTGGGCTCATCTTGGTCATCTCCTACATTGCTATCCTTTTATAGTAATGAAAAGCATCTCTAGTTCTGATCATCTGGTAGTCCTTATCTTACAGAGACTCTCTTATGAAAAAGAAAGTGGCACATATATTTTGATTTGCAGCTTGTTGTACAAGAAAAAATAGCCAATGAGACAGCTGGACCCAAAGACTTTTCAAGAGAGGCTAAATACTTGCTTTCTGGAAAGGGTGAACTGAAGTGCCATAGTGGGTGATGGTTGATTTTCAGATGGAAGGTGGGAAGACAGCAATATAATTCAATAATAGACAAAAACTTTGCTCTTTAAATGTATCTCTGTGGCTGTGAATCATGCAGAGACCATTTGAGTGAACTTTTAAATGGATAACAAAAATAATGGAGAAACAGACCAGACATAAGATTTAAACAATGCAGGATATAGAGTATCACTGAAAGAGAGGTTCCATTCACAAATTTCCCATAGAGCCATAGAACGTATCAAGCACTTTAAAGCAGGCTGAGAGGGATATCCAGAAATATCAGAGCCCTGCCATAAAGTAGAGGGAAAAAAGCACATTTACTAGACTGGAATATATATGCTATGCTCAATCATACTTGAAAGGTTAAGATATACCTTCATGGCAAACTACTGATTTTTCCATGACAAACTATGACAATTTTTTTCCAGGTCCCTAAAAGTTTTATTTTTTTTAATCCATGAAAGAGATTTTTGTTTTTTCTACCCATATTGGAAACTAATCCTTTGCAAAAAGCCAAGAGTTAATGGTGCCATCCAGATTGAGAGGGGGTAGATTTTTTAAAAAAAATAAATAAATCTGAATACCTTTGAAGGCTTGGAACAATGTAGGAAGTGTGTTAATAGGTGATTATATTAGTCAGGTGATGAAAGGAGAAAGAAAATGAACGTGGTTCAAGCCAACAATAGGTAGGCACCTATTTGTCACCTATTTTCAATCATTCATGCCCTGGTTACCTCCCAGTGGTGGGATTCAAATATGTTAACAACCAGTTCTCTGTGTGGATGCCACTTCCGGAAGTCCGATCTGGGCCTGGGCAACAAAAAATTAGCTACCGGTTCTGCTGAACTGGTGCAAAGTGGCTGAAACCCACTACGGTTACCTCCCAAATGGAATATTGAATTGTGCTCTACGTGGAACTGCCCTTGAAGAACATCCGGAAGCTTCAGCTGGTACAAAATGCAGTAGTACAGGCAGTTATGTGTGCACCAAGAATGACCACAACTTGGACCTGTACTCTGTAGCCTGCATTGGTTATCAGCTTGGTTCCAGATCTAGAAGGAAAGGGAAAAGAGTTCAGGAGTGTAGGAGAAAACCACAGAGAGGAATAATATTTTGTATTTTGTATTTGTATTTTATTAAATTTGTATACCGCCCTTCTCCCGAAGGACTCAGGGCGGTGAACAGGGCATATATAAATAGAAAATACAAAAATTAAAAGAGAATTAAACAATTGCCCAGATAAAAAACAATAACAATATAAAAACCCATTAAAAACCCTAACGTCCCCCATCAGGCCAGGCCAGTTTGTTCAAATAAATGGGTCTTCAGACCGCGCCGGAAGGAGCGAAGGTCCGGTGCCGTCCGGAGCTCAACTGGCAGTTGGTTCCATAGAGCCGGAGCGCCCACAGAGAAGGCCCTCCCCCTGGGGGCCACCAGCCGACATTCTCTGACTGGAGGCACCCTGAGGAGGCCCTCTCTGTGGGAACGCACAGGGCGGAGGGAAGTTGACGCCGGCAGCAGGTGGTCCCCGAGGTACTCCGGACCCATGCCATGTAAGGACTTAAAGACCATAACCAAAACCTTGAATCTCACCCGGAAGACAACTGGTAACCAATGCAGCTCGCGGAGCAAAGGTGTAACATGGGAGTACCGGGAAACTCCCAAGACAACTCTCGCGGCCGCATTCTGTACCAGTTGGAGCCTCTGAGTGGTCTTCAAGGGGAGCCCCATGTAAAGAGCATTGCAGTAGTCCAGGTGAGAGGTCACAAGCGCATGAGTGACCGTACACAGGGCATCCCGGTCCAGATAGGGCCGCAACTGGCGCACCAGGCGAACCTGGGCGAAAGCTCCCCTAGTCACGGCTACTATATGGTCTTCCAGGGTAAGCCGTGAATCTAGGAGGACTCCCAAGTTGCGAGCCCTATCCACGGGGGGGTAAAAACTCACCCCCCATAGAAAGAGGTGGAATGCACAGCCACTCAGTCTTGTCAGGGTTGAGCTGAAGTCTGTTCCTCCCCATCCAGACCTGAACCGCCTCCAGGCAATGGGACATCACATCGAGGGCATCACTGGGGTGGTTTGGGGTCGAAATGAAAAGCTGGGTATCATCAGCGTACTGATGATACCCAACTCCAAAACCACGAATGATCTCACTCAGCGGTTTCATGTAGATGTTGAACAGGAGAGGCGAGAGGACCGACCCCTGAGGAACTCCACAAACGAGAGTCCTTGGGGTCGACCTCTGCCCCCCTGCCAACACCGACTGCGAGCGTCCCAGGAGATAGGAGGAGAACCACTGAAGATCTGTGCCTCCCACTCCCAATCCCCTGAGACGCCGCAGCAGGATACCATGGTCGATGGTATCGAAAGCCGCCGAGAGGTCTAATAGGACAAGGACAGAGGAATATCCTCTGTCCCGGGCCCTCCTCAGATCATTCACCAGAGCGACCAATGCTGTCTCCGTGCTGTACCCGGGCCTGAAACCCGATTGGGATGGGTCTAGATAATCCGCTTCATCCAGAACCAGGGGGAGCTGATGCGCCACCACACTCTCAACAACCTTCGCAAGAAAGCGAAGGTTGAAGACCGGACGAAAGTTATTCAACACAGCTGGGTCCAGGGCAGGCTTCTTGAGGAGAGGTCTCACCACTGCCTCCTTCAAGACGGCGGGGAAATTACCCTCACTCAAAGAAGCAGATATAACTGCCTGGAACCAGCCGCGTGTCCTCTCCCGAGCTGCATAGACCAGCCAAGAAGGGCATGGGTCCAATAAACATGTGGTGGAGCTCAACCTCCCCATAATCCTGTCCACTTCCTCAGGGGTCACAGAATCAAACTCCTCCCAGATAACATCGACAAGACCGCCCGTGTCCTGATCATCGGACTCTGCCCAGTTGGAGTCCAGACCGGTCCGAATCCGAGCGATTTTATCCAACAGATGTTGACCAAACTCCTCGGCACAGCCCTGCAAGGGTTCCTCCCTCACCTCCTGATTAAGGAGGGAGCGGGTCACCCTAAACAGGGCGGCCAGGCGATTATCTGCGGACGTGATGAGGGCAGAGAAGTAATTGCACCTCGCCGCCCTCATCGCTGCGAGATAAGACCTAATAAAGGTTCTTAGTCGCAACCGGTCGGATTTGGATCGGCTGGACCTCCAACAGCTCTCTAGGCCCCGTTTCCGACGCTTCATCTCCCGGAGCTCCGTAGAGAACCATGGAGCTTGTTGGGATCTGCAACGGGTCAGGGGCCGCAAGGGTACAACTCGGTCAAGTGCCTCAGTGGCCGCCCTTTCCCAGGCTTCCACTAGGGCATCTGCCGAGTTGTGAGCGATGGAGGCAGGTGGGGACCCCAGCGCTGCCTGGAACCTGTCAGGATCCATTAAGTGCCTGGGGTGGTACCATCTGGTTGGCTCCGTACCCCCACGGCGGGGGGTGGCAAAACGGAAGACCAGCCGCAGGAGATAATGATCGGTCCATGACAGGGGCATAATAAATGGAGAGCCCCCACCAAGATCATCAAACCACTGTCCAGATAAGAAAACCAGGTCAAGGGTGTGGCCTCCCTCATAATAAGTGCTCATTTAAATATAATTGAAATAGAAAACCAGCCATGCAAGTAGTTGAATCATTTAGATGACAGAAGAGTGAAAAGGATCCTCCAGGGGGATATGGAATCTGCAGAGAAATGGAACACCCCTTTTGTGTATTTCTTATTATGGAAAATATGAGATCATACTCTATTAACTTTGTTGGAGAGACTCAGAATAGGTGTTGTGATTCACGGTCAGCCTGTGGGTTCGGCAGTTGGGTCGGATGATTCAGAGGAGGAGGAGGGGGTTGTTGGAGAGCTTGCTGAGGATAGTATTGAGGCTCCGCGAGCCCTCAGCCAGGCCCCTCCCATCTGGTCACGACGCAGACCCCGCTGTGTGAGCCCGACAGCGTGGATGAAGATGACCCACAGCTGGCCCTGTTCAAGGATGCCCGACGCAGGAGGCAGTCAATCAGGAGTAAACAGGAAGGCAATGGGGCACCTCGGAAGGAGGCAGAGAGAAGCCACGCCCTGAACTGTTTAAAACGGGAATGTGTGGGAGGGCTGGTTTGCTGAAGGCAACCGTTTGAATAGCTCCTGTTTCATGGTTCGTGTTTGCTCTCTTTGCTCTCTTTGCTCTGTTTTATGTTAATAAATTTGGCAGGCTTAGTTCCAGCCTCTTGCCTTCTTGTAAAAGGGGTTGTCCCTGCCTTTTCTGCAGGGCCGGTAGCAGGCTGGTACAGAACAATAGGTAAAGCAAACTGAGCTAACAAGGAGCTATGTTCTAAGATATCTTGAGAGGCTGTACTCTAACAAATCACTGGGTCCTGGTGGTATCCACCAGAGAGTTCTAAAATAATTCAAATGTGAAATTGCCAGCCTCCTAGTAAAACTATGCAACTTGTCATTCAAATCCGGCTGAGTAGCAGTGGTTTGGAAGGTAGCCAAAGTGACAGTTGTTTGTTTTTTTTAAAAAAAAATTGTACTCAAGGGAGATCTAGGAAATTATAGATCAGTCAACTTAACTTTTGCAGTGGGGAAATTGATAGAAATGGTATCGAAGCAAAAATGAGTACATGAACAAAAGGACAAGATTTGTAAATCCTGGGGAACTAATCTTTTGGAGTTTTTTTTTCAGAGTGCCAATTGGCACGTGGATTGAGGTGATGTATTCATATCAACCACTTGGTTTTACAAAAAGATTTTGAAAAAGTTCCCCATCAAAGGTCATTCAGTAAATGTTAACAGCTGTGGGCTAAGGGTTTGTTGTCACTGTGTGTTGGGGGAGAGGGGGGGAGGCTCAGCTAATCTCGATGTACACATGTTGTACTTTGACAATAAAGGTTTATTATTATTATTTCCTTTTTCGAACTGCAAATAGTTTAAAAACACAAACCAAAATGGGGAGCAGAAATAAATGGGCAATTTTTCAGTGAAGGAAAGTCAGGAGTAGAGTCCCTCAAGATCTATATTGACACCAGTGCTTAAATCAAGAATGAGTGATCTTACTTTAAAAGTTTAATAGCTTGCTAGCTAGGGAAGTTTGCTGATGACACCAAGCTACTTAGCATGGTTAAAAAAACTGCTGCAGCAGAATCTTTTTAAACTTGGTGACTGATTAACTGAATGGCAAATACAATTCAGTTTAGGTAAAGTGATGCATTGTGGTAGAAATCCTCCTAACTACACAGACATATTGATGAGAGATTCCTATTCAGGAGGGTAGGGTGGGGCTGGGGAGGGTAAGTTTGGTATAGACCAGGGGTAGGCAACCTCGGCTCTTTTATGACTCATGGACTTCAACTCCCAGAATTCCTGAGCCAGCTATGCTGGGAGTTGAAGTCCATGAGTCATAAAAGAGCCGAGGTTGCCTACCCCTGGTATAGACAGCATAAGTGCCGACATTTACATCAAGGGAGGTGAAGTAGTGTGTACATGTGCTACAATGCAAATGTGACAGGTACACATTAGAGATCCTAAGCTTACATAAATTGTTGGTGTGCACTTGCCCATAGCTGACTAAAGGTTATGGCATGAATTTTGAGTATATTTAACATCCTTTACTGAAAATTCAGAGTTTATTTTCTCATAGCCCTTTCCCTCTCATAATGATTTAGCAAGCCATGAGAAAGCAATTTTGAATACCACTCTAAATCCTGAGTTTATATAACAAGCTTGCTGAGATGTCTCCTTATAATTTATCAAAATTTATTCCTCCTGGGCTTGAATATATTCTGCTAGCCAAGTGTTTTCCCTCAAAGCAGTACAATGTGCAGAAAAATCACAGAGATAGCATGAAGGCAGTTCCTTGAGACCAGCTAACTTATCATTCGGCTTCTTGTCTGCTCCTGTTGTTAAAAAGAATAGGATTTGTAGCTTGGTCTGGTTTATTTCTGTTACTAGTTGAAGGTTGAAGGGTTACACAGTTTAAATATTCCACCTTTCCTTTGGAGGATATTGTAAAAAGGGACAGGCAGTATACGTGGGAGGGCTACTTAATGTATACAAGTTGAAGAACTGATTACTTTAAGCTTCACAACTGGAATATTATTGTCTATATGGCTGACATAAGCTCTTCATGAAAAATATTATGAATGCATTTGCTATTTTTGATCTCCTTGAATTATGGTCCACCCAATTTTTCTCTTTCTCAGTGTTTCTATGAATAGAACATTCTATTGTTTTAGTGTTAAGACTTAGGAATTTAAGCCTTGATTTTCTTTGAGAATTGAAGGCAGACAGCAATGGATGGATAGAGAGAACTTAAGTAATCCTGTCTGATCTGATTCTCTGCAGCTCCAATTCCTGTCCAGATAGTCTTGTCATTCTACTTGCTTATTTATTTATTATTTAATTTTATTATTTTATTTTATTTTATTTTATTTTATTATTTTATTTTATTTTATTTTATTTTATTTTATTTTATTTTATTTTATTTTATTTTATTTTATTTTATTTTATTTTATTTTATTTTATTTTATTTTATTTTTTTATTTTATTTTATTTTATTTTATTTTATTTTATTTTATTTTATTTTATTTTATTTTATTTTATTAGATTTTTATACCACCCTATTCCCGAAGGACTCAGGGCGGTTTACAGGGCAGCATAAAATACAATATAAAGATAATATAAAATTAAAATAAATTAAATTACTTAAGCCCAACAATTAAAACAATATATAAAAAGCTAAAACCCCTTCAGTCCAGGCCTGATAGATCGAAAAACCAGGTTTTCAGGTCCCGGCGAAATGAACGCAGATCGGGGGCGGTCCGAAGTTCTACAGGTAAATCATTCCAAAGGGCAGGCGCGCCCACAGAGAATGCCCTCCCTCTGGGGATCACCCGCCGACACTCCTTAACCGGCGGCACCCTGAGAAGGCCCTCCCTGTGGGAGCGCACAGGATGATGGGAAGTTGATGCCGGCAGCAGGTGTTCCCTTAGATAATCAGGACCCAAGCCATTTAGAGCTTTATAGGTCATTACCAGCACCTTGAATCTCACCCGGAGGGCAACCGGAAGCCAATGCAGCTCACGGAGAAGAGGTGTTACACGGGAGTATTGGGAAACTCCCATAACAACTTGTGCGGCTGCATTCTGCACCAGTTGAAGCCTCCGCGTGGTCCTCAAGGGCAGCCCCATGTAGAGAGCGTTGCAGTAGTCTAGCCGGTAGGTCACGAGCGCATGAGTGACTGTGCGTAGGGCATCTCAGTGCAGATAGGGCCGCAACTGGCACACCAGATGAAGCTGGGCAAAAGCCCCCCTGGTCACGGCTCCTATATGGTCTTCAAAATTGAGCCATGAATCCAAGAGGACGCCCAAGTTGCGAGCCCTATCGATGGGGGTAACACCTCACCCCCCATCATTAGTGATGGAACAACCTGGTTAACCCGAGATGCCGGTATGCACAGCCACTCAGTCTTGGCAGGATTGAGACGAAGCCTGTTTCTCCCCATCCAAACCCGGACTGCCTCCAGGCAACGGGACATCACGTCGAGTGCATCACTGGGTTGGTTTGGGGTGGAAAGAAAAACTTGGGTATCATCAGCGTACTGATGATACCCCACCCCGAAACCACGAATGAGCTCGCCCAGCGGTTTCATGTAGATGTTGAACAGGAGGGAATCCTGATCCTAGAATTGTGTTTCCATTATCATCATCAATACCATCACTATTGTTGCAGTGAAATCGTGACTGAGGACAAGCAACTGTTAAAGGAATTATGAAAAAAAAAACCAAGAAGAATTGAAGTAATTGTTCCCCCCCCCCTTCTGACATGGCTGCATTATAAATTCTGTTATAGGTAAGTCCTTGACCTACAACAAAAAATGAGCCCAGAATTGCAGTCATAAGTCATGGCAATCATTAAGTGGTTCACCATGTAACTGTGCCCAATTTACTGTCATTTTTGCAGCAGTGAATATTGCAGTCATTAAACAAATGCCACCATTGTTAAATAAATACATTTTACCCAATGGGCATTTTTCCCCAGAAACTAGGAGCATTATTATTATTTTTACTCAGAAGTCCAGTTTCTAGCATAAGGCAGTAAACACTGCTTTCCCCAGGATTTTCAAGTAGAAATACCCTTCTCCTCATTTTATTAATAATAATAATAATAATAAGTTGGAAGGGACCTTGGAGGTCATCTAGTCCAAACCCCTGCTCAGGCAGGAAACCCTATACCATTTCAGACAAATGGCTGTCCAGTCTCTTCTTAAAAACTTCCAGTGTTGGAGCATTCACCACTTCTGGAGGCAGGTTGTTCCACTGGTTAGTTGTTCTAACTGTCAGGAAGTTTCTCCTTAGTTCTAGGTTGCTTCTCTCCTTGACTAGTTTCCATCCATTGCTTCTTGTCCTGCTTTCAGGTGCTTTGGAGAACAGCTTGGCTCCCTCTTCTTTGTGGCAGCCCCTGAGATATTGGAACACTGCTATCATGTCACCCCTCACCCTTCTCTTTGTTAAACTACACATACCCAATTCCAGCAACCGTTCCCTATATGTTTTAGCCTCCAGCCCCCTAATCATCTTTGCTGCTCTTCTCTGTACTCTTCTAGAGTCTCGACATCTTTTTTACATCGTGGTGACTAAAACTGGATGCAGTATTCCAGGTGTGGCCTTACCAAGGCATTGTAAAGTGGTATTAGTACTTCACATGATCTGTTAATGCAGCCTAGCACTGTGTTGGCTTTTTTGGCAGCTGCAGCACACTGCTGGCTCATATTTAATTTAATTTAATTTAATTTAATTTAATTTAATTTAATAATTTTATTTATATACCGCCCTTCTCCCGAAGAACTCAGGGTGGTGAACAGGTGACTGTCCACTAGGACTCCGAGATCTCTCTCACAGTTACTACTATCAAGCAAGGTACCACCTATACTATACCTGTGCATTTGATTTTTCCTGCCTAAATGTAGAACCTTACTTTTTTCACAATTTAATTTCATTTTGTTAGATAGTGCCCAGTGTTCGAGTCTGTCCAGATCCTTCTGTATCTTAAGCCTATCTTCTGGAGTATTGGCTATTCCTGCCAGCTTGGTGTCGTCTGCAAATTTGATGAGTTCCCCATCTATCCCCTCATCCAAATCGTATTTTGTATTATTATAATACAAAAAAAATAGCAGCAACAACAAAAAAGATTAGAGCAGAAAAGGATTTTCCCCTTACTACTGCAGACAAAGATTTCTCAGAATTTGAAAATTATTGCTTTTATGTATTAGAGGTGAAAATGTTGTTCTGAGCTTAAAAACATGCTTATCTGAAGTATGGCATTGCTGTTCTGATATGAAATTTATTGTCATATATTAAGCCATCTGTTCCCAAGGACTGTGCATCATATTCCAGGGCTAGCCAATATTTGACTCTGTCAAGCATACTTTTGAATCTCTGAACTCTTGCAACATGTCTGCATGAAAGAAAAAAAAATCTGGTTCACATTTGTGCATTTGGAGATTGTATTTGGAACAGTCGGTGCTCTCCACAGGTAGTAATAAGTAATCTGGAATTACAGAATTTAATTTTGACAGGTGGCATAATGTGCATGGTTAATCAAGCCTTATTGACTATTGTGATCTTTGTCCACTTGATTCTCTAGGCTGTTTTAGCCTTGAAATTGCTTTTCTATGTGCTATTCATATTTCTTTCTTTCCTTCTTTCCTTCCTTAGCAGTGTTTAATATTAGAACAATACTTTTCTGAGATCAGTCAATATAAACAGTGTGGGGAAGTTTACAAGATACAGAATAACAGAGTTGGAAGGATCTTGGAGGCCTTCTAGTCTAATCCCCTGCTCAAGCAGGAGACCCTATACCACTTTAGACAAATGGCTGCCCAAACTCTTCTTAAAAGCGTCCAGGGTTGGAGCACCCACAACTTCTGAAGGCAAGCTGTTCCACTGATTAATTGTTCTTACTGTCAGAAAATTTCTTCTTAGCTCTAGGTTGCTTCTTTTTTTGTTCAGTTTCCATACATCGCTTTTTGTCTTGTTTTCGGGTGCTTTACCAAATGGGTTGACTCCCTCTTTTTTGTGACAGCCCTGCAAATATTGGAACACTGCTATCATGTCATCTTATATGCAGAGCACATCATGAGAAAGGCAGGGCTAGATGAATCAAAAGTTGGAATTAAGATTGCCGGAAGAAACATCAACAACCTAAGATATGCAGATGATACCACTCTAATGGCAGAAAGTGAAGAGGAACTAAAGAGCCTCTTGTTGCGAGTGAAGAAGGAGAGTGCAAAACTTGGGTTGAAACTAAACATTAAGAAAACCAAGATCATGGCATCCGGCCCTCTCAATTCCTGGCAAATAGATGGGGAAGAAATGGAGGTAGTGACAGATTTTATTTTCCTGGGCTCCAAGATCACTGCAGATGGGGACTGTAGCCAAGAAATTAAAAGACGCTTGCTCCTTGGGAGGAAAGCCATGGCAAATCTAGACAGCACACTAAAAAGCAGAGACATCACCCTGTCAACAAAAGTGCGTATAGTCAAGGCTATGGTCTTCCCAGTTGCAATGTATGGCAGTGAAAGCTGGACCATAAGAAAGGCTGAGCGCCAAAGAATTGAAGCCTTTGAACTGTGGTGCTGGAGAAGACTCCTGCGAGTTCCTTGGACTGCAAGGCGATCAAACCGGTCAGTCCTAGAGGAGATCAACCCTGACTGCTCTTTAGAAGGCCAGATCCTGAAGCTAAAACTCAAATACTTTGGCCACCTAATGAGAAGGAAGGACTCACTGGAGAAGAGCCTAATGCTGGGAAAGATTGAGGGCAATAGAAGAAGGGGACGACAGAGAATGAGGTGGCTGGATGGAGTCACTGAAGCAGTAGGCGTGAGCTTAAATGGACTCCAGAAGATGGTAGAGGACAGGAAGGCCTGGAGGAACGTTGTCCATAGGGTCGCGATGGGTCGGACACGACTTCACAACTAACAACAACAATCATGTCATCTCTTCATTCCTCTCTTCTCTTTCCTCTTTCTAAGAAGATGGTCTGGTTATCCTGTATCATTGTCGTCTCTTAGCAGCCCTGCTCCTTCTTTCATCTTTGACTGTGATGTAGGTCTTTGTTGAAAGACATGACTTCCACAAAGTTGCTCTAAAACTGGTATCTTCCTATTCCATTGCATCACTAGTTGTAGTTAGCACTCCATCTCAAGAGAGACCTTCTTCTGTCCTTGTTAAATGTTCAGATCACCATTTGTGTATGTGGCCCTAGCTATTCTTTTCCTGTCTCCAATATGTCTATTTTCCTTCAGTTCTTATAAATACTCTTGAGTGATGCATTTGGATACTGTCATGGTAAACATCTATTGGAAGCAGATGCAGAGAATGATCCACCATCTCTTCGGGGTTATCCAGCTTTATTTCTAAATCACAGGAAGGTGAAAAGTGTCTTGTTTTATTTAATTTATTTATTTTGCAATAATTGTCATGACACCCATGACAAAAGACTGTTCTTTGATCCATGATATCTAGGAAACCATTTTAAGCAGCTTAGACTGCCATAAATCAGATATTCTTAATACCTTTGCGTGTGTTGTGTATGTACCCATTCAACTCAGTGTTGATTCCTGGCAACTCCTTGCAGTTTTCTTGGCAAGATTTCAGATGTGGTTTGGCATTGCTGCTTTCTAGGGTTAAGAGAAAGTGACTGGCCAAGATCACCCAGTTGGCTTCATGCCTAAGGCAGGACTAGAACTCATACTCTTGGTTTCCAGCCTGATTCCTTTATCTCCACAGCAAAGTGTCTCTTTCCATTATGTCTTGCTTTGATTTTATTTTAGGTTCAATTTTCAACCTAATAAATGCTTAACTACTGTTGCACCATGACTTTGTTGATTCCACCACAGCTAGCAATTCAAGGCAATGGAAAGTCTACAATAACATTAAATGTGTTCATATGTTCTTTGTTTATTCATAGTATATTTCTACTCTACCTCTTCCACAAGATGCTCAAAGTATGTTCTTTCACCATCTGATTTTAGTTTCAGAGAGGAAAAATGCTAATAACTTGTTCAAGATTGCACAGTGAGGACCCCCCACTTCCAATATATTTCCACACAACACTGGGTTCATCCACAGTCAATATTATTATACCGTATATACTTGAGTATAAGCCGACTCGAGTATAAGCCGAGACCCCCAATTTCACCCCCAAAAACTGGAAAAAGTTATTGACTCGAGTATAAGCCGATCCGCCGTTCTGCAAGCCTGAATACACAGGAATACCCTGTGTGGCCGCGGCTCGTCGGCAGGTCTCCGTTCCTCCTGCCGACCTTTGGGGAGGTTTGGGCGCCTCCCCAAACCTCCCCAAACGTCGGCAGGTCTCCGTTCCTCCTGCCGACCTTTGGGGAGGTTTGGGCGCCTCCCCAAACCTCCCCAAACCTCGGCAGGTCTCCGTTCCTCCTGCCGACCTTTGGGGAGGTTTGGGCGCCTCCCCAAACCTCCCCAAACCTCGGCAGGTCTCCGTTCCTCCTGCCGACCTTTGGGGAGGTTTGGGCGCCTCCCCAAACCTCGGCAGGTCTCCGTTCCTCCTGCCCACCTTTGGGGAGGTTTGGGCGCCTCCCCAAACCTCTGCAGGTCTCCGTTCCTCCGCGCAGACCTGCCGACCTTTGGGGAGGTTTGGGCGCCTCCCCAAACCTCGGCAGGTCTCCGTTCCTCCTGCCGACCTTTGGGGAGGTTTGGGCGCCTCCCCAAACCTCCCCAAACCTCGGCAGGTCTCCGTTCCTCCTGCCGACCTTTGGGGAGGTTTGGGCGCCTCCCCAAACCTCGGCAGGTCTCCGTTCCTCCTGCCGACCTTTGGGGAGGTTTGGGCGCCTCCCCAAACCTCGGCAGGTCTCCGTTCCTCCTGCCGACCTTTGGGGAGGTTTGGGCGCCTCCCCAAACCTCCCCAAACCTCGGCAGGTCTCCGTTCCTCCTGCCGACCTTTGGGGAGGTTTGGGCGCCTCCCCAAACCTCCCCAAACCTCGGCAGGTCTCCGTTCCTCCTGCCGACCTTTGGGGAGGTTTGGGCGCCTCCCCAAACCTCGGCAGGTCTCCGTTCCTCCGCGCAGACCTGCCGACCTTTGGGGAGGTTTGGGCGCCTCCCCAAACGTCCCCAAACCTCGGCAGGTCTCCATTCCTGTTTGGGGAGGTTTGGGCGCCTCCCCAAACGTCCCCAAACCTCGGCAGGTCTCCGTTCCTCCGCGCAGACCTGCCGACGTTTGGGGAGGTTTGGGCGCCTCCCCAAACCTCCCCAAACCTCGGCAGGTCTCCGTTCCTGTTTGGGGAGGTTTGGACGCCTCCCCAAACCTCCCCAAACCTCGGCAGGTCTCCGTTCCTCCGCGCAGACCTGCCGACCTTTGGGGAGGTTTGGGCGCCTCCCCAAACGTCCCCAAACCTCGGCAGGTCTCCGTTCCTGTTTGGGGAGGTTTGGGCGCCTCCCCAAACCTCCCCAAACCTCGGCAGGTCTCCGTTCCTCCGCGCAGACCTGCCGACGTTTGGGGAGGTTTGGGGAGGCGCCCAAACCTCCCCAAAGGTCGGCAGGAAGAACGGAGACCTGCCGAGGTTTGGGGAGGTTTGGGGAGGCGCCCAAACCTCCCCAAAGGTCGGCAGGTCTGCGCGGAGGAACGGAGACCTGCCGAGGTTTGGGGAGGTTTGGGGAGGCGCCCAAACCTCCCCAAACAGGAACGGAGACCTGCCGAGGTTTGGGGAGGTTTGGGGAGGCGCCCAAACCTCCCCAAACGTCGGCAGGTCTGCGCGGAGGAACGGAGACCTGCCGAGGTTTGGGGACATTTGGGGAGGCGCCCAAACCTCCCCAAACAGGAACGGAGACCTGCCGAGGTTTGGGGACGTTTGGGGAGGCGCCCAAACCTCCCCAAAGGTTGGCAGGTCTGCGCGGAGGAACGGAGACCTGCCGAGGTTTGGGGAGGTTTGGGGAGGCGCCCAAACCTCCCCAAACAGGAACGGAGACCTGCCGAGGTTTGGGGACGTTTGGGGAGGCGCCCAAACCTCCCCAAAGGTCGGCAGGTCTGCGCGGAGGAACGGAGACCTGCCGAGGTTTGGGGAGGTTTGGGGAGGCGCCCAAACCTCCCCAAACAGGAACGGAGACCTGCCGAGGTTTGGGGACGTTTGGGGAGGCGCCCAAACCTCCCCAAAGGTCGGCAGGTCTGCGCGGAGGAACGGAGACCTGCCGAGGTTTGGGGAGGCGCCCAAACCTCCCCAAACAGGAACGGAGACCTGCCGAGGTTTGGGGAGGCGCCCAAACCTCCCCAAAGGTCGGCAGGTCTGCGCGGAGGAACGGAGACCTGCCGAGGTTTGGGGAGGTTTGGGGAGGCGCCCAAACCTCCCCAAACAGGAACGGAGACCTGCCGAGGTTTGGGGACGTTTGGGGAGGCGCCCAAACCTCCCCAAAGGTCGGCAGGTCTGCGCGGAGGAACGGAGACCTGCCGAGGTTTGGGGAGGTTTGGGGAGGCGCCCAAACCTCCCCAAACAGGAACGGAGACCTGCCGAGGTTTGGGGAGGTTTGGGGAGGCGCCCAAACCTCCCCAAAGGTCGGCAGGAGGAACGGAGACCTGCCGAGGTTTGGGGAGGCGCCCAAACCTCCCCAAAGGTCGGCAGGAGGAACGGAGACCTGCCGAGGTTTGGGGAGGCGCCCAAACCTCCCCAAAGGTCGGCAGGAGGAACGGAGACCTGGGGAGGTTTGGGGAGGCGCCCAAACCTCCCCAAAGGTCGGCAGGAGGAACGGAGACCTGCCGAGGTTTGGGGAGGCGCCCAAACCTCCCCAAAGGTCGGCAGGAGGAACGGAGACCTGCCGAGGTTTGGGGAGGTTTGGGGAGGCGCCCAAACCTCCCCAAAGGTCGGCAGGAGGAACGGAGACCTGCCGAGGTTTGGGGAGGTTTGGGGAGGCGCCCAAACCTCCCCAAACGTCGGCAGGTCTGCGCGGAGGAACGGAGACCTGCCGAGGTTTGGGGAGGTGCCCAAACCTCCCCAAACGTCGGCAAGTCTCCGTTCCTCCGCGCCCTGCCTGCCTGCTTCTTTCCGCTGCGGAAAGAAGCAGGCAGGCAAGGCGCGGAGTTTGGGGAGGTGCGCGCGCACCTCCCCAAACCTCCCCAAACTTCGGCAGGTCTCGGACGGCGGTGGCTTGGGAGAGGTGCGGGCGATCCCGAAGCACCAAAGCCTCGGCCGCGCACATGTCCTCGGTAAGTTTTTTTTGTTGACTGGAGTATAAGCCGAAGTGGAATTTTTCAGCCCAAAAAGTGGGCTGAAAAATTCGGCTTATACTCAAGTATATACGGTATTCATAAAAGCTGAAATACTCCAGCATGGACAATTCTAATATAATTAATCCATAGTTTATGCAGATGATGAGAAATGGTGGGATAATTTCAGCAAGGAACATAGTATTTTCAAGAAGAGTGAGGCAATATTACTAGCATATACAATGAGGACCTAAATTCATTTGTAAGAAGGATTAGATTAGGAGGGGGTGATAAAATATATGTTGTGATATCATAATGCACAAACAGGGTGGAGCACCACTACCATCTGCAGACTGCATGATTGCTTTGGGTACAGTCCTCCCCCCACCATTTGCATCTTACTTTTCAGGGGCAGAAGGGAATTTTTAAATACATTCCTGTGATTTAGAATCTAGTCTTATTGAATTCAAAGGGTTTTAGGAATTATTCTGCGTGATGAAAAATTCTGCTACATATTCTGAATAAAATATCAAAATATTGTTCTTTAGCTAATCAGCAAAGATTTATCTACAATATACTACATTAATTTCAGAGCATAGGCACAGAACCTAAACTTAAGTTATTATAGATATCCCTCCTTAAACCAGAAGCTTGGGTGCCAGGTTTATAATTATTTTAAAAATAATATAATGGATATATAAGTTGTCACATGAAAATCAACGTGGAATAAAAAACAAATAATATAGCTATGAGTTGCATCAGACTGCAAAGGTGCAAGAAGGCATCAAATGTCTTAGCTTTTTCATTTTATTTATAAAAAGCTAGAATGTGACCAGCAAAATATCTGATTGATCTTTGCTGTTTTACTTGTTCATAGGCAGCATGAACTAGATGGATGGTTCCTTTCCTAAAGCAAAAAAAAATGCTTCTTTTTAGTCATATAAATACAAATGCATTAAAAGAAAACACAACATTTTCAAATTATTCATGCTAATTAAGCAATTACATTGTGCTGCACATTTGCTGCGTTTCATGACAGCATATACCCATTGTTTGCTGATAGTAAAGGATGCCTCCTTTATATTATAACCAGAGTAGTTTCTCATTCCCTGGAAAAGTCTCATCTTTGATCATTGCAAGGAGAGAGTGTAAAACATGCCTGTCTTCAGAATGACAGAGAGATCCTGAGAGCATCTCTAAGATATTTTTTTCCAGGGGAACTTTTTGACAGCTATATTTGTGTGTAGTGGGTGAATTTGGCCCATTTCTGCTGGTAAAGAATGATGCCCTTTGATATAATTTTTATTATTCAAAAGTACTTGAATGTGTTATGCATTACCATGACTACTAGCTTTAGCTCTAAACAAAATAGCTTGTTTATTTTTATTTTCCCCTCTTAGCATGCAAAACAAATATTATACATGCAATTATTAGATAATTTATGGAAAGTGGACTTTAAACATGCAATCAGAGCAAAGAACCCAAGCTATTCATAAGCAGATGTTCACTGCAACTTTAGCTGTGTTTTCCTTTTCTTGCTACTTTGGCTTTGATCATTGGCTAATTTTTTTTCTACGTGCTGAATTTTAAAAGATACCCTAATATCAAGACTCATATTTTTGATTAACTTAAGTCATTGTCAATAATGACTTGAAAATGTCATTCCTGGGTTAATCGTGTCACACTATTTAAAAAATTCTCTTTGTCTTATAGAATATTTCATTTGCCCGTTCTGCTTTAAATGGCAAGGATGTTTTTGAATGATGGCAATACACCCTTGATATAATATCAAGATTGTTCTTTAGAAACATTTCTATATGAGCCACATTACGTTCAGCGTTGTTTCTACAGAGAAAAAAAACTAATAAAATTACTAGCAGTTTATTCCATATCTTAAACATAGGGATTTCTATATCGATGTATTAAAAACAGCCTATCGTGAACATTTTATATACTTGGGTGTTTTAAAAATTGCTCATTCAGTTTTAAAGAGTTTGTTACATTATTTCTTGAATTGCCATTGTATATTGCACAAAATATAATACTGTGGTTTGAGGGAAATGCTCATGTAACAGCTGTCTTGGCAAGGCTGTTTTACCATACAGAACAGCTGTTATTAGAATTCTTTGCTGCTCATCCTCATGAAAACAAAGATAAGAAATTCACATAGAAGTAAATTCAGCCAGGGGGACAGGGCCCAATAAAGACACAGAACACCTGATCACATGACAATTTTCTCTTGCTAGGATGCCCATTCAGATTGAGTTAAATGAGCACATTTTTCCTCTTCTTTCATTAATATATTGAAACAAAATGTATGTAAATGCAAAAGCATTTGGATGACTACTCAGCTGTAATCCAAGTGCCCATTAGATGCCTATGTTGGCAAGCTGTATAAGATATGTGATATCCTTAATATTGCTACTGCTAGGAGGATCTGAATATGTGGAAAAACAATGCTTTGTACATGGTAAAATACTCATATAAGAACTTTCTACTTATATTGCAAATTCATGGCAGCACACCATATCTCTACATAGAAACAGACTCATAAAGATGAGAAGAAATATAAGTCTTGACAACTTTGTGAAAAAAAGTTTTTTTTCCATCTGGAAAAAAGGTAGCTTTTGTTGTCTCCTAAATTAATCCAGCTGGCTCCCACATTATATTTTATAATGTTTCCATCAACAGTCAATGCCAGGAATCATTCCCACATCAAAAAGAAATATTTTTTCTTATTTTGAGCACCACTCCAGCATCTACTAGTATTCAAGGTACCTGTGATGCCCCATTCACTCACACATACATACACACACACACACCATGGGTTTAAGGAGTCTTTATTAAGGCTTCCGAGCCTGAATTGTATTCCCCAGCAATTCCCTGTGCTAGCACCAGCTCAACCCCAATGAGTTCCACAGTCTGCTCAAATGAAGCCAACACTAATCCTCAAGGCAAGGCAAGTCCAGTCCACTAGACAAAGGGAAATAGGCAAAGCAAAACAAGGCAAAGGCAATAGTTGAAGAGACACAATCTGAAGTTCAAGGCAAGAACACACAACTAGGAAATGAACATTTTGTTCCCAGCATCACTTCCCTCTGTCTGCTGTGCTAAATAGCCAGTTTCTGGTTCAAGAAGCTTCTTCAGTTCAGCAGAAGTGAAAAAGTTTCTTGGATGAGAAGTGAAATGTCTTCAAGCAAAAACCAAGAAAGTCCAGCTGCCTTTTGAAAAAGCACCTTTGGGACATCCATGTCATTATATTTACTCTTTCCCATCATTGCTACAGTTATGCAAACAGTGAACAAAAAGAGTCCACATTATCTGAATGGAGTTTCAACTTTTTTGCCGGGAGTTTTCATTGTAGGCCAGGCTCCTGGGGACTCTTGGGAACCCACTGAAAATCAGCAAATAGAGTCAACTATGAAAAGTGTTGTGATGAGAGTCAGTTGTAAAAAAAATGTAGAAGTATATAAATACCAATTTACACAGGTGGAAACTCCATGAGAGCTTTTGCAGTGCAGATGAGCCCCAAAATGTGTAAGGCACTTCCAATCCTCATCCCTTTAAACTGTAATGAAGTAGTAAGCCCCAGGTGAATGCTTAAGAAAATAACAGCAGTTAGGAAGTTTATTCACCCACAGTAAATCTCGGGGCTACATAAATCCGCTCATAAGGACAAACAAAGTATGAAAGACAAAAAAAAACTTTAAAAGTCAGGATGATCTACTGCAATTTCTGAACAAAAAGAAGCAATTCACTAAACATTTACAGGTGCTTTTAAGGAACTGAAAAGGTGTCAAGTGTTATAAAGCACCCACAATAGAGAGACAATAGACTTGAAAAAAGTTCTCCTGATGAAGCCAAAAATCTGTGCAGAAGTCACTTCTAACCTTATACTTTGTTCCATGTAATTTAAATATAGATAATTAAGCTTTCTTTTTTCCTCTTTTTTTGAGGTGCACAGAAAAGGAATTGCTGTGTGAAAATCGCACTCAGATTTTCCAAATGTTTCTTCTTGTTGGCAGCAGAACAAAAATTACCTGCAAACAACTTCCCGTATCAAATTACAAAAATAATGTATTTGTACTTCCCATGTTAAATTACAAAAATAAATTAATCTGTTTGTATTCTGTATAACATTGCATATCTCAATAAGGAAAACTCTGATGTATGTTTATATCCATGTTTTCATGTGGTGATTTGGGGGTTATTCATTTCCTCTCTCAGCCCTGGGAAGAAGTCAATGGCAAAGCACTTCTGAAAAATATTGCCCAGAAAACAGCATGGTCTTATTCATGCAGTTGCAAGTCAGGATTGAATTGAAAGCACAATAGATGTGTGTGTGTGTGTTTCTGAGTGTTGTGTAGGTCTACCTGTTGTCTGTTCAAATTTTTTGCACCAAATGATATACAGAGCAAATGATGTATAGTAAACGTATTCTGTAGAATGAGTTATTAGAGCATACAAAAAGATAATTCAATAAATATGTAAAAAAATTGGCACTACAGGTAGTCCCTGCTTACTATTTGCTCAGCAACTGTTCATAGTTACAACAGTGCTTAAAGAAAATGACTTTACAGGCCATTTATAACTACCCATGACCATAGCATTCCTCATGCTTGTGATCACCATTATTTTTTTTTTCCATCCTCCTGCATGCCCTTGCAAAGCAGAGACATTGGAGAGAAAGGGATTACAAGAAAGTAAGCTGTTTGCTTTTCTACACAATCACACTAGAATCTGGAGCTGGGGGCCATGGGTGCACTATGCAAACAGTTTACAGTACTCTTTTAAAATCTCTTTCTTTTCAATTTCTCTGCTTAGACACGGGGTGGGGGAGAAAAAAAGAACTAATGATTTCTAAAGGCAATATGTCCTTTTTCTGACCCTTTCCCCTTTCATCCTTGCAGAGCAAAGAGATTGGAGAGAAATTTTAAGAGAACATGTTGTTTGCTCCTCTGTGTATCAAGAGCACTGCGCAATTGTGGTTGCAACAGGAAATAGTAGGGCAAAGGAGAGATTGCCTTCAGAAATTGCTCGCTTTTTCTCCCCCATCCTCACAGAGTGAAGAGATTGGAGAGGGAATTTCAAGAGAGTACTTTAAGGTGCTTGCATAGCATGACTGCAGCTTTCAGCCTAGGCTGTGATGCCATAACATTGCTTTCAATGGGTACAAGACTGTAAGGAGCACTTCAGCATTCCAAAGGGTGAGGGAGTGGTTAGGAGACAAACAAAAGCAGAAAATATGAAACTTGTTTATCTTGTTTCTTTCCAGCCCAACAACATCAACATTTCCCACTTACCAATTGCTTTGCTAAGGGTTGTTAAGCTGTGGCTATCTGTATATTGATTTATTATTGAGTCTTGTGATAGACAAATACATTTGGAGAGCCACTTAACACAAGTAGCTTGTCATTTTGATCTGCCTCTATATGGCTGTTCAAGTATGCAACTAGACCATAAATTAATAGATGGCTGAAATCAGAAATAGCATCTTCTTGAATGGAGGCAGAATTCTGGAACACCCAGATGCTCCAAATAATATATTAAATTTTTGATGAACTGGGGTTGGAGACAACATTTGCAAAATCCTGAGGGATGGGCAAGAATGGATCTGCAGCTATTAAGTTTTCCAATGATTTAGTTACTCAGCATTCTGCCTAGATCTGCCAGTTCCCAAAAAGCACTGCTGGGGTATTGTTGTATAGCATTAAATGGATTAGGCTCTTTTGGATGTCATGTAGGTGTCATGTAGCTCCCATCCATTTTGAGAAATGTAAAATCCATTTGTCACTACAGGACTCATGCATGGGCTACATATGTACATAGCTCCAGCTGCTTTTGTCAGAATGAAGAAAGAAGCATTGTACTATCATGCTGCGAGTTTTGCCCTTTCAGACATCCATGCAACTCCTGATGTATGTACAAAGGGCCAAGGCTTATACTGCAACAATACCATGCTGCTTTCATCAGACTGACCAGTTGGATCCTCCCTTCAGAAGACACTTCCATGATGTATTTCACTGGTCTCCAATTTACCGAAGCGTAATATGAAACAGCTAGGATGCATTCAATAACTTAATTCTCCCATATCAATCTGTATTTCCCCTTATGACCATGATGATGTCCTGATTTCAGCATTCAAGTATTTTTTTTCTGCTTTCTTCATTCCATCTGATTCTTTGCCTTATGAAGGAAATCAAAATAGTCAGAAAAAAAGAACCATAGTTAATAATAATTTTTAAAAAATCTACACATTTGGGGAAGAGGATTACATAATAGTGCATTATATGGCCGCGATTGCCTTTCTGAAATCAAAGAAGAAGACAGTCTCATTTTCTTCAAAAGGAGATTGTAGAATTGAGGTGGTAGAACTGAAAAGGCCTGATTTTAAAATACGGTAACCATTGAACTGGTCTTTCTAAGGGTCTAACATTTCATAGTCGTACTGAGGCATTGTAGCATATATTGAGAAGAAACATGAAACCAATGCAGTTGTGTTATGTTTCATGCAGTATGGTAAAGCCCAGAAATGACTGGAGTCTAATAGATGAATTTTAAGGTGCATTCATTCTCTTCCAAATGCCAGAATCATATTTGTGCTATCCTTTGACTGTTCTCACCATGGACTGCCGAGGGTGACTAGTGCTCCCCCAGCAACCCTACAAAGGAACAGGCTGTTTCCTTCTTTCTGTAATCTATCCTCTCTAATCATCAAATCCATAAATCATTTTTTTCAACAAAAAGACCTGTAAGGGTTTTGCAGTCACTAATAAATGTAGTAATTTATGGTTCTCTAAGCAAACACATTAATTTTGCCATCTCTGCTAGTTCCAGCATCTTTATCAACCATTGTGAAGTCTTCCTCCATGGTGGGTATTTCAGAATCTTTCCTTATTTGCACATAAAGTCGTCTTGCAGCAGTAATCATAAATGGGAAAAGGCTTCTTTCTAGCTGTCTGTCTCCTAATTCCAACAAAAAGGTTTCAATTGAATCTTAGTCTTTGAAATTCCAAAATGTCGTACAATTTTAACTTCAGGAAGGAAAGGGGAATCCAAGCAACCAAGAAGTGAGACAAAGTGAACGTTCCCACTGGTGATAGGTAACTTGTCTTGCATCTCCCAAAATTTTCTCTTGGGCAGCACCTAAGTCAGAAGATCAGGGGCTCAGCTGCCAAAGACCTTATTGAGATTGATGTGATTGTGGGACACAGGTGCAGGAAACCCAACTTGGAGCACCCTGTGTGTAAGAAAAGGTTCTTAACTAACTAATTAAACACTTTTTCAAGTCAACCCCATGAAGGGTAAATCACTCAGATTTGGGCTGGTCTGGACTCCAACTGGGCGGAGTCTGACAGGGGGGAGACGAGCGGTCTTGGGAATGTTATCTGGGAAGAATTCGACCCTGTGACTCTGGAAGAGGTGGACAGGATCATGGGAAGGCTGAGTTCCACCATGTGTTTATTGGACCCGTGCCCCTCCTGGCTGGTATATGCAGCTCGGGAGGGGACACGAGGCTGGCTCCAGGCAGTAATAACTGCTTCTTTGAGGGAGGGTAGCTTCCCTGCCACCTTGAAGGAGGCGGTGGTGAGGCCCCTCCTCAAGAAGCCTGCCCTGGACCCGGCTATTTTGAACAACTATCGTCTGGTCTCCAACCTTCGCTTTCTAGTGAAGGTTGTTGAGAGTGTGGTGGCACGTCAGCTCCCTCTGTTCCTGGAGGAAGCGGATTATCTGGACCCCTACCAATCGGGTTTTAGGCCCGGGTACAGAACAGAGACGGTATTGGTCGCGCTGGTGAATGATCTCTGGTGGGCTCGGGACAGGGGTTGTTCCTCTGTCCTAGTCCTATTAGATCTCTCAGCGGCTTTTGATACCATCGACCATGGTATCTTACTGCGGCGCCTCAGGGGGTTGGGAGTGGGTGGCACTGTTTTACAGTGGTTCTCCTCCCTCCTGGGTCATTTGCAATCAGTGTTGGCAGGGGGAAAGAGGTCAGCCTCAAGGCCTCTCGTTTGTGGAGTCCCAAAGGGGTCGGTCCTCTCACTCCTCCTGTTCAACATCTATATGAAGCCGCTGGGTGAGATCATTCGTGGTTTTGGGGTGGGGTATCATCAGTATGTTGATGATACCCAACTTTTTATTTCCACCCCAAATCAACCCAGTGATGCCCTCCCCATGATGTCCCGTTGTCTGGAGGCGGTGAGGGTCTGGATGGGGAGGAACAGGCTTTGTCTTAATCCTGACAAGACCGAATGGCTGTACATACCGGCATCTCGGGTTACCCAGTTTATTCCATCTTTAACTATGGGAGGTGAGGTGTTACCCCCCCGTAGATAGGGCTCGCAACTTGGGCGTCTCCTTGATTCACAGCTCAGTTTAGAAGATCATATAGGAGCTGTGATCAGGGGGGCTTTTGCCCAGGTTCGCCTGGTGCACCAGTTGTGGCCCTATTTGGACCAAGATGCCCTATGTACAGTCACTCATGCGCTCATGACCTCTCGGATAGACTACTGCAATGCTCTCTATATGGGACTGCCCTTGAGGACCACTTGGAGGCTCCAACTGGTGCAGAATGTGGCCACGCGAGTTTTGATGGGGGTCTCCCGATACTCCCATATAACACTTCTGCTCCGCGAGCTGCATTGGCTTCCAGTTGCCCTTCGGGTGACATTCAAGGTGCTGGTGATGACCTATAAAGCCTTAAATGGCATGGGTCCAGATTATTTATGGGAGCACCTTCTGCCGGCGTCAACTTCCCATCGTCCTGTGTGCTCCCACAGAGAGGGCCTCCTCAGGGTCCTGTCGGCCAGGGAATACCAACTGGCGGCCCCCAGGGGGAGAGCATTGTCTGTGGGCACGCCTGCCCTCTGAAACCAGCTCCCTGTTGAGCTCCGGATGGCTCCGGACCTTCGCTCCGTTCGCCGCTACCTGAAAACTTGGTTATTTGAGCTTGGTGGCCTGGACTGAGGGATTGGGATTTTAAATTTTTAGAATGTGATTTACTTGTTGGGGCTAATTTAATTTATTTTATTTTTAACCTTGTATATTGTGTTTTAATTGCCCTCTACACCACCCCGAGTCCTTCAGGAGAAGGGTGGTATATAAATCCAATTAAATAAATAAATAAATAAATAAATAAATAAATAAATAAATAAATAAATAAATAAATAAATAAATAAATAAATAAATAGTATGTTAAATAATTTAACCACAAGAATGAAGGAAGCATATATCATTCACAAATCCTTATAGATTTTCAAAAATAATACTTCCAACATTCTTATTGTAAAGACAAGATGTAATCTAAGCAATTTAGGACATAGAATTAACTAAGATCTGAGGATCCAGTGCAGGGTAGATAGTTATATTCAATATGTTGAAGTTGGAAACTCAATGTCACTAAATCACAAGTTTGTTTTCCAGCTGAATGGAGTTCTCATGGAAAGTCAAAAAAGAAAAACTGCTACTAAGGGAACTAGGGACAACCTCATGTAATGTTTGAAAAACTGGAGCTGAAAATCTCTCTTAGTAGCAAACAGATATTCAGAATGACAAACTGAAGGGTCATTATTGGAGATTACTTAATCAAGATGTTTCTAGAAACAAATATTTTTTTAACAAAAAGTCTAGGCAATATTAAAAGCTTCCAAAACCAATCCTACTCATTACATTTTGACATTGTTAAATATTGGGTTCGTGGCTTCAGTGACGAGACGAGGCGAGTGAGTTCAGCAAAGATAATTGTTTATTGCTTGCAGGAACTGAACTGAGAAACAGGGATGCAAATGCAGCAATTTATACCCTGGCCTCTAGGTGGCGGCCAATAGATTTAAAGCAACCTATTGCCGTCCTAGAGGCAGCCAATGGCGGCGCTGGAGACAGGTTGTCTGAGGAGCTGGGAGCCAGCTTCCCTGCTTACACAACCTACCAGCAATTAACCCACGTGATGTTCCCTTAACAAGACAAAGCCCAATACATTACACCCCTCCCCCCTAGAATGTACAAAAATTATAACAATAATGAGAATGATTACAGCAATATGAGTTTACAGAGGTACAACAGTAATGTGTAATATACACATTTTCCCATACTGGTTAATACAGAGGGTCTCCTAGCTAGCAGCACAATAATGATACAGATAGTTCAGTTATTTCAGAACAAAATCTTGTAAATATGCAGGAGGCATGTGAACCCTCATGGAACGCCTGGGAGACCCAGGCACTTCCTGGCCTACCAGCTTGCTCACCGGGCTGGGTAGACCAGTGTCCATAAGTTCAAGCGAGTCTGGTTGACTCGGAATTCTCTGGCTGGCCCTTCCAGGATGGCCCACCCCAGAGCCCAATTGCTCCACAGTGTTAGCACAGTGGCTGTTGTGTTCTGGTTGGCTTTCTCCATCAGGGACCCCATGTTGCACTCCTGGGCTTTCCTCCCTTACAGCCACCTCCCTGTTGCTCTGACTGCTTGATGCCTCAGAGCCTATGGATTGATTGGCCTGGCTGCCAGTTTGCAGTCTGTGGATGGGACCTGGGACAAAGTCCTCGCTTTGTGACCGATCTGGAAAATGCTTTCTAAGCTGATCAATATGGCGATGGATGACTCTCCTGCCCTCTAGGCCCACTTCATATGAGAGACGGCCTGACGTTTCGGTGATTTTCCCTGGCACCCACAAGTTCCCATGCCCATAGTTCCTGGCCCACACCCCGTCACCTACTTGCAGCCCCCTTGGGGATTTTGGGCAAGAGGCCTCAGCTGCCACCTGGTCTGGGTGCAACCTGTCCAGTTTTGTGATTAGGCACCTCCCCCAGCACAGCGCTGCTGAGCTTTTCCCCGTTGCCGTGCATGGCGTGGAATGTTGGCAGAGCAAAAAGTTGGCCAGTCTGTGGTGCCAGTCCCCAGTCACTATACGCCTCAATGACTCTTTCGTGGTGCGTAACATATATTCGGCTTGACTATTACTACATGGGTGAAATGGAGCCGATGTCACATGCCTAATGAGGCTTGCCCTCAGGAATGCCTGAAATTCTGCCACAGTAACTTGGGCCCCGTTATCGGACACTACGACGTCCGGCAGCCCGTGCATTGCAAAGAGTTTCCTAAGCACCTGGATGGTCCTAGCAGTAGTCATGTTTGCAATTGGTATAACTTCTAGCCATTTAGAGTGGCTGTCGACTACTATAAGGAACAGCTGTCCCTGAAAGGGCCCAGCGAAGTCTATATGAATCCTCGACCAGCGGGTGTGTTTCTCCTCCCACCTGTGAACGGGAGCGTGCGGCATTTCAGGCCTCGATTGCTGGCATGTATAACACCCATGCACTTGAGCCTCAATGGCTTTATCTAATCCTGGCCACAATAAATAGCTTCTTGCCAAAGCTTTCATGCGAACAATGCCCGGATGGCCTTCATGAAGCGATTGCAAAACCTGTCCCTTAATGAGGTGGGAACTATGACCCTGTTCCCCCAAAGAATACAACCCTTATGAGCTGAGAGCTCATGTCTCTTTGTAAAATAGCTCTGAAACCTGGGCTTTTATCTACCCACCCCGTGCGTACCCAAGATAGTACTCTGCTTAGATTCTTATCTGCTGCCGTTTCAGCAGCTATGTCCCCTGCATGGAGGGGAAACTCTGGCAAGTCCTGAATGGACAAAACGCGGGTCGCTGGGGCTGGTTCTGGTTCAATTTGAGGCAGTGGAAGCCTGCTCAGGCCATTTGCATGGCCCATATCCTTGCTGGGTTTGTGAATTAGCTTAAAGCTGTAAACCGATTAAAAAAATGGACCATCTTAGCATCCTAGGGGATAAGATGTGGGGTGTCTGTCTGTCTGTAGTGAATAACCCAAATAGCGGTTTATGGTCTGTGAAGACCATGAAGTCCCTGCTGTATAAGTAGTCATGGAATTTTTTTTACTCCAGCTACTATAGCCAGTGCCTCTTTGTCGATTTGAGTGTAATTACGCTCAGCAGAGGATAGTGTCCTCGAATAAAAAGTAATTGGAACTTGAATTCCATCTCGCTCTAAGTGACTTAGGACTGCCCCCACCCTATATGGAGATGCGTCACACGCTAGGCATACTGGCATTGATTCCTTGAAATGAGTGATCATGGAACTGACCGACAGAAGAGCCTTCAATTCCTGAAAACATTTTTGTGAACACTAGTCCAATTCCATGTAGCATTTTTATCCAAGAGCCGGTGTAGCGGCTCTGCCACTGTGGCCTTGTTAGGAAGGAACGCGTGGTAAAAATTTAGGAGGCCTAGGAATGCCTGCAGCTCTCCCTTCATTTTGGAGCTGGGTGCCATCTGAATGGCTTTTACTTTAGATTCGGCAGGATGGATGCCATCAGCATCTACATGGAAACCCAAGAACTCAGTTGAAGGGACTCCAATACTGCACTTATTCTTTTTAAGCTTGAGGTCTGCTTTTCTCAGCCTTTGAAGGACGGCTCTGAGCCTCCTTGCAAGCACCTCAGTGGATTCACCAGTGATGAGCACGTCATCAAAATAGGGGCAAACCCCCGGAATGCCCTTGAGTGTCCGTTCCATAATGCCCTGAAAAATGCCGGGGGCTATACTGACCCCAAATTGCAGGCGCTTTACTTTAAGCAGTAAAACCCTATGGGTTACAATTGTCTGTGCCGCGGCTGTGGCCTCATCAACAGGGAGCTGTTGGTAGGCCTGAGCCAAATCTAATTTTGCAAAAATGATACCACCTTGCAAAGATGCCAGGATGTGGCTTACCACTGGCACTGGGTATGTGTGCTGTTTGAGTGCACAGTTAATTGTCCATTTGTAATCAGCACAGATTCTGACCTCCCCGTTGGCTTTTAGTGGCGTTATGATTGGGGTCTCCCATTCACTGCCATCTACTGGCTGCAGTATGCCCTGTTCAACAAGTTTATCTAACTCAGCGTCTATCTTGTGTTTAAGAGCAAATGGCACCCTACGAGGTTTAATCCTGACTGGCACTACAGTAGGATCTAGTTTAAATGTTATTGGCGGGCCCGTGTATGTCCCCAGAGCTGAATAAAACACATCTGTGAATTCCTTGCATGCTGTCGCTAGACACATGACTTGCGTCTGGTTGATTCCGGTTACTTGGATGCCTAGTGCATCAAACCAATCGAGCCCACTCAGGCTCATTTGCTGACCCCCTACTACGACAACGTCCAGGTGCCCAGAAAACCCCTTAAATTTAATGGCTAGTGTGGTCTCAAACGTGACTGTGACTCTGGCATTCTGGAAATCAGTTAGTATAATGTTAGAAGGCCTCAGCTTGGTCCATCTCTTACTGTGAGTACAGACAAAATTAAATGTCTCTAGTGACATAATAGATATGGCGGAGCCCGTGTCCAGCTCCATCTTGTAGGGGACCCCTTGCAACTCCACCTGAAGTCTAAACTTCGGCTTAATGGGGCGGTGAGCTCCTGTATGACAAATGCTTCTGTGGCTGGAGCAAAACCCCACGCTATACTGTCCCGAGGCCCCAGTACCTCTCCTGGTCAGGATGTCTGATTGGTGATTCGATGGCTGGTCCGTCTGGTGACCTCTGCAGATGGATGCGATGTTGCCAGTCTTTCCGCAGGCCCGGCACGTGGCTGTCTGGAACCTACAGTTCGAGCGTTGGTGGCGGCTGCCACACCCTGGGCACCTAAGGAAGGGATCTGCCTTGTAAGTCACCCCTTGTTGCTTGTCGCTGTGACGCTGTTGGTCATTGTGTCTTTGTAGCTTGTCAACTTCTGTGTCATCATTGGGGTCTTCTGTGTGTTCAGCGTCCTCATGGTGGACGGCTTCCATGAGTTGAGCTGTTTTGGTGGGACGCATGGCTCATACAGCCCTGCCGGCGGCTTCGTCCGCCATGATCTCCTTCAGCATGTCTGGGAATGACAGAGTCTCTTTAGCAAAGAATTTTTGCTGTAACTCTTGATTCTGGAGACTGCAGACAAGCCGGTCTCGTAGCCTCTCCTTGATGTCAGAGAACTGGCACAGGCGTGTGGCCTGCCTCAATGCCATGATGAATTCGGTTTCTGTTTCACCTGGCTGCTGAATTCTCTGCTCAAATGCATGACACCAAGCGATTACTGACAGCTTGGGTTGAAAGTGGTCTCCGAGCTTCTTCTTCAAGTCCATGAACATTACGGACTTCAATGGCGTTGGCGTGAACAGATTCTCAGCAATGTCAAATGTGGCTGGGCCACACACACACAGGAGTGTGGCAGCCTTCAGGCTGTCCTCGGCAACTTGATTCGCACGAAGATAGTTCTCGACCCTGGATAGATACGAGAACCATCTTTCTGGGTGAGTTATGTCAAATTCTTCCAGCTTTCTAACCTTGGCCATTTCTACTGGTCTTCACGGCTGGGGCTCGATGTCTTCGCATCCTGCTCCTCCGTTGCCCAGGGACTGATCCTCTGGGTGCATGGTCGCTAGCATGGCTGTGCTAGGCCGACCATGGGGGGGAATTGCTTTTCCTGCCAGGTGCTGCTCGGCCTCTCCCCTAGTGACTCTTCAGCTCAGTTGGAGGAGCAGGATCCCACCTTCGTTGCCAGTGTTAAATATTGGGTTCATGGCTTCAATGATGAGACGAGGCGAGTGAGTTCAGGAAAGATCATTGTTTATTGATTGCAAGAACGGAACTGAGATACAGGGCTGCGAATGCAGCAATTTATACCCTGGCCTCTAGGCGGCAGCCAATAGGCTTAAAGCAACCTATTGCCGCCCTAGAGGCAGCCAATGGCGACGCTGGAGACGGGTTGTCTGAGGAGCTGGGTGCCATTAACCAGCTTCCCTGCTTAAACAACCTACCAGCAATTAATCCATGTGATATTCCCTTAACAAGACAAAGCCCAATACATTACACACATGAAATGGAGATGCATTTTGTCTGTCCTTCATACATGGGTTCCTGCTTTTATCATTAATTTTTAGCATGCTTTCTTCTGTTCTTTGCTTGTCAGATTATCATTCATGTTTCCATTCTCATCTTTCCCCAAAAAAGTACAGTACTATCTTCAGAACAACATACACATCAACCATCCTGATTAAAAAATCTTTTTTTTCTTTTTTTACCTTTGACTGATTTATATCTCAATATATAGTTTAGATCAGGGTTTTTCAAATCTATGGAACCCTAGGGTTCTGCTAGAATTTGATGAATTTCCATGAGAGACTAAGGAGAAAAGAAAAGATTACTTGAATACAGCCAATTTTTTAGTTCTAGAGTTTTGCCTCTTGATCAAATATACCAGGACTAGATGATACTGTATAAATACAATGGATGGAGGGATGGAGGGATGGACTGATGGATCGATGAACAGACAGACACACAGACAGACAGACAGATCAAGCTAGAATAAAATATGTATATCAGAATATTCAAAGGATGACCAATAAATCAGGAAAGGAGAGGAAGAGAAAGATGAGATGAGATTAGATGAGGGGAGGGGAAGAGAAGAGAAGAGAAGAAAGGAGAGGAAGAGAAGAGAAGAGAAGAGAAAAGAAGAGGAGAGGAGAGGAGAGGAGAGGAAGAGAAGAGAAGAGAAGAGAAGAGAAGAGAAGAGAAGAGAAGAGAAGAGAAGAGAAGAGAAGAGAAGAGAAGAGAAGAGAAGAGAAGAGAAGAGAAGAGAAGAGAAGAGGATAGCTAAAGCTGAGTTATTATTAACAGGTTCTGGAAATTAATTCTCAGATCCACACATTTAATACATGGCAATCTTGATATAAATCTCACCACAAGCTTTATTATGATCATTTTTTTGGCCATAAATCAGTATAAAATATATAAAATCACATCTTTTTCAGGAATAAAAATTTAAGATACAGAATAACAGATTAATAGCAAAATAACTAACACAAAGGTTAGATAGATCAGCTAATTGGAAAGATCTAATTATAAGAACCATACTCATTACTGATATTAAACTATAGAGACTATGATACGGGAATACAACATAGGCAATAAAAACATGTAGGATAAAAAAAATACAACAGACAAGTCAGTAGACCAAACACTCTAACCTATAAGATGTAATTAAATAACAATTTACAACTAGCAATAATCTTCATCTTGATCTTCATCTTCATCCAAGACAGAAAAGAGACAGAAAAATAAATTTATAACAGAAAAGACACAAATACCAAGATTGAACTGGATACATTTTAGTCTGGGGTCACTGAGCTAATAATTTAGTATACAGGTAGTCCTCAACATATGACAACAGAGCCCAAAATTTCTGTTGCTAAATTTGTTAAACATTTGTTAAGTGAATTTTGCCCCATTTTATGACCTTTCTTGCCACAGATGTTAAGTAGCTCACTGCAATTGTTAAGTTAGTAACGCGGTTATTAAGTGAATCTAGCTTCCCCATTGACTTTGCTTGTCAGAAAGTTGCAAAAGCTGACTACATGACCCTGGGACGCTGCAACCATGATAAATATGAGTCAGTTGTCACTTGTATGAATTTTGATAACCTGACGATGGGGATGCTGCAATGGTCATAAGTGTGAAAAATGTTCATAAGTCATTTTTTTTCTGTGCCGTTGTAACTTCAAAAGATCACTAAAAGAACTGTTGTAAGCTGAAGACTACCTAAACTTATTACTGCTGCATGTGGTGGAAAACACAATTTTGATTAGTATGTCACAATTTGTGCAACCTATCTTGAACCATTAGGGACATCTTGGGTAATTTTATTTATGTACACAATATTTTACCCATCCAAAATAGGTGTTTTTCCAAAGTTTCAGCTGCAGTAGTTAATATTTATTTAAACTATAACCAGAGGACATTAATGTAATAACTCATGGATCTAATCCATGTTCTGGGTTCAAGGATCAGAAGACATATGAAGGATCCAACTGTGATTTTTCTGAGAATGTTGTATTAGCAGACCTTTAATTGTTCACTGACAAACCATCTCAACATATTCTGTTTTTCTCATTACCTCTGTTGCTGAAACTGTTAAATTAATTTGCTATATAATCATAAATAGCCTTCAGTTTGGTATAAATTTCAAATAAGCTCTTTTTGACAAGTGAAATGATTTTGCAGGCAATATTATCAAAATTTTCTCTTGCAAGGATAGTGTTTTATGAGTCCCTTGAGTGTCCTATAAACTCCTATTATTAATGATGTGTTCATAGTTATATTGATGTGTGATAGCGTTGATATGGCATGCACAGTTAGGGAATTTTAGTGCTGTAAACTATATTAAGCAATGTGCTTTACAGACTGAGTCTAGATAACATAATATAGCACTACTAATTGTATTGATCTAATTAATCTAACTAAATAGCTGCTAGATATGTTGTACATGTCATTTATCCATACTAACAATGTGTAAACGTATTCTGTCTGTCTATTTAATATATAGTTCAATATTCACTTACAACTCTCTTTAACATTGAGTCAAATGTCTTGATATGCTTTATGACAGGTATAGGATATTTGAAGAAATGGGGATAATCTATCTAAATCCAAACAAAGAAAATGCAGCAAATCAACCTTTGTCTTTGTAAAACCATACTTTAAAAATATATTCTCTGCTTTTCCATTTTATTACAATACATAATTTCTATTTTCATTATTTTAATGTACTAAGTGGTTAAATATTTCAGATAATTTGGTATCCACTTCTAAATAAGTAAAGATGAATGTAATTGCAGTAATGCATAGAGGCATATGAGCTGACACAGCCCTTATAGCAGCATCCTAGCAAAGGCAACTGAAATGTCTCTATGCCTCTGTTCATATCCTAGTTATGTGCTAGATGCCACTACGGTAACATATTATTAAGCCTATTGGTCTTGTGAGAAGTTTTTATATCCAAATATATTTTATTCTTTATACTGTTTCCATCTTCCCCTTAAAATATTAACAGAATCCACAACGGTCTGAGAATCAGTGTCTCCACTAGATAATTAACAGTCAAGTTGAAATTAAGTTAATTAACTAAAATTTGCAAACTTAGTTGCCCAGACCTAACCCACATATCGAAGGATAAGGTCTGCAAACATAGAGTTAATTAACTTAGGTCTCCCAGAGGAACTGCATGTTCACAAGAATAAACATACCTACATGTATGCACACACATGCACACATGCACACAACTACCTCAAATGTCACCCTAGAAGCAGCACATGACACCCGGGACAAGCTCCCCCTATAAAAATCTGCTGCAGTACCTCATTTCTCTGTAGCCTGTCCCTAAATGCAACCTGTTTTGCTTTTAGGAATAAATATTTTTTCTTTCCTCAGAGTTGTCTGGATCTCATTTTTATTTATTCTTGCGCAGCCCCGGCTTGAATTGGAACTCCAAATTATTTTTCTGACAGCCTGTAGCTTCATTGTTCCCAGTTACACTGCCATTCCGATTCCTCTGCCCAATTTGGTGTAGTGTCACCTTTTTTCTTATGTCACAATGATTTATCTTCATTTGATACCTCTTTCCAGAGCCACCAATGCTGAACTTTAGATTTGCATTCTAACACTGATGATTGCAGCTGTAGGCATTTAAGCATTGTGAAGTTATGTGGTGACCGAACAAAGAGCAGATGCTCAAAGCTACTTTCACCAGCTCCTTTTCTTCTTTGGGAAGACTCAAAACTACAGCTTCTTTCAATCCCATCTAAGCAGACATTGCTAAGAGCCAGTGGTGGGATTCAACCGGTTCGCACCGATTCGGCAGAACTGATACCTAATTTTTTCTTGAGTTCGGGGAACCAGCTCTGAAATGGCCAAACTAACGTGCATTCACGTGCCCCCAATCCCTTGCTTGCTGCAATCTGGCTTTGCAGCAAGCAAGGAGGCTGGAGACACGTGAATGCACACTAGTCTGGCATCTCAAAAAACCTGGGGTTTTTTTTCTCCCCACTCCTGGATTTTCGTGGCCAGACTGTTTAACTTTCTTTATTGTTTACTTTATGCAGAATGTGTATCCTTCCCATTCTGCACATTTCTGAACATTTTGTGCTGCTTATGATTTGAAGGAATGGTACAGGACATGAACACAGGTAGTCTTCGACTTACAACAGTTTATTTAGCAACCGTTCAAAGGTACAACGGTACTGGAAAAAGTGACTTACAACCTTTGCAGTATGCCCACCACCACATGATCAGAATTTGGATGCTCGGCAACTGGTTCATATTTATGACCGCTGCAGTGTCCCAGGGTCAGGTCATCCCCTTTTGAGATCTTCTGACAAGCAAATTCAATGGGGAAAGCCAGATTCACTTAAGAACTGGGTTAATAGCTTATCAACTGCAGTGATTCATTGAACATCTGTGGCTAGAAAAGTCGTAAAATGGGGCACAACTCACTTAACAAATGTTTCACTTAACAACAGTCATTTTGGGTTCAATTGTGGTCGTAAGTCCAGGACGACCTGTATTGCATACTCCTTGGCAGGAGCATGGAAGCAATTTTCCCATTGCTTTCTACCCCAGAGTTATGGCAATAGTGTGTTAGTCTGAACAGTGGAGAGGATGTTTTAAAAACCATTGAAATAAATTCCCCTCCAAGACAATGGGGAGACAGTTCTTGTCTTGTAATCCCGTTCCCTAAATAAATTAAGATCTGTTATTTAAAAATTTTTAAAAAGCCTGCATCCCTTTTTAATGGAATAGACCTCAGATTTTTACAGTTTCTTTCAAAGAACCATCTGTATCATTCAGCCAACAGATTAAATGAGAACAGCTAATATTTTTTTAAGTTTCATATTTGCATTTTAAACATGCCCTGTAATTGAATATAGCAAGACATAGCAGCTCTCATATTCAAGTTATATAGCAAAGTTCAACTAATCAACATTAAAGAAATATTTGTATAAAGTAAATACAAAAAAAAATATCAAAGGAAAAGGTTACACAAAACCATCAATAAATCGATGCCATGATTCATTATATGGCATCCATACTGATCTATATTAATCAATTCTGCAAAGAACAAATCAACATTGAATTATGAGAATTTACATTTACACAGCCTCAGCAATATTAGCTGCACCCGTTTGTGAAGTAGAGAAATGTAGACACATAATGCTTGCAAAAACTGCAGGCAAAATAAAGAACAGCACAACTGGTATGCAACCCACCTATATAAATTCTAAGTTCATTATAACAATTAAAACAAATGGTGCTAACTTAGCAAACAGATTAGTAGGCATATGATTAATTGCTTCTTTCTTCTCAAGTTTCATATCACTCGTAGCCTCTACAAAGTAGCTGAAAAATGGTTGGAAAAAGCAAACTAATCCCAATCCACAGTGCCACAGCCTCATCACAATGTCCCGAAAAATTGGCTATTCCATAAAATGCCGCTAGAAAGAGACATTTAGTTTCATCTTGAAACAAACCTTTCAAAACACATGTTTTGTTGCATGTTTAATATTTTCAAAACTGCCATTTTTCAGGTCAAAACATGCTGAGGTTGAAATAGTTGTATACCTCTCTATTGGTGAACAGATTCTAAGATCAAACAATGATAGAACAATACCATTTTTATTATATTCTGAATATGGAAAAAAATACTGTTGTTAAAATCGGGTCTAAATATGCATCAGCATGACGCTCTAAAACTGTGAAGATATATTGAGGGAGTCACTAGTCCTCTCTTCCCTGTGTTATTCTAATGCACTTTATATATCAGCCATCTAAACCCAAATTCAGGGAAAAGCTTACTGATCCATATTTCATGCAAGCCATATGCTGCTCTGAAGGCACATAATTTACAAACCCTTTTAACCGATTGTGTTAAACAACAATTTGCCCCCTCCTTTCTGTTCTCAAGACAAAGGCCTGGCCCATTCCATCTGATCAGCATCTTATTCTTCAGGCAGGTGTCAAGACTGCTGAATTTCATCCAGATGGCAGCTGATGTTGAAGGAAAGCCTGAGCAAATATCTGTCTGGTTATCTGTCACCTGTGCCACAAGGAGGTGTAATTCCCCACTTTGAATGACTAGGCAAAGCATTTGGCGAGCTCCTTTTGTCTGAAGCAATAAGGGTGGGCATTGGGCTTTTGTTTGCCATGTCCAAAATGGTTGGTATGAGTGAATCAAATTATCACGGTCCAAAAGATAGATTGCTATCATATAGCCCTTAGAGTATTTAGTGTGTGTGTATATCTGTGTATGTTTTGGGGTGGAGTGGGGAAAATCAGCAGAAAGACCCTTCTCCCAGTCTTTATAATGATTAGCATGTACAGTATAGGTCTCTGTCTGTCTCTGCCTGGATAGGGTGCAGCAGTCATTCTTCCTAATAAACCCTTCTGATTTGTTGAAAGGTAACTACAGCGCTTGTAACCGAGGTACAGGTGCAATGAGAGTGTGTGTGAGAGAAAGGATTGGTCCCTTGGGTTGTCTTGCAGTGCTTGTAACAGCTAATTGGGCCTGTTAGGGTCAGCAATTAGCTCTGAGCGATTCAGAACTTCTGACAGCACCACCTTTCTCTATAAACCAACTCTTTCTCGAACAACTGTGCCTCAGATAATCCAAGAGTTCACCTATCACTACACAAAAGTGAAGCATGCATTTCCAGGGAAGGCTGTGCCCTTTTGTCATTTGTGAAACTGGAACATTCAATTCGCCATCTTGCCCTGCTGAACAAGAATTTGCTACATTGCAAAAACATAATTGATTCTCTTCCGTACCTTTACCATTCTGTTGTTTTATTGTCTTTTTATTACAGAAACCCAATAATGCACACACTGCCCTAGTGGGTGCAGTACAAATATAATAGGGACATACTTATGAACCATTGCAAGCTGCAAGATACTGAACCTGCAAAAGCGGGGGGGGGAGGCTTGTTTTAAAATTAGGACAGAAAATTGGACCGCGTTTCCCTTCTGCCTTTGGATTTTATTATAGAATTACAAACTTGAAGTGTTTCATTATACTCTATCGTTTTGAGGGATAGGCCATTATGCTTTTAGCAGTTGTGCAAAAGATGGCATTGTTGGCAGGTGCAGCTTGCTGGAAAGCATAAAAAGGGAAAGCTGCACCTGCGGAAATTCCCTGTCCTGTCCTTCTTTATTCCTTGACACTTGAGTTTCAATGCTTAGCTTACAGAGGTTTCTCAGGTCTCCAGATACTTTTCCAAACACCTGAAATGTGTTGCTTACCTTGTCTGAGACATCCCGTTTACAGATTTTGTTTACTCTCTCAAATCTCCGGTGTACTTCGAGATAGAACATGAAAATAAGGCTAAAGTTACAGCAGTCTTGAATCCTAACCAAAATTATAGCATGTGGAAGAATCCTTCATGCACATCACACGGGAAGTGGAGTATTTCTCATTTATAGTCTCCTTTACATACCACTAAGGGACGCGGTGGCTCAGTGGGTTAGGACGCTGAGCTTGTCGATCAGAAGGTCGGCACTTTGGGGGACTTCCGGTGGCTGCGCGGCGATGGAGACAGCCTTCCCGGGCTGCCCGCGGCTCAGCTGAGTGATTTTCGCCCGAAACAGCGCCGATCAGCTGTTCAGGCGAATTTGAAGCCCCCTCCTCGGGAGAAGAGGAGGGGGTGAGGCCCCAGGTAGGGGTTGAGTTCTCCGGGGCCGCCTGAGCTTGCAGCTTGGGCGGCGGAAGGATCGAACTCCCCCGTAGCCTGGGTCGCTCCCAGCTGGCCAGCGCCTCTGCTCCTGACTTTATGGAGCAGAGCCAGGCGTCTGCGACCACCCCTGCCTGAAGGAAAGACTATGGAATAAAAAGAGCAGGCAGAGCGGTACAAGAGGAAAAGGTGAAGAGGATTATTTTACTCTACTCTCGAGCTTGATGGACTTTTTAAACTCTAAGTGAAAGTGCGTCACAATTGAAAGTAAAAGATGGCGGCTAAGCCTCCCCCTAAAACTCTTCGGAGTGCTGGAACTTCCCCGGTGCAACAATCATCATTGCAGGTATTATATCCTCCTGATGTAGTGACATCGAAGGACTTACGAGATGCTCTGGATAAACTTTTGGAATCAATTAACCAATCAATGGGTGATAAATTTGCACAGATGGAGGAGAAATTGGAGAAATTGGAGGAGAGAATAGAAGAGAGGATGGAGCAGAAGTTCAGCGTGATGAAGGTAGACATTTTGTCTTCAGTGTATAAAGTGGCTGAATGTGTGGAAGATTTGGATGAAAAAGTTAAAGATTTGACTCAAAAGAATGCCATATTAGAAGCAAAAGTATTGGAGAATGAAGATTTAAGAGACAAAATGGATAGAGAGTTGAGTCTTGCTCAATATTTCCAGATGCAGTTTGCCATTAGAATCAGAGGTCTAAAGGAGAATATTAAGGAAGATCTAAAGCAGCTGGTTTCTGAGGCTCTCGAAGTGGTATTGAATCAGCCAGCATCTGAAATAAAAGGAGGCATGGATAAAGTGTATCGTGTGAACTCATGGATTGCTAGACAGAGAAAGCTGCCTAGAGATGTGGTGGTTTATTTTGCAAAAAGGGAAATTAGAGATGAAGTTATACAAGCTGCCTATGATACTAAAGTCGTGATTGCTGATCAAGAAGTTCTGGTTCTAAAAGAAATTCCTCCAAAGATTTTAAGGAGAAGGAAGGATTTTACATTTCTTGTGCAAGAGCTCAAGCAACGAGATATAAGGTTCAGATGGGAGATTCCAGCTGGGTTGATGGTGATGCATGAAGGTAAAAGGTACCGTCTGGTTACTGTGATGCAAGCGCGTGATTTTTACAATAATGTTTTAAAAGCAACCCCATTAACACTTCTGGAAGCTGCAAAGGGATCTGGAGAAGGAGAATATCAAGAGGCTGAAGATGGACAGACAGAGGAGAATGGTGCTGGAGGAGATCAAGTTATAACACTTTTGGATGATCCCAGAGAACAGAGGGTGACGCGTGCTGCTTTAAAACGATCAAAAAAGATAAAAGAACAAGATCAGCAGAAGTCTATGGAACTTTCACAACGTACTTATAGCCAAGTAGTGGGAGGTGGGAAAAGATTTGGGTGAGGAATGTAAAATTTATATAAGTTTGAAATCTAAGAGAGAATTTTTACAAAATGTTTTATAGATGGTATTTAGATTTTAAAAAGCTAAGCATGTATTTGAATTATTAGCCTAAATGTTGGAGGTGCGGTGATAAAGACGTAATATATTTTCATATTTTCATATATGGTAGACTTGTAAAAAGGTTAAGGCTTTTTGGATAAAAGTCTGATGGAATATACTAAGTTGATGTTGAATTTAATTACGGCAGCAAGACTTTTGATAGGATAGTACTGGAAAGAGGAACTGCCGACCATAGAAGAGTGGATTTTAAAGGTTTCCGACCTGGTCGAAATGGTGAAGATTTCGGCCTATTTGAAAGATTACTCGCAGGAACGCTATATTATGGAAGGGAGAAAATGGCTTGAGTTTACTCAGAATAAGTATAGGGTTAAGAAGTTTTATATTTGAATAAGTCTTCTTTCTTTATTTTTTTTTCTATATTAGTTTTTTTTAATATATATTTATATATATTTAATATTACTAAGGTTTGTTTTATTCTATATAAGCTAGAGAGTGATAGATTTTAGAGTTTATGGTTGTTAGTATATGGTTGTTTATGATTGTTTTTTTTATATATACCTTGTATTTAGCTCTGGGAAGTCGTGGGGGGGAGGGGGGGAGGGGGGAGAGGAAGGGGGGGAGGGAGAAGGGGGGGAGGGGGATTTTTTAAGGGAAAAATTGTATGTTAAAACTTTTTAATAAAAAAAAAAAAAGAAGGTCGGCACTTTGGCAGGTCGAATCCCAAGTGCCGCGTAGCAGAGTGAGCGCCTGTTACTCGTCCCAGCTTCTGCCAACCTAGCAGTTCGAAAGCATGTAAAAATGCAAGTAGAAAAATAGGGACCACTACGGTGGGAAAGTAACAGCGTTCCATGTGCCTTTGGCATCTAGTCATGCTGGTCACATGACCACAGAGACGTCCTCGGACAAGCGCTGGCTCTTCAGCTTTGAAACGGAGATGAGCACCGGCCCCTAGAGTCGGAAACGATTAGCTCGCATGTGCAGGGGGAACCTTTACCTTTACCTTTACCTTTACATACCACTATGAAACAAGCAGACCAGGAGGTCGGGAAACTGAACTTCTGATGCTCTGTAAGGTTATAATAGTGAGAAGCTTGCAAGAGCTGAGTCTTTAAACTTGACTTCATGATTAGCAGGAGGGCAGAAAGGATGTTTTTCGAGAGTACTTATGTTTTTGTTCTGAGGCTTGTCTAGCTTCTCTGTTAAAAGGAGATTTGTTCTGGAATTCCAGGAAGTCTAACTTTCCTCTCCAGGGAGCAGTTTTTTGATTGCAGCAGTACCACAACTACTGTCTGGAGTAGAGTTTCTCAAATGTTGTGGTCACATAATGTCCTAATAATGATAATTGATGAAAATTATGTGAAGAACAATAATAATATACATATCTTGGATATCAGTGGCTTCTGGAAAAATTGTGTAAGACTTTTGGCTAAGGTCAGTTATTGCACAAGTGATCAGGTGTGCATATGCTAAGCTAAAATCAGAACATGCTCTAGGGTTAGGGTTAGGGTTTCTTGAAGAACTTGACTGTCCATCCTATTCTCTGGCTGATTGTCTTGATTGTCCTAGTAACAACTATCCTCAAGCTCACAGCTGGCCATGTTCACCTACCCTGCCTAGCATTATCACACTTGTCTTCTTTCTTGAACTAGTGGAACATTAGGTATACACAACATGTTCAGCAAGATCATTCACCTGCCAGCTACCACATTCTTGGTTGCTGTTGTTTTGCACACCCTTTTGTCCACCCACCCCCCGACAGGGTAGTGGTTTTGAATCTTTGTTCTGATAGCTATTGCAGAAGCTGCCTGAGATGGAAGGAGTTAAGGCACGGGTGTCAAACTTGCAATGTCACGTGACATGTCACGACGTATCGCGACTTTTGTCCCATTGCTGGCAATGGGGTGGGTGCGGTTTTAGCATGACACATCTGGCCCATGGCTGGCAGTTTGACACCCCCGAGTTAAGGAATTTTTTTAGATTTATTCATTGATAGTATTGAAACTTGACAGGTTCAGGCTCCAGAGACCTTGGAAATCTGGAGCCCTCCCTGGATAGTCCACAAGTTATAAAAGTTGAAGTCCACAAGTCATAAAAGGGCCATCATTCCACATCCCTGATCTAAAGAGAAGTTGACCCCTAACATGGCTAATCTGCTCCTTTTAAGTGGATGGCTTTTCTATTTCACCTGCATGTGCAGATATGCCAGTTGTTGTCCACTACTAACATACCGATGGAAAACAACTTTCATTGATATGTTCAGGGGCACATTATTGACACCTGAAGGCCTATCCAGAACTAATTTGGTATAGTGGTTAAGGCACCTGTCTAGAAACTGAGAACCATGAGTTCAAGTCCTGCCTTAGCTATAAAAGCCAGTTGCTCTCTCTCAGACCAACCCACCTCTCAGGGTTGCTGTTGTGGGGAAAATAGGAAGAGGAAGTTATGTTGGATATGTTCACCACCTTGAGTTATTTATAAAAATAATAAAAGTGGGATATAAATAAAAAGCACAATATTTTATTTCATATTTATTTCTTTTTCCTTATTTATATTCTGCCAGAAAGCACATAATTCCATACGAAGTGGCTTGCCATTCAAATAAAATGCACCTATAAAAACACATTAAAACCGTAGCGAAACCTAATAAGTCTTCTCATTCAATTGTTGGTCTTACAGGGGAGTAGAGAGGACAGTCCAATTGGATACAAGTTTAATAAATAATTATGAAGATGAAGTCTCAAGGCTTATTAACATCTGGTGTAGCAGAGGGCATAAATTGAATCCAATAGATGATACCTAAGACTCTGTCTTGAATATTCCTTTCCAGAAAAATGTAGCAATTTGCAGTTGGATATATTCTAGTCTACTGTCTTGTCAGTTGAAGTCAAGTGTTGCCAAAATTAGTGAAATAGGTATAGCTACATTTGTGCTTCAAATGCAAGTATAACCTAGTTTCGTCTCTTGGGAGTAGGATTCGCATATTCTAGGCAGATCTGTGCCTTTCTACTGGATCAGTTATTATTATTATTTTAAAAATCCTTCTTCCTTTTCTTGAAGAATTTTGTAAGACCACAAATTTAAAAAGTAAGGTGGTACTCCAGGTGCAAAATATGGCTTTTCTGTCCAAAATGCCTGGAATGTCAAAACTGCTATAACCTTCCAAGAGAAATGCTAAATCACAATGTGATAAAAAAGGCACCCTTGACAGGGCTAGGAATGACAGCTCTATAATTTCAGCATTATTTTAATACAATGTAGAAGTACCTTATATGTTTAAGCTTCATTTTACATCTTTCTTCTTCTCCTTCTCCTTCTCCTTTTTTTTTGGTGGAATAATTGATTCATACTTGTCTACCCGGGATTCAATAGTCTTCTTTTCTTGCATTATTTCATTGTCTGTCTTTCATATTTTTTTCACTTTTTTACGCTCTTGAAAAAGATTTTTTGGGGGGGGGGATATCGTATAAAAATAAAGCATATTTAACAGCCACCTTTACTCAAAGAAGCACAGTCCTGCTGTTAGAGATGGAACTGATATTTATGTTGGTCAGAAGAATGATTTAACTACCTGTTCCCGTGCTTATTGTGCACTCATGAAAGGAGAAAGAAATCAAATCAAAGAAAAATACATTATTGTTTATTGTGACTTAGGGTCTGCCAAAGAGTCCTGTCAGAGATAGAGAACTGAGCTGAGTGGATGGCTATATTTTAAAACAACCAATATGTTTCCATGGGACACGAAGGATATCAAGACCATTCTGATTGAAATACGCCACTATTGATTTCTTCAACTTTCTCAACAGTGTCTCTTCCTAGCTAATATCTAGCAGAACAATGATGCATTTCTAAATTTTATTTTAAGAATTGTCCCTCCATTTGGCGGCCCTCTATTTTTTTATATTTATTATCTTGGGAGTATTCAGACTAATGTGGGGAAGGAAATGGAGTGGCCCTGACTAATGTGGGGAAGGAAATGGAGTGGCCCTGAAGAAAAAGTGTATGTGCCATAGGTTAAAAAAAGAAGAAGTGAACATTAGCAGTGCTCCATGGATAAAACAAACTCTCACGTGACACAGAAGAAACAGGGTCTTATCAATTTAATTCCAATGTGCGGTTCTAATGTTACTCAGGTAATTTATGAAATAGGATAAAGGCCTGAGATTTGAAAGATGGTCTTCGTATGCATTCTGAGCCAGTTGAGCATTTTTCTCTCTATGAAAAATTAGCAACCAATTCGTCATTTCTCAATCCAAAAATCAGAAAATGAAACAGGTACAATCTGAAAATGTTAACTCTGAGTCCAAAGACGCTGGACCTTCTGAGTCCAAAGACGCTGGACAGTGGGTGAAAAAAAAATTGATCCTGGGAAAATTGAAATTTTAGTCTCTGTGGAGTACGTCAGATTACCAATACAGGAGAAATATTTTTTTTCTTTTTTATTCTTTTTGGTTTGAGTGGCTAAGTTTAAACAAATAAGCAAACAAACCATTCTTGAATTCCCTGATATTTATTTATTTATTTATTTTATTACATTTATATACCGCCCTTTCCCGGAGGACTCAGGGCAGTTTACAGGGCAATTAAAAACCAAAATACAAAAGTTAAAAAAACCAAGTTTAAAAAAAATTAAATTTATCCCTGTATAAGTAAAAACCCCAGTTAAAATAAAATTAATCCTCAGCCTGGGCCAGAGAGCTCAAAGAGCCAGGTCTTCAGGCCCCGGCGGAATGAACGGAGGTCGGGGGCAGTCCTCAGCTCCACTGGCAGCTGGTTCCAAAGGGCAGGCGCCCCCACTGAGAAGGCTCTATCCCTGGGTGTCGTCCGCCGGCAATCTCTTACCGGTGGCACCCTGAGAAGACCCTCCCTGTGGGAGCGCACTGGACGAAGGGAACTTGATGCCGGCAGCAGGTGTTCCCTCAGATATCCTGGACCCAAGCCATGTAGGGCTTTATAGGTCATCACCAGCACCTTGAATTTCACCTGGAGGGCAACCGGAAGCCAATGCAGCTCATGGAGTAGAGGTGTTACATGGGAGTATCGGGAGACCCCCATCACAACTCTCGCGGCCGCATTCTGCACCAGTTGAAGCCTCCGAGTGGTCCTCAAGGGCAGCCCCATGTAGAGAGCGTTGCAGTAGTCCAAATGGGAGGTCACGAGCGCATGAGTGACTGTGCGTAGGGCATCTCGGTCCAGATAGGGTTGCAACTGGTGCACCAGGTGAACCTGGGCAAAAGCCTCCCTGGTCACGGCTCCTATATGGTCTTCAAAATTGAGTCATGAATCCAGGAGGACGCCCAAGTTGCGAGCCCTATCAACGGGGTTAACACCTCCCCCCCATCGTTAGAGATGGAATAGTCTGGTTGACCCGAGATGCCGATATGCACAGCCACTCAGTCTTGGCGGGATTGAGACAAAGCCTGTTTCTCCCCATCCAGACCTGGACCTCCTCCAGGCACCGGGACATCACGGCGAGGGCATCGCTGGGTTGGTTCGGGGTGGAAAGAAAAAGTTGGGTATCATCAGCGTACTGATGATACCCCACCCCGAAACCACGAATGATCTCACCCAGCGGCTTCATATAGATGTTGAACAGGAGGGGCGAGAGAACCGACCCCTGAGGAACTCCACAAATGAGAGGCCTCGGGGCGGATCTCTGCCCTCCCGTCAACACCGACTGCGAGCGGCCCAGGAGATAGGAGGAGAACCACCGTAAAATGGTGCCTCCCACTCCCAACCCCCTGAGACGCCGCAGTAGGATACCATGGTTGATGGTATCAAAAGCCGCTGAGAGATCTAATAGGACTAGGACAGAGGAGCAACCCCTGTCCCTAGCCCTCCAGAGATCATTCACCAGCACGACCAATGCCGTCTCCGTGCTGTATCTGGGCCTGAAACCTGATTGGTACGGGTCCAGATAATCAGTTTCCTCCAGGAACAGAGGAAGCTGATGCGCCACCACACTCTCAACAACCTTCGCCAAAAAGCGAAGGTTGGAGACTGGACGATAGTTATTTAAAACAGCCGGGTCCAAGGCAGGCTTCTTGAGGAGGGGTCTCACCACCGCCTCCTTCAAGGCGGCAGGGAAGACACCCTCCTTCAAAGAGGCAGTTATTACTGCATGGAACCAGCCTCGTGTCCCCTCCCGGGCCGCATAAGCTAGCCAGGAGGGGCACGGATCCAACAAACAGGTGGTGGTGCTCAGCCTCCCCATGATGGTGTCCACATCATCAGGGGAAACAGGGTCGAACTCAGTCCAGATAACATGCTCAAGACCGTCCGATTCCTCCACATCAGACTCTGCCCAGTCAGAGTCCAGACCGGTCCAGATCTGAGCGATTTTGTCTGCCAGATGATGAGTAAACTCCTTGGCTCGTCCCCGCAAGGGATCCTCCCTCACCTCCTGATTAAGGAGGGAGTGAGTTACCCTAAACAGGGCGGCCGGGCGATTATCTGCGGACGCGATAAGGGCAGCAAAGTAGTTAGACTTCGCCGTCCTTATCGCCACAAGATAAGACCTTATAAAGGTTCTTAACTGCAATCGGTCAGATTCGGATTGGCTGGACCTCCAACCGCTCTCTAGACCTCGTCTCCGACGCTTCATCTCCCGGAGCTCCGCAGAGAACCATGGAGCCCAACGGGATCTGTGCCGGGTCAGAGGTCGCAAGGGTACAACGCAGTCAAGTGCCCCGGCGGCCGCCCTTTCTCAGGCATCCACCAGAACATCGACTGGGCTGTGGGTAAGGGTGATGGGTATAGGCCCAAGCGCCCTCTGGAACCGGGCGGAACTACCTGGTTGGTTCCGCAGCCCAGCGGTGGGGGGGGTGGCATAACGGAAAACCAGCCGCACGAGGTAATGATCTGACCATGACAGGGGGGCGATGGTTGGTGAACCCCCTCCCAGATCATCCAACCACTGTCCAGATAGGAACACCAGGTCGAGAGTATGATCCCCCACATGAGTCGGGCCCTCAATAACTTGGGTCAGGCCCATGGCCGTCATGGAGGCCATGAACTCCCAAGCTAACTCAGACGACCCTCCTAGTGAAGGCAGGTTGAAGTCACCCAGGACTATAAGCCTGGGGAATTCCACCGCCAGCCCTGAGAGAGTGTCGAGCAGCTCGGGCAGGGCTGTTGCCACACAGCTGGGCGCCAGGTATGTGAGCAACAAGCCCAACTGAGCCCGAGGACCACATCTCAAGAGGAGGGATTCACTCCCAGGCATCTGGACAATGGTGGCCTCCTGCGGGCACAGAGTCTCCCGAACAACCACCGCCACCCCACCACCTCTGCCCTGAGCCCATGGCTGGTGTAGCACCTGGAAACCTGGAGGGCATAACTCGGTCAGAGGCACCCCTCCCTCCGAGCCCAACCAAGTCTCCGTAATGCACACCAGATCTGCACATTCCTCCTCGATCAAATCATGAATGAGGGGAGCCTTGTTAACGACGGATCTGGCGTTAAAATAAACCAGCCTGAGCTCAGGGACCTGATCACCCTCATCCCCGGGTAAGAGGGTGCTAACCGGAGGGTCGGAGCGCGCCACCGCTCAAAGATAGCGGGGGCGCGATCCCAGGTGTTGATATGGCCCTCCGTGCAACCAACTGCTGCCATTCCCTGCTGCCATAAGTTTAATGGGGGGAGTGTTTTCAAAGGTAAAGTTTAAGAGGCAACAAATGTATCCTGGAACTCTGCAATCTGAAAGCATCCATTTCAGCCTTTAAAAGAGCTGTGGTGGTGCAGAGGTTACAATGCAGTACTGCAGGCTAATTCAGCTTACTGCCAACAGTTCGATCCTCAAGGTTAACTCAGCCTTCTATCCGTCTGAGGTTGATAAAATGAGGACCCAGATTGTTAGGGGCAATATGCTGACTCTGTAAACTGCCCAGAGTGTGCTGTAAAGCACTATGAAGCTGTTTGTAAATCTAAGTGCTATTTTGCTATTGCAAAAGCCTTCATAAACTTGCCCAAAGCATACCCATTTGGTATACTATACGCAGCATGTTGTATGTAAGATTGTTTTTGAAGTCATCTTGGAAGTTACAACTGCACATGAATCTTTTAGCATGGGAAATCAGCTATTTCAGAGTAGCTGTTATCCTGCAATTGTGGCCTGGGTTTCCAGCAAGTTTGTAAGCCAAATTAAAGTGCTGGTTATCACTTACATAGTTGTCTAAGATGGAATATTAAGTTACATCTCAGAATCTGATCCAGTGTGATTCTGCCTGTCCCATAAAGTAAAAACTTTACCTCTTATATGTAATTTTGGCATTTAGCCAATGATGGCCAATTTTTAAGCTATGACTCATGTTATACACAGAGATAATTGGAGGAAGATATTTTTGTACTGTGTTTTATCATACTTTGTCCAGACTGGATGGTTATAAATATGTTGTCAAATAAAAAAATAAAGAGAATAAATATGACAGCAATCATTACTTCTATTCACTCATGTTTCTATTTCTTAGCAGGAAAGATACTCTAGCTGCATTATATTAATATAAATATAGCTATTCAGTACCACTGAAAATGTGTTTAATTATATACATAATTAAAAAAACAATCCAAGTAAAAATGAGAGACAATCTTGGTGAGTAACAAATTTGATTTCTTTCTTTCTTTTTTTTAAAGTAGCTAAATTCTACAGCATTCCCCATCACCACAAACCTAGTAAACTTAAATCACCAAAAGGTATCTCTCATTAAAATTGTCCTTTTTGGCTCTGGGCTAAAACCCTGTTGGACTTTACACTGAGTAGTGGTAAGCTTGGGATTCATTTGTCAGTTTAGTCCTTTGCTCCTAAACCAAGTAGTATTTTCTTCTTAATTCAGGTATGGAATAAACCAGTCAATAACTATAGCAATACTTTGATACTGAACGCCTCAGATACATACTCCATTTTCTTCATTTCCACTGGTCCACTGATTAGAAGCTTCTTGAATAATTTGGCATGTAATGACTCAGTCCTCCTATTCTGTTGCCTAGTACAAAGCGTCAATGTGTGATAGTAGTCTCTGACTGATGTTGTGGACCTGTTGTGAATCTTTTCCCCCCCTCTATTCATAGGGTAAGAGTCACTTGTTTATATTATGTTTGTGAGACCCACACAGAGAAAGGGGTTCTTCCCTTAATTTAACCACCATTTTGCCATTTGCAAACTCTTCTTATGCTCAGTTCTCCTGCACATAACAGACACACCAGCTGTTCTGTTCCTTATGTCCCTTTGCAGACCACCACAGAGATATTATCAGACTACAGCTTTCAGAAAGAGCCATCACTATGAAATGTACGTGGTGCACCAGATTAAAGGAACATTCCTACAGTATAGAGTGCTGTTATACATAAAGGATAAGTAACTATTATGTAGACTCTACACCCTGTCAGAATGTTTATTTTATATGAAATTCATAAAAAAGTAGGTAGGAGATGGTGATAGGATGCAGAACAACTTGCATATGGAATATATAAGACTCTAAAAGGTGTGCAGGGAGAAATAAGTGTGAGCGACTTGTCTGGAGATAGTATGAGTGCATTATCTATTCTATCACAGCTTTAGAATGATTAAAATAATACAGCAGTCTTAATCTCTTCCTGGTGTGCATATTTAAGTGGCAGTGTTATACATGGATATACTGCTGTAATCAGAATAGCCTGTGATGGCTTGTCATTCATAATGTTTGGTTTTAATTTATGTTTTAATGTTCAAGTATAAATACATTTTTATGACTGTAAGCCAACCAGAGTTATCCTGTGGTAAGCTGGGCAGCCAATAAATTTTATAAATAATAAATAAATAAACAAATAAATAATAACTGGCTTTCTAATAACTTCCAAAGCATTACTGTATGTATGGAAAATATGTGTGCTATATGGAAATCTGCCCCCAAATAATGATATTACAAAGGTATCTCAATAGAAAAATGATTTTCCCAAAACACACTCATTACAACAATATAGGTTAACTGTGTGCCACTACGTAAATTCAAACTAATAGGTTAGATCCCAAGATATATGGAGAGAGCCATGGAGATGACTTTGGTAGAAATTATCCATAAGTAAAACAACAACAGGTGTGGAATCAATGTGCTAAAACGTGGGAGGCAGGAAACTATTAGAAATAGACTCAGACCAGTTCATTCTCGGCTCTCAGGGGTATAAGAGAAGGGGAGCTGAGTTGGAAGGTTCTGTTACTATAGCTTATTTCCAAAAAGCATAGCTCTTCCACTCATTGGCAATTCTGCTACAATTCATTTTTGCCTGCATTGTCATATTCTGAATGCATATGTGCACAATCACACATATCCCAGATCTCCTCTGATAGCTGCCCTAATGTTCTGAAATGGATGGCTGAAAGGAATAGAAGCAGCCAGTGGGAATTTTTGTGGCTGATGGATTTTAGGTAGCTTGACAGATCTATGATGATGATGTTAGTCATTCACTTATGTCTGACTCTTGACAATTCTATGGGCCGGTCTCTCCATATCTTTCAATCATGCACTACTTCTCTGAGTTTTTCTATGCTGTGGCTGGGGTCAGCTGTGGTGGTGTCCAACCGTTGTGTCCTTTGACAGCCTGGTTTTCTTTTACCACTAACTCTTCTGAACATAACTGCTTTCTCTACTGAATTCCTCTACATGACATGGCCAAAGTAAGTGAGACACAGTTTTGGGATTTTGTAATTTCTATAAAACTCTAGATTTCCAGGCTTAATCTATTCTTTCATTTGGACAGGGACAAAGGTTTCCACAGAAGCATCAACAGAATCTGCAATTTCTGAGCCATTACCCTCAAGTAAGCTAATCAGTTCCTAAACTTTAGTCTAAAAGAGAAGACATTAGCTTGGCCTATCACAATTCTGTTGTTTTAGGGAAATCAAACTTACACACTATTTCTTAATAACTTATTCTTGCCTAAGTGTAGGGATAATGTTCTTTGAAATCCACTTGGCCTCAGGTTAATTCAGAACATTTGTAAAATGGCATGGTATAAATACAGGATTAGATCTTACATTTACCAGTAGCTTGGAATATCAAGTGTTTGATCCAGATGGCACAATAAAAGAGAGTTTCTGATTTCACAGTACCAAATGTTCATTTCAAGAAGCTTTGGGGCAGCTTTCAACTCAAGAGGGTCACGTTATTCTCCTAATGTTTTAGCCTAGTTAGAAAGGCTCAAAGTCATCTTGGTTCTTAATGATAACAAACTCAGTTTAACCCTGGCTTAAATTGTGTATTTATACTTATCAGTGAGAGAAATAAAGCAAGCTATTCATTTTACATCCATGTTCACAATAGTAATTAAAATGTACCTTCATAGCCTGCAGATCAGTAGACTGCATATTGTAGGGCAATGAATGTTCTCTGAGTAAGTCTCATTTAGTAATAATCACCAAAATCAGGGTTTGTGGCAGGGTTTTTCTACTTAATTTTTTCCTTACTAAGCCAGGAAGCATGAATTGCAAGGACTTTAAAATGCAAGCTTATACTATAGATGGTTAGTGTAAGCTTTAGAATTCATAGGAGTCAAAGCACCAAAAGGAAAAACCAGACCATATATTTTTGAAAGCAAGATTCCACAAAATGATCTTGGCCTCACTATCAACCACTTGTCTATCGAAGCAAGGGAAGTAGCAGTTTATTTCAGGTGCATAATAGCACCCAGATCCTAATAGCAAAGCCATATCTAAAAAACTAAGCAATGCATATTTGTATAATATAATAGGTGCTGGTGATGACCTATAAAGCCCTAAATGGCTTGGGTCCGGGATATCTGAGGGAACACCTGCTGCCGGCATCAAGCTCCCTTCGTCCTGTGCGCTCCCATAGGGAGGGTCTTCTCAGGGTACCGCCGGTAAAAGATTGCTGGCGGACAATACCCAGGGGGAGGGCCTTCTCTGTGGGTGTGCCAGCCCTTTGGAACCAGCTACCTGTAGAGCTTAGGACTGCCCCTGACCTTCGCTCATTCCGCCGGGACCTGAAGACCTGGCTCTTCAAGCTTTCTGGCCTGGACTGAGAGTATTAACTGGGGTTTTAATTATATTTTAATTTTAATTGGGGTTTTATTTCAAGGTTAATGTAATTATTTTAATTGTTTTTAATTTTTGTAATTTGTTGTATTGTTTTTAAAAAACCTTGTGAACTGCCCTGAGTCCTACGGGAGAAGGGCGGTATATAAATCTAATAAAATAAATAAATAAATAAATAAATAAATAATGAATGATTTTCACAGATTGGAATGAAGCTATCTATTCAGATTTATAAAGAAAATTTGGTCACTACATTGTATTGTTTGGTGAAATTACTTTGTTGCTTCACTCAGTCTTCCCTAATACAGAATTTAATCCTACAATAGAATACCTTCCATAACACTTAAAGTTATATATATAAAGTTATAAGAGCCTTGGTGGAGCAGTGGTCTAATGCCTCCTTAAGTAACACCAGCTGCCTGCAATTAGTGCAGGTTCGCATCCCACCAGGCTCAAGGTTGACTCAGCCTTCCATCCTTCCGGTAGGTAAAATGAGGACCCAGATTGTTGGGGGCAATTAAGCTGACTTTGTAATAATGCCGCTTGCGGGGTGTGTGAAAGCCCTAATAAGCAGGCATATACATAGAATGAAGGCTACTGCTAAGCTTGTAAGCCGCCCTGAGTCTTCGGAGAAGGGCGGAATATAAATGGAATTAAAATTAAAAAAAATTAAAATTAAATATTAAAAAGTCAAACATGGATCTTGCCACTCCATATGGCATTAGTTTTCTCTTAATTTTGGCAGGACTTGGCACCTTTCAATGAACATTCATTTAAAGGACATCAAGGCAACATGTCATTACCACAGTTTAGATGGTCAGTTTACATCTAGGATTAAATCTGCCCAGACTGATCATGTATTAAGATTCCTGGTTTATTAGCAAAGCAGTGGAAGGAGTCCTAACTTTTGTGTCCCAACTTGTCCTTGAACACAAAAACATAGATGACCATTTCACTTCAAAACTATTGGTATAGTTAGGATATTGGCCAAGGGGGCAATCTAACTTTCTCAAGAACAAGCCTCCTCAAATCACCAGAACTTGTTTTGGGGAAGTTTAGGGCTATGTGCACTCAACATACTGAGGTCTGCATTTACCAAAAGTTTGAAGTGGCTCTTCTGAGTTCTTTTCCTGGTCGTTTGGAAACCACTGAAAATGCTTTTGCTGGAATGCCACCTAAGCAAAGTTCTTGCTCAGAAGACTTGGAAGGACCTCTTTGTGGCTGCTCCTAGTCTTCAATAAATGCCATCACCTCCATGTTTTGGAGTAGCAGGCATCAACAGATGAATTAAACTTTTTACGAAGGGCCTCTCTGAATACTTCGCACATTCCTTCTGGATCAGAGATTCTAAAATGTTTTGCATCACACCTCCCTTTAGTGAAATCTTAAGGTACACATCTGAAGATGGCCCTTTGGAACCATCTTCCCACGGAGCTTAGGACTGCCCCCGACCTTCGCTCATTTCACATGGATTTGAAAACTTGGCTTTTTGAGCTGTCTGGCCCAGACTGAGGGGTTTTAATTATTTATTAATGGGGTTTTAGTTTAAATTCAGGGACTTAATTTAATTTTAGTTTTAATCGATCTTAACTTTGTATGTATGTATTTTTAATTTTTCCCTGTAAACCGCCCTGAGTCCTACGGGAATAGGGCGGTATACAAGTTTAAATAATAAATAAATAAATAAATAAAATCTCCTCTGAAAATCCAAACATCAAAATGAACACATATGAACAATAAAAACAAGACAATGAAACTTCGGGAAAAGTGGATTTATTGTAACTAAAAGCTAAACAATAAATGCCCCCCCTTCCTGGATTCTTTGTGCACCTCCCAAGGGAAGTGCACATCAGTTATACACTGCACCTTTGTTGTAGATATAGATCAAATTGCATTAGAAAATTGTGCTGAACATTTCCTTTTATTCAGTAGCCCAGTGGTGTAGATTAACAGCTGCATGTACTAAATTTTAGTGCTATTGCCAGCTTTTAAGCATTTCAACATATATTTCCTAACAGCAATAGCTTTCAGGCTATATTTGCTTAGAATTTGCTGCTGGAGTTTGTGTGGAGGAAAGAGCTGAAAACTGCAGTGGTAGTGATTTCTTCCTTCTACATTTTATCATAAAGTAAAAGCTGATTATGATTAGATGGAATAAGTCCAATTTGAAACAGCATACAGTTCTATAAACAATCAGTTACAAGGATGTAGGTACAATGAGCCTTGTACCTACATATATTGATTAATGCACTGTGCATACTATATAAAGACACATCCTGACATTGAAATCATTCATAAGCACACATTCTTTTCAGCTTTTATGAAAATATAAACCTTGCTATCCTACTCTAGTGAGAAACGCACTGTAAAATTATAGCTCGAAAAAATAACACAATTGAGATTAATAGTGTTCATTAACTAGTCAGACTTCTGACCTACCAAAATTTGAAGGAATTTATTTTTCTTGTAGGAAAAACAAGACATAAAAATATGTGGGTGGTGGTAAGAGATGGTTTATGTCTAAATTTTGCTTAAGAGCTATTATTTAGCTTACTCTAAGGTGCTTTACTATTGGCTTTACAGTACACACACGAGAACAGGCATACAGTAACTGAATTGTTTCAACTTATCAAAATAACATTGAAATAGACTTAATTGTTTAGCAGGAGAAAAAGCAATGTGTCCCCTGAGACTATTAGTGTCATTTAAAAGGCTAAATGTATCATAAAAACTTGTCTTTTACTGAATAAAATTGTGCAGACCAACACAATTTTAGCTAATGTGTTCCACATTTCTTGTAGGTTAAAAAAATAGTTTTAGGGTGTTTTTTTAAGAGTATTGTAACACAGCATTGGTAGTCTTACTGAGGAGAATTTCAGTCTGAAAATTCTCAGTTGAAGCCTTTCCTGATTTCTTTTCTTCCTTCCCATGTTGGCATTCAGTGAACAGCTGAGTTGGGGGTTGCATAGTTTCAACCAGGCATCTTTCTTTAAAGCCCAGTAACAATGACAAAAAAGGTCCTTTCTGCCACATAACTAGGTCTTATCTAGATAATTTCATGGTCTGTATCACAAAGAAACAAGAATTAAGTTCCATTAGTTACAACAGGACAAAGACAAGTTGAACCAAAAAGGTAGAAATATCCATGGCTACCTGGATTTATTGCAAAGAAAATTAAGAATTTATAAAGTGTCTTCCTCCTTTTTTTAACTTAATGTTACTACTCCAACATGCCATAGACAATATAGACATTGTAACATAGCTTATAGCCTTATGTATGTACAATCCCCCTTTCACTACATAGGTTAGACATGTCTAGTTATGGATAGGTATGTCTAGTGTAGGATAGGTATATCTAGTTTAATGAAGAGAAGGACTAGGGGTGACATGATAGCAGTGTTCCAATATCTCAGGGGTTGCCACAAAGAAGAGGGAGTCATGCTATTCTCCAAAGCACCTGAAAGCAGGACAAGAAGCAACTGATGGAAACTAATCAAGGAGAGAAGCAACCTGAAACTAAGGAGAAACTTCCTGACAGTTAGAACAATTAACCAGTGGAACAACCTGCCTCCAGAAGTTGTGAATGCTCCAACACTGGAAGTTTTTAAGAAAAGACTGGACAACCATTTGTCTAAAATGGTATAGGATTTCCTGCCTGAGCAGGGGGTTGGACTAGAAGACCTCCAAGTTCTTTTCCAACTGTATTATTATTATTATTATTATGATGATGATGATGATGATGATGATGATGATGTTGTTGTTGTTGTTGTTATTATTGTTATTGTTATTTATTGTATCCACATTTCTCTGTGTCTTTAGAACTACTCTTACATTCCACCTGTAAGTATATTAAACTAGACAAATCATGTTCCATAGTGATCACTTCAGTTGTATCATCATTTCAGAGATATTTATTTACCTAAATAAATCAACAGAATGACTATCAGAGGGCAAATTGCAATGGGAGTGGAAGCAATTTCCAACTTCTTCACAGTATCCTCACTGACTTTGCTTGTGGGAAGCTTTCAGGGTGAAAGTCAAGGGGGTAGCCAGCAAGTAAGTTGCTCAGGTAAGTGTCCCCCACCCACATACCCATCCCTGTGTCCTCATGCAGTGTCAGACACTCACACATCCTCACACACCTTCCCCAATCTGCACTGTACACCCTACCTAACCTTCACTGTACCTCTTGCACGCCCACTGATTCCTTCCCCATCCAGCAGCAACCACCTACCTGCCTGCTCTTCTCAGATGTACAACTTCCATCTGGCTTCCCCCACAGGCTTTGCGAAGAGAGCTTCAGCAATCATGATCGAGTTTAAACGTCTTGCCAGCTTCCCTGTTGGCTTGTGGAAAGCTGTCAGGGAGTGTTGGAAATGATTATCACAGGATTGTGGCTGACCACAGCAGTTTGATGGTGCTGAAACAACCATAATTTCCCAAATTTCAGTCCCATGGGATTAATGAGTCCCAGATTTGGGATTCATTCTGTACGTTGGCCCATTTTGAGGTACCTTGGTTCAAAAATTGCTGCTCTACGGTGCAACATTTCACTCAATTGAAGGACACAAACCAATAAACATACATGAGAGTTTTACTAGTGTACAGAGCTTCTGTACATACAGTGAACTGCTAAGCTTGTAAGCCGCCCTGAGTCTTCAGAGAAGGGCGGGATATAAATGGAATTAAAATAAATAAAAAATAAAAAAACTGTTCAGTTAGAATTATTTTCAGTTTCCTCAGCTGAAGCCTTTCCTATGGCTCTATTTCTTTTAACATAAACAATTGAACTACTGCTTTCTGTGTGTATGTTTGTGTGTAGGATAAATATATAGATTGGAGTGGCTGTCAGAACTGAAAGTTGCTTGGAATGCTTCCAAATTAATTACTTATCTATGAAAAGTACACACTAAGGAAACAGGATCCAAGCAGAATCCTGAAAATTTGATGTTCAAAGGTTTTTGTTTTTTTTCTTAAAAGATATACAGATATAGAGGCCTGCTAAGAAGTCACATTTTGCCACCAGCAAATCTACGTGCTGCATCTTTCATTTCCTAATATACCGTAAGTAGTCTTATTTTTATGTATTGCACTTACTGACTATGGGTGAGTTCAGTGGGATTACTGGTAAATAAGGATAGGATTATAACAAAACCAGTACAATATTAACTTGATTGTAATGAGACTAATGTAAGCCTTTTCCTTTAGATTTACACTAGAATGTTTATGTCCCATCATGTTTGCACAATTCTATCTGGATTCTTCTTATAAAAGAATATAGGAATATAATAAAATGTCATTTGGAATCAAAGTCAACATCTTAATGTGCATCGAAAGTTGCTTGAATGCTCCAAAATATCAAGGAATCTTGTGAAACGTAATGTCAATATTGACAGCAACTTTTGGAAATAATCTTTTTGTTGATTGTGGGGGGGGGTTAATTTGATAACTCTAGCCCTACTGTGGTTTAACAATACCACAATACTTTCTTTAACTAAGCTAGCATGATCAAAGGGCAGGCTGAAAACTTGCACCCCTCAAACTGTAAGCTCTGTCATCAAAATTCAGGATAAACAGACCCCAGTTTCTTCTCCTTGTTGTTGTTTTTCAATGAAAAGGCTCTGTATTTTACCGCTTTTTTATCCTTTGGGGTTCATTTTTTTCACAGTCCATGTGATATGTTTATCCTGAATAAAAGAAATAATGGCAGTGCTATTTCAAAGTGGCGGGGGTAGAGGAAGAACTTTAAGCATTCCTTTTATGCTGTCAGAGACACAAAAGGTTGTACCTTTCTTCCAAAGAAATTTAAAATATAGTGGAGAAATAACAGGAGTGGATACAAACAGTGGATCACATCTCCATGGAAGGAACAAATCTTCTATTTATCTGTCTTGGGCTTTCACTAAAATTGTATTTCAACTATCAGAGAACTATTTCGAAGAACTTCTGCTAACATAATTGTTATTTTTACAAATCTGGTTGCTATGGAAATATGTGATGTAATCTTTTATTCCCTTCCCAATTGTTACCATTTCTTTCACCCCGTCAGCTCTACTTTTGATTTTCCTTTCCTGTTACTTCAGTTAATTTCTTGGAAACGATCAAACTTTAGGATATAATTACCATTTTGAGCAAGCTCTGGTGCTTTTCCCAAAAAAGTTACATTAACTTGCAACTGCAATCTTTTTGGAGGTTTTCCCATTACAGTAATGGGTGTGAATAGAAACAATGGTAATTTCCTGATCACATGCCATTAAAACCAACTTGAATCCTGTAAATCTTTGGGAAGGAAAACATTACTGTGACTTAAATGGTTGTCTGCATCTACTGCTTGCTTGGTATGCTTAGTGGTGGCTTAATTAAGGCATAATACTAGAGTATGGATTTTCGCTTGGCTGTGTCTAGTTTTAAGATATTTGTTTTAGCTCTGGTTTTTGCAAAATGTCTGAGTCCTTCGTATTTCAAAATTGAGAATGATATCATCTATTTGTTACAAAGGTTCAACAAATCATTTATATCCTGTGCTGGTTTATGTGCTATTGCTTTCATGTGCATTTCACAGAGGTCATTTTGTGGATTTAGTTCCTCTTCACAGGGTGCTAATTTGGATCAGATCTGATAATCATTTTTTTCTTCCTATCATTATTTATTTATTAAATTTATATGCTACCAGCTCACTCTGCAAAGCGACTCTAGGTGGCTTACAATTACAATCATAAATATTAAAATATTAATAACAGTAGATAACAACTTTTTTTAAAAAACCAAAGGCAAAAACCGTACAGTTGGTAGGATCTTCCCTATTAATCCACCAGCCACCTCCAATATAGAGTGCCACCATCAGAACCCCAAGCCAACCAGCAGGGCCATGTTTTAATGTCCTTCTAGAAGGCCAGAAACATGGAGAAATACTTTACCACAAATGCTGTCACCCCCACAAAGGATCTGCAGCATGCCCCTTCTTCCAGAATGAGTGGGGTGGGCCAATCTCATTGGGGCAAGACTGTTCCTTAGATAACCTAGTCTCATGCAATTCAAGTCCTTTAAAGATGATAGCCAACACCTTGGATTGGACCTGGAAGCAACCTAGCAACCAGTGTAGCTTGGGCAACAACATTGTTATGTGCACCATCCTAGGGTTGGCCAGAACTGTCTGGGGTGCCACATTTTGTACCAATTGTAGTTTCAAAATCCTCTTCAAGAGTATAGCCATCCAAGCACTGTAAAAACAGGCATAACAGAGATTCTGTTCAGTAAGGAAAAATCTGCATGTCCACCATTGGCTACCTCGTAATGGGCACTATAGAGAAGTAAATGTATTTCTCTGATCTTATTAAGGTTCACACTTTTGATAATCCCTTTAAAGGGCAGAGGTGGATAGATGGGATGCAATAGTTCTCAAGAAATAAGACTTTCTAGGTGAAAACTAAAATGAACAGGGAGTCAGCTTGGGTGAAAGAGGGCTGATATTCAGAAAGCTATTATGGGGTCTGAAGTTTTAGACAATTACATCCAGTTTGCAATAGTGGCAAATCTGTAGCTCTGTTGTAGGATGAGGGGGAAAGTTTGTTCTCTGAGCTTGTGGGTTGGTTTCCAAATGGTTCATTACCAGGCTAAGTAATATCTTTAGTAGAGTTTAGGGGATGTCAGTGTCAGTGTTCTGTTTATAAGGGCTTCATGTGGTCAGTAGGACCTGTGATGAGTGAGGTGTGGGTGTGTCAAATGAGGATCTTGTAATGGATCTTGGATGGATCAGGTGTGAGTCATCAGTGGGAGTCTTGTGATGGGTCTTGTGATGGGGAGGTTTCATCAGGTGAGGGTCATTGGAAGGTGAAGTGCTGGTTAGGGAAGCTTGCATGGCTTGGTTGAGAATTGGTGCTGTCTCTGATTAGCTATGTGGTTGATTTGGATTCTGAGGGGTTCATAGGTTGGTTGTAGGTCAATGTTGATGGAATTGCTTGTGGAGTGCCAGGCCTTGATGAGCATGGCAGGTGGTAGCACGGCTGATGATTTTTGTGTTGTTCATGAGCCATCACATATATACACACCCATCATAAGACCCTCACTTGACACACCCACACCTGACTTAACACAAGACCTACCTACCACATGAAGCCCTTATAAATAGAACACTGACACCCCCTAAACTCTGCTGAAGATGTTATCTAGCCTGACAATGAAACATTCAGAAACCAACCCACAAGCTCGGAGAACGAACCTTCATCCTCAAGTTTACATCCAGTCACCAGTTTTCTCTTTTTTACATGAGAGTATTGAGAAAGTGACTAAGTTGTAGCTTCTGAAGGACTTGGATGAAGTGAATTATTTGGAGCCATTTCAGATAGATTTTAAGTCTGGGTGCAGTAAAAGATGGTATTAATCATATTAGTTGATAACTTTTGGTAGAACTGGGAAAGAGTGGTGCATCTATCCTTGTTCTTCTTGATCTCTCACTACTTTCAGTACCATCAATCATGGTGTCCTTCTGGGCAGCCTAAGGCAGTGTTTTTCAACCTTTTTTGGGCAAAGGCACACTTGTTTCATGAAAAAAATCACGAGGCACTCCACCGTTTTCCGCACTGTTGGACCTCCCCACGGTCGCTACATGAACGGTCGTAAGTCGAGGATGGCCTGTGTTCTCAAGGGGTTGGACTAGATGACCTCCAAGGTCCCTTCCAACTTCTTCTTCTTCTTCTTCTTCTTCTTCTTCTTCTTCTTCTTCTTATTATTATTATTATTAATATTATTATTATTATTATTATTATTATTATTATTATTATTATTATTATTATTATTATTATTATTATTATTATTATTATTATTATTATTATTATTATTATTATTAGCCTCTTTATTTTATTTTATTTTATTTTGGGGCTTTTGTTTGTTTTTGCTGTGAAGGAAAAGGAAAGCTTGCATTTCTTTTTATTTTTCTGTATTTTCTTTTTTCTCTTCTTTTCTTTCTTTCTTCCTTCCCTCTCTTCCCTTCCTCTCTTTTCTTTCTTTATCTTCCTTCCTTCCTTTCTCTCTCCCACTTTCTTTCCCTCCCTCTCTCAATTTCTTGCTTTCTACTTGTTTTGGAAATTGGAAGCTACTTGCATTTCTTTTTAATTTTTTTTTCTGCATTTTTCTCCTTCATTTATTTTTCTTTCTTTCTTTCTTTCTTTTTCTTTCTTTCTTTCTTTTCTCTCTTTCTTTCTTTCTCTCTTTCTTTTCTCTTTCTTTCTTTCTATCTTCCTTCCTTTCTTTCCTGCCTTTCTCTCTCCCACTTTCTTTCCCTCCCTCTCTCAATTTCTTGCTTTCTACTTGTTGTGGAAACTGGAAGCTACTTGCATTTCTTTTTTAATTTTTCTTCCTGCTTTTTTTCCTTCCTTCCTTCTTCTCTCTCTTTCTTTTCTATTCTCCTTTTTTTTCTTTCTCCCTCCCTTTTCCCCTTCCCCCTTTCTCCTTTTTTCCCTTCCTTTTTTCTTTCTTTCTCACCTTTACCATCAAAAGCACTTCACTCCAGGGGGGGGGGAACCCCAAAGGTTTTTAATTGCTTTGGTCCAAAGGACATTTTATTATGCAACGTATCAAAAGGACAGGTTAAAAAAAATCAGCCATGTAATTTTTCAGACGCAAGCGAAGCCTCCAAGAGCGAAGCGGTCAGATCCCTCTATTTCGGGCTGGGGCGAGGGGTCGCGGCGAGCAAAGAAAGCGGAGCCAGGCAGCCGACCAGGCGGGAGTCTCGCATCCTCAGCCGCGCGGGGAGTAAGGAGTAAGCGGCGCGTGCTGGGGAAGAAGAGCTTTTTCGAACGTTGCAGGCAACCAACCACGTGACAGCTCAGGCGAGCCGGGCTGGCCGCCCGTCCGTCCTCTTCCGATAAGCGAGCCGGTCGCCTCTCCCCAGCTTCTCTCTCTTCAGCAAGAGACCCTCCGAAGCCAGAGAAGGGGGCGGAGCTACGCTGCCGTGGAGCCCTGGTGCCTAGAGAGGTCGAGCCCACTTCTTTTCCCAGGCTTTTGCTTCCAGCGAAGTAGGGCCGTCAGCTTAGCCAAGGCTCCGGTGCCCAGCGCTCCCCGCCAGAGAGTCTTGCAGCGCTGCTCCGCCCGCGGCTGTTGCTCCTCCTCCTCCTCTCACCGCTGTCTCCTAGGTCAGTGTTTTTTCAATTTTTCCCACAGCACACCAGGCAACATCTCGCGGCACACTAGTGTGCCGTGGAACAGTGGTTGAAAAACACTGGCCTAAGGAACTTGTGCCTGTGTTGTGATTATACTCTTCTTTCTTCTGTGATAGGTTCCAGTCACAGTTGACCTGGAAAAGGGTGGAGTATAGCACACGTTTGACATAGGTACCTTTTTAACCTCTGCAGGAAGCTGTTGGGTGAAGTCATACAGGTTCAAGTGTCATCATTATGCTGGTGATACTCAGTTATGTGTCTCAACTCCTGCTCACTCAAATGAGTCTGTAAAGAATTGGATGGAAAAGTAGAAAAGGCTTAGGCTGAACCTCAAAGATTAAGTGGACCTTGTGCTCCTGGGGATTTTTCATCCTTAGTTCTGAATGGGATGGTACTCCCCTCAAATGGAACTGGTGTACAATTAGGGGTCTTCCTCAACTCACAGCTTCTTCATGAGAAACAGATAGTTAGGGTAACCATAGGACCTTCACTCAAATTCATCTCATGCACTAATTGTGCTCTTTCATGAATCAGAAGCCCCTACTCACAGTGGTTCACATATTAGTCACCCCTCCAGTCTCCCTTGCAGGCCACTCAGAAGCTTCAACTGATCCAGAATCACATGAGCAGCTATGGATACATTTCACTATCGGCAAGGAACATGCCTGCTATCTAAAATGCACTGATTACCAGTGGGCTTATGGGTGTAATTCAAGGTGCTGGTTATTATTTCTGGGACTGTTTTTCTTTCATGTTTTTCTACCTGTCCCTTAATGTCTGACAGGATAGCATGCTTTGCCTTCTGTCTATCAGCCAACGCCATCTGAGGCATGTCTCTAGTGTTGTGGCCCCACTCACTTAAAGACCATTGATTCAGAGATCCAAAGAGCCATAATTCTGCTGTCATGTAGACAAGTCTTATGAGATCTGACTGTTTCCCAAGCATTGGGTTAAACACTGTGTGAGCTCATTGTGTACCAGTTTATTATTGTAATGTTGGTTACAATCTAGTTTGTTTTAAATTTTGATTATTGTTGAATCTTTTACGATTTTAATTCATACCCCACTTCTCGCTATTCTAAGTGTGCTGCCTACAAATGCAAGAGAGAAATATAATTAAATAAATAACTATCCTCAGCCATTCTGATATAAAGGACTTGTGATTCTGAAATGCTTCCGCCACAACGACGCAGCATAGAACTCAAAATCTTGCACTCTGCTTCGTGATTGGTTGTTTGTCTTAATAATGGTTTTCTTTCCTTGTAGCCAACAAAGCCACTTTTGCTCTTTTTACAATGAATGTGTTTGCAAAGTATGGCAACATTCTTCACTGATTTTGTGCAAAAAGACTGCATTTATCTAGGAGTAGGCACCACTGAATATAAAGAAGCATTTCATGGAAAATTGATATAAGAAAGAATGCAGGTCCATGACTGGATCCACACAACATGCTAAGCCATAAGGTAATTTATCTAGTCTTGTTCAGAATATTCTATTAACCCAACCATTTTGATTGATAACTTATGGTTTTATATTTCCTTTGAGAACCCAGCAAATTCTGGTTCATATAGTAAACCCTGGTCAAACATAGCTTAGTGCCCTGGGTGAATCCAACCTAATATTTTCTGAAAAGGAATGGACTGTAGAAGATTGTTCAATTGATCGAGATTAAATGGTTAAAGACATACTGGAAAGAAATCTGAGATATTTTCATATTTATATACCAAAACAACAATATTGCTATGAATGTACTCATTTTGAATGATATTTATTTTTCATTACTCACTGAGCTATACAGTATATTTACTTTTCCATACTGTACATAGTCACACAATTCAAGGAAGTATAGTACAGAAAACCAAATGAAACAGAGTATACAACCCCTGCTTTTCTTCATTATGCAAAAGAGAGTTGCTAGGTGATATAGGCCTTGCCATTTTGTTCCCTTTTTGGAAGAAGTTTCAGATTAAATGGATGTGCTTTACTTGAAAGCTACCAGATCATCACAGCCTTTTAAGAAAAAGAAAAAAAGTTAAGCAAAACTGATGAGCTTTCTTTCCCCCCCCCCCAGCAATGGAGCATGCTGTATCTATTTTTTAAAACCCCAAACATGTAAAATTACTTTTTCATTGCTTCAGGTAATACTTAAGGAGGGAAACCCTACACATAGGGACTTTGTGATAAGTTCAGAATATATGATTTTATCACATTTCTCCAATTGCAAAACAGGCGAGCAATCAGAAATAAGCTTAGTCATAAGGAAGGACAACTACTCTGTACAGAATTATAGCAATGAGTCAAAAATCTGGAGCTGGGTAATGAAAAGTATTAAGTAAAAGAAGTGACAGATGAGGGGAGAGAGAGAGAGAGAGAGAGAGAGAGAGAGAGAGAGAGAGAGAGAGAGTCATTTGCTTTATTGGAAATTAGTGGTCAGTGTAAGAATTAACTTTTGGTATTAAGCCAGAAAATGTTAAAAATGTCCTGATGGCCAAAGCTCAGAGCAGTGCATCAAGATATGCCTTTCTGTCATTGCCAATCCTAAACCAAACACACATACAAAATACTGATCCACCACTTACTATAAAAGAAAACAAGGCTAATATCTTCTGATTTGGGCTATGGGTCCCATTTATATAATACAAATTAATCAATAATTCCAACGGAACATCAGAATTACAATAATTTATTAGTTTTTATCCTTGACAAGGAGTCCTTCATGATAAAATATAAATAAAATAATAAGTGTTCTAGTTCTCTGTTTTAAAAAGTTTATGTCCATGGTATACATAAGGAATTGTTCCCTGAGCTAGCCCATCCTTTCTTTTCCATCTTGTTCCCTAAAATATTATTTTTCAATACACCTGTATTCTAATTATTATGAACTGGCTGTGCCCTCATCTTACCTAGAAGCCTTCAGGTGATGGAAGGTGATGGAGAGGAAAATCCTTGCAAACTTTTAGCAGATTACTTTTTATATGTGCTTTACCATCTCCTTTACTGTTTTTTCCTGCTCTTTTGACTTGTCTATTTTAATCATAAATAAATAGAAAATAATTCTAATAAATGTAATAAAGAGTAAAAATAGTCATAATGCTTTTACATTTTAATTGTTTTAACTTTCATTCTAAGTTAGATTTGAAGACTTTGAAATTTTAAGGAAAGAGCCATTGTTGTGTGATAGTTAAGGTATCAGGCTAGAAACTGGGTGGCTCTGAGTTGTAGGCAACTGGGTGACATGACATCATGCTGCAGTGCAGAGCATGAAGCAAAACACCGAGCACTGTTACCTTCCCACCAAAGTGGTACCTATTTATCTATTTGCATTTGCATGCTGCTAGGTTGGCAGGAGCTGAGGCAAGTGACAGAAGCTCACTCTGCCATGCAGAGTATAGACCTTTTCTGGTGTCTTTTTAAGCCACTGGGCTACCATGCCTCTTACAGCACCATTGCAGAAGCATTTTTGAGCTTTGGCAAGTGAGGTGAAACATTGAGAGAGCAAAAAAGCATTAAGGTAATGTGTATTGCTCTTTGTTTCACCAAAGACAATCATATCTCCCACTTCGTGCATATAAAACTTAGTAGGAAATTTAGAAAGAAATTAAAGAAACAAAGGACCCTCTGCATCAATGTAATAACACACAAGTAATCATACCATGCTATTTACTACAGCACGATGCTCATAATGGTTTGCTCCAGATCTTACTAGCAGATAGAGGGGAAGAAAAACTCAAGATAGTTGTCAGCTTCATACTCATTAAAGAATAACCCATGTAGAATAAGTAAGTTGCGCCCAAGAGATGCCTTACAAAATTGGTTCTTCACCTCCAGACTCCTGCAGTAGTATTGTAGAAACATAGCTAAATTCAACTTAACAATTCCCTCATTTTCTAAATGCCTCATTTATAGGTCTCTCCTACCACAGCCCTTTATTTGAACCCTTGTCCCAATTTCTCCTAATCCATGTATTGTTTCAGATTCTTTTGCTTTATCAGAATGATTACAAGACAAACATAATACGATCTTACTGTTTGGGGGGCAAAAAATTATCATTTTTAATGCAAGACTGAAAACCATCCTAGCTTTATTTCTCAAAGCTACTTCTAACAAAAAAAATCAGCCTCCTTTCACCCTAATTGTACTTGCCTTGTAATGCCTCAAGTAGAAATGATGCATGGCAATGCCCCCATTGTAATTGCTTTAAATTAAAAATCAATTATAAGCTTGCTAATTACAGGCTAGTAATTCTGGGTCAGAATTAAGAGCAGTCGCTGAACAGATAGAAAGCATGCATTACACAACCTCGGTTTCATTGAGGCCACATTTACACTAAAGGTGGGTTGGTAATTACTGCTACTACTGACAGTTTTTAGCAAGAAACTTTAGAAACAATGTATCTTGCTTATGCGTAACCTAATGTAATATCACATGCAATGATTAAATGGCTTGGCCAAATAATTGATAATCCAACTCAAATAGTCATCTGACTAAAGATAGCTGGTGTTGTCTGGCCAATGGACAACCATATTACTTTGGAAGGAAGGTGCATAAGCTATAAAATATTACTATTTTATAGTAATATGAAATATTACTGCATGAAATTGTACTTTCATACAGTTTCCACTATGAAATACCGATTGATAATTTGATAATTTTCATGACCAAACAAGAGTGCATAATAGTTGAAGTGTTAGACATTGACCAAGAAGACTTAAATTCAACTTTTTACAGTAGAAGAGGCACGGTGGCACAGTGGTTAGAATGCAGTATTGTAGCTAACTCTGCCCACTGCCAGGAGTTTGATCCTGACTGGTTCAGGTCAATTCAGTCTTTCATCCTCCCGAGTCAGTAAAATGAGGGCCCAGATTGTTGGGAGAAATATGCTGACTGTGTAAACCACTTAGAGAGGGTTGTAAAGCACTATGAAGTGTTATATACATAAGTGCTGTTGATATTGCTATTCCTTAGCCCACTTGTACATCATAGCTTTGCTTAGCTGTGCTTAGCAACTTAGAGGAGATACCATACATATCACCTGGACCTCATAGAGGAAATGTATGATGCAAACAAACAAACAAACAAACATTGTACATTTTTCGTTTCTATGGTTTGGCCTTCATACACTTTGATATAAAAAGGATTATGTACCGTATATCTTTTGGCCTTTTAACACTATAAAATGCTTCTAAGACAGTGCTTGATGCTAATTTTCTGTTTCCTGTTCTCTTTCTCTCTCTAATTCTGCCTGCACCCCATAGTTTATTCTATTTTTGTTCTAGTAACTTGCACAACCTTCACTTGGGGGTTTGGGAGTTTATATGCAAACTTTTTTCTTGGCATGGATTCTGGCATTTGTTATTTTTCAGACCAATGAAAACTTTTCTCCAATGTTTCCCCCATCAGCCTTCTGGCTGAAATGTATGATGGATGCTTTCTCTTCCCTAGTGAAGTGGTGCATCTGTGGAGTATGCAAAGAGACTGGGCAACTGTCAGGTTTCCTAAACATTTGTGCATGTCATTTCACTCATTGGTCTGTATCAAAGTTAGATCCCTGCTATCAGCTCTGCTGCACATCAGAGCCAGCAATTTCACTCATTAAAAGGAAGATTGTTTTGCTTAAATCGGACTCAGTCTACTCCTACATCTGTTCTTCCCTGGGATATTTATTCCATACAAACAGGTTCACCAGAACCTTTGCATTGCTTTCCCACACCCACATCAAAGTTATTAAATTCTCTGTTCTGTAATCAAATAGCTTCTGCTCTTTGGGGAAAACAAAACTTCATTTTATGGATACAGCTGTCTTTAAATTGTGTTTCCTGCACAGACCCAACTCTACAGTAATTAGTAATTGTGTAAGTTGCTTTCCCCAATAATTTATAATAATGGCAATAATTATTAGATTTGTGATTTTATGCTTGTGTTATTTAAACACCTGTGACTTTTCACATTATAACTAATGTGTTTTCTTCTTCATTTTGGAGAGTTAGTGGCTAGGCTGAAGGATGACAGCATGCCAAACCAGCTGTTGTATGAGTTTATCACAACAATCTTGCAGTTTTTGAGGAGAGAAGGTATACTGGAATTCATTTTCTGTTCAGAATGAACTCCTATTTATCCTGAGAAAGGTGAGTACTGACAACCTTAGTCTTCTGTAAATGAAGATGTTTCATAATCTGGCATAGATAGCTCTTGTGGCTAACATAATTCCATTTTCCTGATGTTTAATTGCCACCCAAGATAATGTATCCCATACTGGCTGGAGAATTCTGGGAGTTGAAGTCCATACCTCTTAACATTACCAATATAGTGGATATTCCAAATATCTACTATATCTTCAGGTGTGTAACATAGAAATATTAGGGAGAAAGGCAAATGCCTGGGCTCAGTTTCTATGGAATCATGAGTCTACAACCTCTATTGTACTTATTAATATTATTGACCAAGGATTATGAGGAAATGGACAAAAATAAAAATGCCAGCTGACTATATACATTATAGATAGAGTATTTGTCTGATTCTGAAGAAAGGTTTATAGGGAAGGAGAATGAGTTGCAGGCAAAAATAATTGTTTCCCTCACCTATCTTATAGGCCAAACAGTATAATTCCCTCTTAGAAAATCTGGATGTTCAATATTTTTAATTCTTGTTAATTTCCTCTCCCTCATGCTTTATCCAGTGTGGTTTGATTTGTTTTATTTGCCTAAGGATGAAATTTCACTTAATATTTTATATTGAAAGACCAATATCAATAGATGAATCTCAGCTACATAAAAGATGAGTAAAAAAATATATTTAAATAGGTCTTTCATATGCATCTATAAAGAGATTGAAATAGATTCTTTTTCTCCAACAGATTTTAGCTATGCCATATGTTAAGTATTTATTTCCAGGAAGACTAAACAAATGTCCAGCAGAGAAGTTTTTTTAAAAGCAATGACTTAGAAGTACTATATACATTTTAGCACAGAAAAGACAGTCTGAGCAAATCAAGCAAAGAATGCTGTTTTATTCCACTAAACTGGTTGAGTACAAAACAAAACAAAACAAAACCTTGAGGCGAAATAATAGCAAAGCTTCACTCTTAAATTTAAACTACATAAGGATTCTTCCAAACTGATACTTGAAATAGAGACTATATAGTAAATACATAGCCTGAAGTACATCCAACTATACACCGACAGACAAGAAGTTTTCAAAGCAATTCATATGAAATAAGATTGAGGAGAAATGATAAACAGCTTAATTTTCTGTTGCCTCAAAGTCTTGGACTAGAGGAGAAATGAGTGCATAGGGCAGACAGATAAATGTGAGTCAACTTCCTTGGGGTTTGAGAGGTGATGGACTCTCCGTTTGCGGGTGGTATCTGAGCAGAGACTAGAAGGTCAACTTTCAGGGATGCTAAAGCTGCATTTTGCACTGTAATTTCTCCACTGAATATGAAACTGCCAAAGTCACTTCCAGTTCCTAGGAATCAATGATTCTGATCTGATTTTGCATGTAAAATTCTTTTCCCTGCTTTTTTCCCTGCTGTTCCACCTAATCTGCATAGCAATTTCTCAAAAGGGTTTACAAAAAGAGGCTTCTAGTTACCTTTCCCCACTTTCTTGTGAGGGTGGTTTAGAATTTCTTTCACATTTATCTTGTGCTGGTTTTGATCTTACTTAATTGCTGGAGTGGCAGATCACTTATCACTCTTTAACTTCCTTTACAAGTTCTTTCTTTTCTCATCTCCTCTTCCACCATTCTGAATTTTCTGGTCCAAACCCTGCAGTGGCTTTCTATCTATTTTTGTCTTCACTGTTCTTTCATCTACTCTTCTCAGTATAATGGTGTTTATATTGCATTTGTGGAAGTGACTTTGGCAGTTTCATATTCGATGGAGACATTACAGTGCAAGATGCAGCTTTAGCATCCCTGAAAGTTGACCTTCTAGTCTCTGCTTAGATACCACCCACAAACGGAGAGCCCATCACCTTGCAAACTGCAAGGAAGTTGACTCACATTTATTTGTCTGCCATATGTAAGCCGCCTAGAGTTGCCATGAATGAGTGGCTAGGCTATGGTAACAGCCTCTAAGGCTTCAACTCTGGCCTCCAGGCTCACGATTGGTGCCAGTAGCCCTCAACACCAGAATCAGAATCAGAACAGAGCTGGAAGGGACCTTGGAGGTCTTCTAGTCCAGCCCTCCACTCAAGCAGGAGTCCCTATGCCATTCCAGACAAATGGCTGCCCAGTCTTTTCTTAAAAACCTTGAGTGATGGAGCGCTCACAACTTCTGAAGGCAAGCTGTTCCACTGGTTAATTGTCCTCACTGTTAGGAAGTTTCTCCGTAATTCCAGGTTGCTTCTCTCCTTGATTAGTTTCCATGCACTGTTTCTTTTCTTGCGTTCTGGTGCTTTGGAAAATAAATTGACCCCCTCCTCTCAAATAAATTGACCCCTCCCCAGCCTCTCAATTTTTTTTAATTCCATTTATATCCCGCCCTTCTCTGAAGACTCAGGGCGGCTTACAAGCTTAGCAGTAGCCTTCATTCTATGTATATGCCTGCTTATTAGGGCTTTCACACACACCTCCAAGCGGCATTATTACAAAGTCAGCTTAATTGCCCCCAACAATCTGGGTCCTCATTTTACCTACCTGGGAAGGATGGAAGGCTGAGTCAACCTTGAGCCTGGTGGGATGCGAACCTGCACTAATTGCAGGCAGCTGGTGTTACTTAAGGAGGCATTAGCCCACTGCTCCACCAAGGCTCCGCCAAATACAGGAATACTGCAATCATGTCCCCTCTAGTCCTTTTCTCTAGACTGATTATACCCAAACCCTGAAAC